>NC_077227.1:214901917-215209466 GCF_027887165.1 Monodelphis domestica
TTAACCCATTTCTAACTGGATAAATATAATCTCCTCTACTTTGAGGATGATGACTGTGTCTGCTTTTATAAAAATAGATGTAACTTTGGATATCTATTTTCAATGTCATAAATATATGGTGTCCCAGATAGTGGGTCATATGTTTACATGTGTCCAGATTGGATCACCTATCCCAGGACAGAATCTGCAGATGAGCAAACTCCAGAACAATTTCTCTTAGTCTCCCAGTCTCAGAAATAAAATTTCATCCTTCATGTTTCCTATCATCCTCAGAGTGTAGTGCCCTTTCAAATATTAGACTTTAATTCTGGAAAATTTTATTATAAAATAAGAGAGCTGAACTAGAGTTTAGAGATCAGCTACTCCAATCCCTTTGTTTGATTTTTAAATTTTTATTGATATCTTTGGTTTTTCACATCATGGTCATTCATTTATAAATGTTCCAGTACCCCTCAAAGAAATCTCTTGAGTAACACACAGTTATAGAAAACTGACCAACAAATCACAGGACAGTTTTTGAAAATAAGGAGTCAATAAGGATAAGAATACTATTGTATTCTGCCCTAGTCAGATTGCATATAGAATATTGGGTTTTATATCTGTGTGCTACATTTCAGAAATGGTTAAGTTGGAGAAACTACAGAGGAAGATAATCAGAATGATGAAGGCTCATGGGATAAGAGAATCAGTTAACAGGTGTCTTACCTAGAGAAGAGAAGGCTTACTAGCTGTAAAAGTGATCTTCAAGACCTTGAAATGCTTCTATAAATAAGGATTAGACTTGTTCTACTTGGCCCTATAGGGCAGATTTAGGGGTAATGGGTAGGAGTTCTAAAAAAGCAAATTTAAGTTTGACTTAAGGGGGAAAATTCCTTATAATTAGAACCATCCCAAAATGGAATGTGCTGCAAGAGGTCTTCAAACAAAGACCAGATGATCACTTGTCTGATATTTGTAGTGGAGATTCTTTTTTTGAGTATGAGTTAGACTAGAAATAGCTGCAGAGTTCCTTTCTAACCCTTAAATTCTGTGATATTATCACAATGCTTGAAAAATTCCCAACCATAGTACTCTATATATTTTCTGAGAAAAGGGGGACATATTTAAAAATTAATTTATCTTATGTAACTACTATTAGGCATTGCCTATAATCTTATTTCATCTTTTCTTAGACCAGATCTATTATTTTGCAGGGGGGGGATGGGCTTGAGATGTTCAATGACTTTGTCAAGATCAGATAATTCATTAGAAAGAATATTAAATAATGAAACTGAATCAAGAACTTGGTGCCTTTGACTATATATGTTACTACCACTACTTTCCCATTTTTCTGGACTCGAACAAAAAAGGATAATTGTAAACTAGTGCCTAAATAATGGAGGAATGTTGGGGCAGGAGCAAGTATTTCTCTAATCAGGTATTTCACTGAGCAAACTACTATATCACAACCAGAAAAACAAAGTTATGTAACTCTGTCTCTGGGGCAACTAGCTCCCTTCACCTTAATTCTAAACCTCAATATCTGGAGGTTATTCATTGACCTCATGCCCTTTCATCAACTACTGGAATGTATAGCACCCTCAAGTTCTTGATCATTAAAACTTTTCCTTCCCTTTTTGTAGTATATATGTATTAATATTAAACAGATAAATTCATTCCTTCTACTCTATAAGTAGTTATTTATCTCTTTGCTTTCTAGATAACATAATGCTTAATCAAATTTAAATTCACTATTATTGCATTTCCTAATCAATTTACAAAATACATAGACATAGTGTCTTCCTACTTAAAGAATACCATTATTATTGGGTATTTTAGGCCCTTTGTTCAGCAGATGGAGAAGATATTTCCAACTTATGCCCAAATGACCCTAGCCATCTGGAAGCTTATCACTACCTTAATATAGGGAGGTAGAAAGCCAGAAAATCTCCTGGATTCAACATCAGTTTGTTTTTGTTTCCCTTTTTTTAAAAAATTAAAAATTATTTTTGTTATCATGCAAAACACACATTTGTGTTGATTATTATTGTAATCTCACTCACACATAATCAAAACTCCAAATTAAAACCATAAACACACTGGTGTGAAAAATGACTCTAACAGTTCTTTCTCTGAAGGTGGGTAGTATTCCCTGTCAAAAATCTTTCAGGATTGTCCTAGATCATTGCATTGCTTAGAGTAGTCAATACTTTACAGGTGATCATAGTCCAATATTGTTGTTACTGTGTACAATCTTCTCCCAGTTCTACTTGTTTTGCTCTGCATCAGTTTCTGCATATCTTTCCTGCTTTTTCTGAAATCATCCTGTTCATCATTTCTTATAGCACAATAGTATTTCATTATCACCTTGTATCACAATTTGTTCAGCCATTTCCCAGTTAATGGACAAACCTCAAATTTCATTTCTTTGCCACCAAAAAAAGAACAGCTAATAATAGTTTTTTGTACAAGTATGTCCTTCCCCCAGCCCCCTTTTTTATTATATTTTGGCATATAGACCTAGTAGTGTTATTATAGTATCAAAAAGTATAGCATTAGTTTCTTATTTTGTTCTCTTAGATCTAATTTTCTTGTTTGACTATTATGGTCCTCATCTTATTTTTTTAAAACCCTTATCTTCCATCTTAGAATCAATATTGTGTATTGTTTCCAAAATAGAAGAGTCGTAAGTGCTAGGCATTGGGGTTAATTGACTTACTTAGCTCATAGAGCTAGGAAGTATCAGAGGCCAAATTTGAACCCAGGACCTCCCATCTTTAGTCCTTGGCTCTCAGTCTACTGAGCTGCCTACCTGCTGCTGATTTCTTCATCTGTGTCTGGTAGCAAGATTTCAAATCCTTCTCTTATCATCATTTAGCTTAGCTCTAATTCTGCCTAAACACTGACTATGACTTTGTTTCTGATTCTGTCCTCATTCCAATCACTTAATAAGTCTCAGCTTCTATGTCATCAGTGGTAAGATGAGAAAATCTCTCTTCCTTTCTCCAAGTCCAATACTTTACACCCTATAACCATAGGCACCAGGCTTACAGCCTCAGGATCCTTGACTCTTCAGTTGTGCATATGCCACATATCCAGTCTGTTGCCAAGTTTTGTTATTTCTACCTTCACAACATCTTTTTATATTTGCCTCATCTCCACTCCTACTGCCATTGCTCTGTTACAAACACATATTGCCTCCTATCTGGACTATTGCAAATGACCTTCTGTATGGTCTCTTATCTCAGATTTCTCCCTACTCTATTTTGTCCTCCATTCAGCTGCTGAAATCATAGTCAAAAAGGCAATTCTGACTGTTAGTCTTCTACTCAAGGACTATTATATGTGGAAGAGAGAAATTATAAGGCATGCAAAAGGACAAGAAGCAAAACAAGAAGCTGGAGATTGATCAGCTGTCAATCAAAGGAAAATTCCTTTTGGAATGTGACCAGGAAACAGTTGAAAGCAAGAGCCAACTGCTGACTATTTTTCTGGGCTTTGGCTGATGGTGGTGACTTTGAAGGAAGAAGCTGGGTTTATCTCTGGCACTTGGGATAATCAAGTTGGAGTGGCCTGGCTGATTTGAAGGCAGAAGAAGAAGGACAATAGTCCATATATCTCTCTCTGACTTACTCTGTTTCATGCTAGTGACTGAATTGCCATTTCTCTCAATATCCTCCAAACCAAGACTCACTTTAGATAATAGGGAAACATCCACCCCTCTTATCTCCATCCTCTATCTTGTCCTGTTTTCCCCAATAAACCCTTACTTGAGATAAAGAAGAGAAAAGAGTATTTCCTCTGAAACATCATAGTTCACTCTGAGTGACTTAGAAGGAGGCTGAAGAAGAAGGTGGAAGGGGAAACTGAAGGGAAGAGGAGAGGAAGGGAGATTGGAAAAGGGAGGAAGGGAGGTATAGAGGGAGGAGGGTAGGCAAAGGAAGATAACTACCTGATCCATTAGTTATCTAGTATCCATCAAATATACCCTCCACTATCATCTATTACATATATGAAGGTCTATTATATGAGGATCTATTGTATGAGGGTCTATTATGTGAGGATCTATTATATGAGCTCTATTATATGAAAATCTATTATATATGGGTCTATTACATGAGGATCTATTATATGAGGATGTATTATTTGAGGGTCTTTTATATGAGGATCAAAAATATAAGTCTCTGTGTTGCAAAGCTCTCCCTAGCCTGGTCCCTTTCTACCTTTTCAGTCCTCTGACTTTTCTTTTCTTTTCTTTTTTTACATACTCTGGGATTTAGCAAAACTGTCTTTCTGTTTCTCCTACAGGATCTTCTATCTGTGCCTTTTCCATGGATTTCCCTCATGCCCTGAAGGCTCTTCTTTTATATCTCTACTTTCAGAATTTCTTGTCTTCCTTCCAGTCCCACCTAATGCAAGAGGCCTTTCCTTTTCATCCCACTCCAAGGTTTTCTCTTTAAAATTACTTCCCAGTGACTATAAATAACATACATATACAATATATTTCTACATATATATTACATTTACATAATTATTTGCATATTGTATCTTTCATTAAATATAATCTCTTTGAGGGCAGAGACTGTGTTTTTTTTTCTTTTCTTTATATTTTCAGTGCTTAGAACAATGCCTGGCAGAGAGTAAGTGCTTGGTAAATGCTAATAGATTGACTAAAATGCATGTGCCAATAATTACCTCCCCCCAGCCCCCCCCCAGCTTTATAGATAAGGTAACTGGGATCCAGTTAGAAGAAGTAACTTTTTCAGGGCCACCAAAAAGCTAATACCCTAAAATATTGGAAACTGACATCATGAAATATCAGTAATCTATTGTGAAAAATATCCTTTAATTTCATAGTTAGGGATGAAATATTAGCTGAATAGTCTATGGGAATAAATGGACTAATATTCAATTCTTATATTTGGGATTTCTTTTTTATTTGTGAGTAGAAAGTATCTTGGCGTAATGGTTAGATGATTGGTCTTAGAATCAGGAAGAAGCCACAATAAACCAACAATTACTTATTAGGAGCTAGTACTCTGTAGGGCAGGTAGGTTGTTCAGTAGATAGAGAGCCAGATCTGGAGTCCAGGGTTCAAATCTATTCTCAGACATTTCCTAGCTGTGTGACCCTGGGCAAGTTGCTTAACCCCAATTGCCTCACCCTTGGAACTAATACTTTTTATTGGTTTTAAGACAAAAGGTAAGGGTTAAAAAAAGTGTGTATGTTTGTGTGTGTGTGTGTGGGGGGGGCAGGTAGTACTCTGTGTCAGGCTCTGTACTAAGTGCTGGGAATATAAATACAAGCCTTCAAGGAGTTTATCTTCTAATGGCAGAAAACACAGAAAAGGGAGCTGAAAAGAGAAAGGGATAGATGAAGGTACTTGAATTGGGGGCAAAGTAGAAAGTGTGGAGCAGGGTCTGGAGAGTACTATATCCTGGCTGTTTTGGACTCCCTCCCTTACATGGAGTTTCTGGAGAGTCATCCAAACATAGGAAAAGACCCAATAGGCATGGCATATTTCCAGTGTGTGAATTCCAGAGCTAGAATGAGCTGCAGGTTGGAGAGGTTTCTTGGGCATGGTAGAGGAAATCTAGAGTGCATTCAGTAGATGCCTTCTAACCTTGTGATAATGGAAAAGGCTTTGAGTACCCCCCCCCACTTTTTAAGTCTATAAGTTACAAAACAGTTGTTGATCTGGGTAGGTAGAGGAAGCTTCTATACCCAAAATATCTTACTCTAATGAAACCACAAATTTCTCTCTAGATGATCATTATTCATATCAATTTTTAAATAAGAAATCAGTTTCTGAATTAAACTTAGGTCTGATTTAAAATCTGCATATCCTCTAGCATTTTGAACTGTTATTTGATTATGAAAAGTCCTAATTACCTTGGGCTTCTGAGGCAGTCCTGAGAGTCCATTCTATTTTTGTTAAAAGAACTTCTTAGTTCAGAATTTTTCTAATGAGTTCTGTCTCCATAGAAAAACAAAAAAAAAATTGTATATCACTGCTATTTTACTATGATATCAATCTACCCATTTCTTTAGAGCAATAGTAGTTGAGTCCTTCAGGTACCAATAAGTGTAGAAAATGATGTGCTCTCTTTTCTTGGTACATATCTTCATTCTAAACACACATCTTTGAAGAAATAAAAACAGTGAACTTAGACTTTTTTCTTTCTTTAAAAGGTCCTTCTTAGACCCAGACTCCATTTAGGACCTTCTCTTCATGTACACACTTTAGGGAAGGGTTGCCAAGGAAACTAGAAACAAAGACTATTTCAATGCACTCAAAGCAAGAAAATGCATACCTTACATTTTGATACATTACTTAGATTTGGCAATCTTTCTTCTGTTTCTAACTGAAGGTATAAAAACAGCCTCTATAACTCTGTATATTTTTTTTCAGGAAAATAGTCAATTGGAAGTTTTTTCTCTTATCTTCTGGCTACTTTTCAAGTGTTTTTGCCATTATTTCACAGTTTACATGCTCAAAAGTAAACAGTGCAATAATAGCAGCTCTTCATCTTAAGAAAATGAAAGGCTTAAGTAAATTATGAAAATGTAGTTTTCATTCCATATTGACTTTTGCAGCACCACCTTTAAGAAATATTGTTCTTCTATGTTAATTTTAGAACTCCGAAGGCTAGGCTTATTGGCAATACAGCAGATTTTCTGCTGCCACTCATCAGTGAGTACAACCGGGTAACCTATTAGCATTGAAGAATCTTTTGTGTACAAATCAACCAGTTGTGGGAGTTAACTGTCATAACCATTTAAAGGTCATTTCCAACTGAAAATTGATTTAGCTGACTGTCTATCAAAGCATATTTACTATAATGTTCAGTAAACAATAGAAATATTCTGAATTAAGTTAAGGTCCTTTAGGGAAGAAGAGACCCTTGATACTTCAGTGTCAAGGACACACCTCAGAGATATGACAGAAGAGAGATACATGTATTTTTCCATTAAAAAGTGATGAATTTTCCAGATAGAACATTCATTTGCTTGCTCATTTAATAAGCACTTTTGAGGCACCCAGTAGAGATAATCAAAGGAAGTCTAGATGACTTTTTGAGGGCTGTTTTAGAGGGGGTCACTATTCAAGTATGGGTGCCCTTTAAGATCTCTTTCAAAGGAAAAAAAGGAAGGAAGGAACAAAGGAAGGACACAAACATTTATTAAGTGTCTACTATGTGCTAAGCACTCTGCTAAGTGCTTGACAAATATTGTCTTATTTAATCCTCTCAACAATCCAGGGAGTTAGAAGAAAACAAAATAGTCCCTCTCCTCATGAAACTTACATTTATTGGTGAATTAAATTGAAATTTATTTAATTTGAATTTAGTTAGATTCAATGATTGAACAATTACTATATGCTAGGCATTGCACTAAGCGTCAGGGATAAAAAACCAAAAATGAAAAAATTTCTATACTGTTACTCCTTCCTCCCCTCCATAGATTTAGATTCATTTGGGGAACTGAATTTAATATGTTCTAAGTTCTAGGTACTATGGATAGAAAACCAAAATCAAAACAGTCCCTGCCATTAGGGAACTTATATTCCACTGTTATGATTAAAAATGAAATAAAGGTTTCAATGTTTGTAAATTGAAAAGTGATGTTGCATTAGAAACAAAAGTAGGTAGGAGACAAATACAAGTAACAAAAGAGAGATGAAGAATATGCTTTTAATTGGATTGTATTTACGCATATTGTACAGGGTCCATTTCTTTGAGACTGTCTAAATTCCTCTAAGAGTCATTTTGCTCTTAAATGTGCCATTCTCTTGTTTGTGACTTGCCATGTTATTATTATTCCTAAAAGCAACTCCTTCTTGTGGAGAGAGATGAGTATGATGCTGTGAGGTACCAAGGGAGTCTATACCAACCACCTAAATCAAGGAGACAGCCCAGAGAAAAGGAGGGTCTTCCGGAGGTGCTGCAGTTATCATGTGATAATCACATCCTGGGAGAATCACAGATCCAAATCTGCACCTCATGCCTTGAAATGCCCTAGGGTGTGATTATCTTATGATAACCATCTTAAAAATGTCTTTTTTGCTCAATTAACACATACTCTCATGAAAATTAGCTATCAAGATGAGTTATAAAATACTGATATTTAACATGACAGATTAAAATAGTGAAGATGTCTTCATCCAATTACTGCAATTTGCACTCTGGACAAGAACAACTCCATGGACGAGTGATTCAACTTGCTAACATTTATAGGTTTGGTAATTATATATGATTACCAGATTTCTTCCTATTGGCAAAACTCCATGTTTTAATGGACAGAGGGCAGCAACCTTCACAAAAGGGAAATCCATGCAGGCTTCCAAAGTCATTGTGGTCTGGTACCAAGATTTTTTGGTTAGATATGTCTTTTTTCACAAGCGTATCTCAAGGATCCAGATCAGTTCCCATTCTGTTCTTCAAGGCAAAAGCCAAGCCAGTCATTTTCTAAACCTTTGGGGAAAGGTAGCAATAGGAGACCAGTGTAAACAGGTGCTGAAATATTTCTTGGGAAGAGCACTGAGGGAAGAAAGGACTTAGTCTCATTGAACAGCAAGTCTATACTACTATGAGTCTGTCATGATACAGGAAAGATAATCGATGGTGTGACCCTGGGGAACTAACATTTATCCTTTCAGTCTTGGTTTCAGGATGATGGAAAGACTACTGAATTTGGAGTCATATTATCAGAATTCATATTCTGTCTTTTCTACTTATGTTACTATGGGTGAACTATGTTTACTTTGACAGACCTCAGTCTCCTCAACTAAAAAATGAAAAAAAAGTTGACCTCTAAAGATCTTTCCAGACCTTTCAACACCCATGGACATCTGTAAAGTGAAGTTGGGCTCCCAAGTCCTTTCTAATTCTCAAATGCTCTACTTTTAGTTTAAGATGAACTCAAGGAGATTCTACTAGGTTATTTATTGCATGCCCAAATTTGTCTATTTGGAAAACTATTTTAAGCCAGTTCATTATTATTAACCACTTGATAAAATATCATAGGAAGCCAAAGGAGGCGCCAGTGTCTCTAGTCCCATCAATAGAGACCTTAAATTGCTTCTTAAAGGAGGATTGTGTTTCATACTTGTTTATCATCCATAGCCCCATAGCGTTGTTCCTTACACAAAGTGGTTACACACTCAATAAATGCTTATTGAATGAACTAATAGCTTTCTTCCTTACCTGGTCTTATGTCTTCGACAATTGTCCCTTGCGGCTTGGCATTGACTGAAAGGTTGACAGCCACAGCTGAGCTACACCCACAGGTCCTAATCTCTACTAGTTTACCAGTACCAGGTGTAAGTCAGAACGTCTGCGGACTAAAGAGGCCACTTGTGCCTACAAGTTGAGACCTGCCGGCATGGCTCAAGTGATCCTACACCTTAGTTAAGGCCAAACAGAGGGCAAGGTTTCATTAGGAATAATTAAACTTGAATGAAACAAACCCAGGAGTTTAACAAAACTGCAGCTGTGGCCATCATCAAAACGCTCCTTTATTGTTTATTTCAGAGGGATCTTGGAATTGTGGAGAAGAAATAAAGTGTATGGGAGGTTCATATTCATCTAGTTTTTTGTTTGAAAAAAATTCTAATAGGAACCATACCTAAAATATCTTTGGAGGAACATTGGTGATTTCTGATCACGTAATATTGGGGTCTTTGTCAATTTACTTGAACTGTTCTGTAGGAAAAATAGAGCACGAGAACAATATGTGTACATCATGAGTTCAAAGTCAATTTAGTATGATAGTCCTTGTTATATATAACCTAGAACAAGTTTTTAGATGATCATGATGATGAGGTTTATTAAAACTCCTAACATGGTATCAATCTTCATTTCTTTACAAATAAATATAGAGAGAAGCATAGGCTATAAAAGAACAAGTGTGGAAAATGAACATAGTAGGGGCCAGCAAATATTGATTATAAGCTGGATTTTCTAAGTCTTTGAAGACTGTCTACAAGGGAAGGGTTTCATTTTTTGGGCCTCAGCTTCCTTTTTTTAATAGATGAGTGCATTCTGCGGTCCAAAGAGATAAAAGTTTCTTGTTCATAGACATGGAGTGAATTATTTGAAGAGTTGACAGTAAGTAGGGGAGAGATCTATTCTATGAAACCTTTGTAATTCTTCTAGTATTTGAATAACAAAAGATCCTTAACTTCTAAAAGTGAAATTTAGAAAGATTTCTATTGCATTGAAAGGAATTTTGCAGAGTTAATGGAGCAGAATTGAGGCTATGTGGCTTTTAATAATATTAATGCATTTTGCTTTTTACATTATAATAATAAACCATACATGTTTCCCATGCTTACAACATGGTTTCCTATAACAAGGAAAGTCAAGCAAAACTAATGAAAAGACAACATTCATTCATCCATAGTCATCCTCCCTCCCACACTTATATTGACAGATGTGTGTTTCATCATGTATCCTCTGGAACCAAGATTAGTCATCACATTCTGAAATCAATTGCAATTGCAATTGCAATCAATTGCATTTTAGTTTTTTTATTTTAATTTATATTACTTTAGCTATTAAGTATTTTATTTCTTGTTTCTACTTCACTCACTTTTTATCAGTCCATACAATTTTTCTCAGTTTCTCAGAAGCTCTTATGTTCATAATTTTTATTGAGTATTCATATACCATAACCCATTACATTTACATACTAGAATTTATTTAACCTTTTGCCGAGCAACTTTACCCACTTTGTTTCCACATTTTGGGAGGTCATAAAAGTATTTTGAATAGATCTATAGCTCCTTTCTATCTTTAACCTCATTGAGGCATATGCTCAGTACCTTGATTTCTACTGGGTCGAAGAGTCTGAATTTTTTAGCAATTCTGACATAATTCTCAAACTATCTCCCCAAACAATTGGAAAGAGAGAGGGGAAAGGAATGAAATAGTTTTTGGTCCATTAAAATATAAAATTCAAATTTAAAAATGATTGGACTCATTTTTAATTCTACGTACAATATAGTGGAGTTTTTGCCTTCCCACAACCTCTCCAGCATTGGCTATTTTTGTATTATCCTCTCTGAGTCAGTAAAGTGTAGGAACAGTTTCAAAGGCCGAAAGAGAAGTTCTAGTTTTAATTCTGACTGATACTGAATAGCCCTAGACTTCCAAGTGCCTTAAGCAACTCTCTTAATACTAAATTTGTAAAAGGGATCTCTTCACCAAGGAATTCCCCAGACCAAAGGAATCAAAGATCCAGACAAAGTCAAACTTTCTTTCTGTGACCAACTCTCAAGATGACCAGAAGCACATATGAATCAAAGGGAATCTTTTGGTGATGGGCAAAAAATGAGAAATTGAGTAGAAAGCATAGAAGTAAAAGTTGAAGTTATAGTGAGTTTACCATAAATCATTATGGTTGATTAATCTTTCTTGCATCCCATGACTAGGATCAGAGTTGTATTTTAAAGATTGTGGTATACACAGTAACTGAAATATTGTGGGATGATAAAATATAATAGACTTTGTTACTAACAGCAATACAATGGTCCAGGACAATTCTGAGGGACTTGTGAAAAAGAATGCTATCCACCTCTGAAGAAAGAACTGTTAGAGTGGAAATGCAGAAGAAAACATATGATTTATCACATGCTTATTTGGGTATAAGATTTGGGGTTTTGGTTTTATTTTATTTTTTTTTACTGTCTTATAAAAATGAATAATATAGAAATATATTTTGAGTGATAATACATGTTTAACCCAGTGGAATTGCTTGTCATCTCTGGGAAGGATGAAGGGAGGGAGACAACATGAATCATGTAATCTTGAAAAACTCATGTGTAAATTTGTTACTTGAATAAAATAAAGAAAACAAAATAAAAGCACACTGCTGGTTGTAAGGAAAATAAAAAAGAAGGGAAGGAAAAGCATTTATATAGCACTTACTACACGCCAAGAGAATTTTACATATATTACCACATTTTTTCCTCCCAACTTAGAGGTAGATTATCTTATTATTCCTAGTTTATACTTGTAGAATCAGAAGTAAACAAAGCTTAAGCGTCTTGCCCAGGGTCAAACACCTAGTAAGTCGTTGAGGTCACATTTAAATTCAGGTCTTCCTGATTCCAGACCCAGCGCTCTATCCACTGTGCTGCCTTGTTGCCTCTCATTGGTAATAAAGAAATAGGAAGGTCAGGCATTATAAGGCATATTTCCCATTTTTCCATATGATAGGAAGTTAAATTCTTATCAAAGACTATACTGGGTAAGAAAACAATTGTATTTAAAGGGCTTTTCCCCCTGGTAAAAATAAGTAAAAATAAACATCAGCATAAGAAATTTCTACAAATCTGCAAGAATGGAATCAAGAATTAAAGTAAGGAATAGTTAAACAAATTTTACATCCAAGGGAGGCATTTTGACCTCAGTATAATTTAAAAAACAAACAAGCCATAAGCAATCATTGCAACTCATCAGAGAGAATGCTCCTTTTCTGGAAAGTTTATAGAATTTCAGTTAGCTAGAATATTATTTGCATAGGATAGTAGAGTTCAGGAAGAAATTGTGAGTGATAGGATTGAATGGAATAGAATACAGCTTTTCACCTCAAGGTCATCTCATGCTTTCCAGTTGTTTTTGGTAAGTAAGGAACTCAGCTCCAGAGGCCCAGAAACAAGTCAGGTTGCTGTAAATTTTTAACTGTCTCTCTTGAATGGAAATTTCATGAGATAGAGTTGCTTAATTAGGAAAGACAGCCTCTTTTGGTCATTATATATGTATATGTATACATATATATGTAAAATATATATTATATGTATTTCAAACCCTTATTCTCTGTCTTGGTAACAACTCTGACAGAAGAGCAAGGACTAGGCAAATGGGGTTAAATTGCCCAGGGTCACACAACTAGGAACAATCTGAGGCAATATTTGAATTCAGGTCTTCCTGACTTCGGATCTGGCATTCTATCCATTGAGTGACCTGGGTGCCTCACTGATTATTTAAAATTGAACTAAATGTTGGATGAAAATTTTGATGCTGGTTCCAAATTGCAGTAATATTGAGGTTTAAACTCAAGAATAAAAAATTACAGGAGAGTTAATCAAATCTCTTCATATTCATTTCACATAAAGTATTCTTGGAGAAAATCAGCTTTCACCTAATAGACCAAGTATATATAAACTTCTTCAGGACTTTAAGATGTATGGTTTATTCCCTTTTTTCTTAGTCATTGTCCATTGTACCTTACTCATCACATTTTCTACTCTAGTATAATCACAGAAATCAGTAGTAAAAAGACTAAACTCCAGATTCTGATGCCTAATCAGTGGAGGCAGGAGAGAAGCCAAAACAAGTCAAGAAGCATTTATTACATTCTTGCTATATGCCAAGAACTGTTTAAGTACTAGGAATATAATAACAACCAGAAAGAAAGATGGTCCCTCCCCTCAAGAAGATGATATTCTAATGGGATTTGGGGTAGGGGAAATGAGTATACTTAATGTGGGACATGGCAAATAAAACCTGAGTCAAAAGTGCATCCTGAAGAGGAATGAAGGTATGGTTGGCCTGGGCCTCTTCCTCCATCCAGAGGTTGTGGGAGAAACTAGCTAATCAGAAGAGACAGATGGAATGGAGGTTGCTTCCAATGTGTAAAGTCCAGGAGTAGAGTGAGTTTCCAGGTTGAAGATATTTCTGTGGCCTCATAGAAAAAATCCATGAAGGCAGCTGAAGTCAGTGCTATGAGGATCTTAGAGCTTGGTCAGGCATCAAAGATGCCAACATTATCCACAGCATCGCAGGGCCATAACCAGTTATCCTGGCTTTTGCCTTGCCCCTGGACTTGGATGATTCTGGAAGAGAGAATGAGGCTGACAACTTTGTGTAGTAACTCTGACTTACTTAAATCCAATTCATGCATAAGTCAATATATCACCCCCATGATACCATTGGCCCTCTTTGAAAATGAAGGACAAACAACAGAGAAAGTCCAGAGAAACAGAAGAGGGGAACTAAGACATAGCTGGTCTAAGTGTCTTCCTTAAAACGGAGATTCTTGAAGATAAGAAAAGTGGCTGGAAATCCTTGGTAGAGAATAGCTAGAGATATCTACAATTACACTCTCACATTTGTCAGGAATCAAAGTGTCAGTCATATGCATTTGGGCAAAAATGGCAGATATCCAAAGAAAATGCCAAGGGTCAGAAAGTTCTAAAGGTAGAAAAATTTTCCACCAAAATTTTTTTCCATATTGGCCTCAGGGACCATCAAGGGAAGAAGCTGCTGGAAAATAAGTGATTTCTGACATCTAACTATTAATAGGAGGAGAGAAGTAAAAGAAGAAAGAGACAGGTGGCTTCAAGTTGAATTTCTACATTAGATCCTGTACATGGTAGCTGAGAGCAACTAATGTTTGCATGAGGCTTTGACAGGAATCTGTTTAATTGCAAATCAAAGGTAAAAGAAATATTATTAGATATGGGAAATATCCAGAGAAATGTCAGGGAAAGCCTCAGAAAAAGGTGAGAAAGCCCGCCACAAATAAAACTTCTCAGAAGGCTCCAGGAACAGAAGCTAATCTACAACAGGTGCACCAAATGATCACTTTTTTACAGAATTCTGCCACAAGAGTTAGAAGAAAAACTAGTGATAAGAACTACATAGAACTGAAGATCTCAGTTTCAACAAGCACGGGGCAGAAAGGAGGCTATTTCAGAAATCTGAAAAGATTGCAATATATTTGTGTTTCTGTCAAGGCTAAGTGACAGCCATATGTATTCAAAATTGGTGTCTCTATTACAGAAGAAAATGAGAGGACTGGAGGATCACCTCTGTACATACTCCTTTCTCAGGAAGGGTAAAGTATCTTTAAAAGAATGGACGATGCCAAGTACAATGATCCATTCCTATAATCCCTATTATTGAAAGAAACTAAGGCCTGTGAATCCCTTGAATTGGGAATTCTAGGTTTTAGCTGGACCAGGCCATTAAGTCCAACAGCAGTATTGGTGGTAAGCTAGCAGGAGCTACAGATACCCTATGCCTAAGTAGACACAGAAAAGAAATGGAGAAGTCTGAACCTGAGCAGCAGTTGGATTTGGCCTGTATGTTGCTAGTACACTTCCAGCTTGGGAGAGATAAAAAGTCTAAATTCATCACCTCTAAAAAAATGGAAAAGTACTTCAAAGGAAAAGTGAAGGGTAAAAAAAACTCCAAAGAGGAAGAAAGGAAGGTACTGGGAAGTTGGAGTGTGAGAGAACATGATATAAGGTAGAAATACAATTCACAGTATTTCAGAGGTAAAAAAAGTCCTGATAGGCCATTTAGACTGCATCATACCTGAAAAAAAGATCTCTTCTACAACTACATGTTACCTGGTCCTTTTTAGTCTGCTTAAATAATTCAATTCAGCAAACATTTATATAATAGTGTAAGGAACTGTGCTATGCTTTGGGGATACATAGACCAAACAGAGATGATGCCTACCCCTTTTGAGATTATAATCTACTAGGTTGATGTGACATATACACAAATAAGTAATTTGAGGAGGGAAAAGGCACTGGGAAATGGAGATGGTCATGATCAAAGAAAGCTTACATTTTTGTCTTTTAATTTTAATTTTTTCTTATCCAAATTTGACAGATACTGATAAAAATGAAAATTTCCATAAACAAGAAGAACGTAAAAAAGAAAATTGGTTATCTGGAGGACAGATTGGACAGGATTAAAGACATTTAATCAAGTGGATATTTCATTAGTTTATGTGGAAAGTGATAAGACCTGAGGATTTTGTTTTGAAGATATCTGACAAGATTTGAAGCACTTCTCTTGGAAAGTATTCATGGATCTTCAAAGAGGAAACAGTTTCTCTTGACATAAGAAATGATGAGACTCCATCAGTGACATGTAGAGAGAGGCTATCCAAGACTGGTGAAAAGAAGAAGACTCAGACATATCTTTCTTTTATCAAATATTAATATTTCCCCAATGATTCTATCTTGATGTAAATCATGGAACAAAGAATAGAAATTTCAGATAACTTCAAGATAACTTGAGCGATGCTTTAGGGCATAAGTGAGTAGAAATACATTATTATTAATGATTTGTATGGTGGAAATGGCATAAAAGATATCATTTAGGAAATATGTGACTAGAAAAGAAAGTGTTCTTGTTATAAGGTAAGAAGAAGGAATAACACACAAACCAGACAAATCTTTCAATGTCCCCATGAAATATTCCTAGAGATAGGCCAGTAAATTGATTTAATCTTTTATGGAGAATTTATGAAAGGGCATGGACAAGAAATATTCAAGAAGAGAAAAGTGAAGAAGGGTTGTAGTCTTCATCACTAGATGGAATAACCCTATCAAATTGATCTCTGATGCATTGAAGTGCAAATGAAGGAAATATTATTAAATAAAATATGGATATTGCTTTAGGAATATCAGATCACAGATATAGAAGGAGAGGAGACTTTGGTGGTCATTTAATATGATCCTCTCTTTTTATACATGAGAAACTGAGTCTCAGAAGGGCTAAGTGGCTTGCCCAATGTCACACAGAAAGAGACAGATCTGGGGGACCTTCACCCCAAATCCTCTGAATCCAAATCCAGTATTCCTACCATTTCAGCCAGTTGGTACCAAATATCATTGGTTGTGGAGACAGAGAGAGTCATACTTATTAATACAGATGAACTGAGGAAAATTAATATTGAATTCTAATCATTTCTATATGAAACTCTTCTTAAACCTTGGGTTTTGAAGTCAGACAATTTCCAAGCTAAAGTCATTTACTCCCAGGCCTGAAGGCATTTCAGCTACCTTTTGTCAGAAGAGGGTGGAGACCTGCCCTTTATTTATCTATAAATAAAAACTCCCTTGGGAAATTGGCAAATTCTAGCTGTTAGGCTGAGCAGCCATGTTGAATTGAATTAAAAAGTAGAGTTGCTGGCCATGGGGCAGATTATGCTGACATCTTCTGGGTCACAGGAAGAACATACCTGTCTTATAATGAAGTAACAAGGGAAGAGTTGATTCTAAGACCACCTCCACAATGGCTGTTGACCAATAAGAGATATCTTGAGGTGCTAGAGGAGAACTGAGTAGTGAGCTCAAAAGTGGTACTAGAGGAAGGAAGGTCTCTTTTATCTTTTTATTTGGGAAGTAGAAACAATTGACCAGATTAAGATGTTTTGACCAGCCCATTAATAAATTAATTTAAAATGAAAAAATATTACCTCTCAAAAATTTCAATTGTTATAGAACTCAAACAAATTGAATGAGGTTAAGAGGAAGACTTATAACTTTGTCTTCATGATGCTAAATGGAACAATCTATAAGTATGGTGAAGTTTGGGATTTTGAGGTCTGTGGCAAGGAGTTTATTAGGAATCTTTTGATGAGACCATTCTAGGTAGAAACTTCTCTGAGAGAGCCAACAACTAAAAGCCCATGCCAAAGGTAAGAAGAGTGAGATATGTCATTCAAATGGGTCCAATAATATTACTTACAGTGGAGAGTTGTTGTGAGGGTCCAATGAGGTAAAATATAAAGTGCTTTGCAAATATACTTATTTTATTATTATTATTATTATTTGATGGAATAGAATGACCACAAAAACAGGAAGCAGGAAATTGGAATCTAGTCTCAGTTCTGCCACTAATAAAATGGATGGCCTTGAGGAATAACTGTAGCTCATAATTATATAATACTTTAAGACTTGCAAAAGTCTTTATTTATGTATCAGGACTGTGCCCATGTCTTAGACACTTGTGGGAAAATAGCTCAGCACTTCTTGAGGTGAACTCTAATCTAATCCCTGATATACTATTGATTATCTAAGTTTAGATTGATCCTTATAATAAGCCTATGAAATTTGTGCTATTATTATATCCATTTTACTGATGAGAAAACAGGCTCTGGGAGGTTTAATGATTTGCAGAGACTCATGTAGCTATCAAATGTCTGAGGTGGGATTAAATACAAGTTTTCTGACTCTAAATGTAGAGCCCTCTTATACTGTATTGCTTCTTAGCCTCTCTAGATCTCAGCTTTTACTTCTGTGAAATGGAGTTAGACCAGAAGATTTCTCTCTCTCTTCTCTTGCTCCTCCATTTTTGAAATTCTATGATATTATGATTCCAATATCATAAGAACTCATATAATTCTTATAAGCAACTGTGGAATGTGTCATAATTGAGATGTTTATTACATGAGAAATTGTTTCTAGTGAGCATGGAAATGTTTATTCTCAATGGCATATTTTTACCTTAACATCTTTTAAAATGAACATTATCTCATGTAAATACCTGTGATAGCAAGCATCGTCTTTGGCCATTAAAAGAATATGACTGCTTGGTACTAGTAGGCTCTGCAGAATATCCTTGAACTCATTCAAAGTCTGATTAAAAACAATTTATGGCACCTCTGCTACCTTAGCATTTATACTGTATTAAACAATTAAAAATAATATTTATTTTCCCCTCATTTTAATACTAGTCATTATGATGTATGAAGCTATCCCAGAAAGGGAAGAAGGTCAGATGAGTGTGGAAAGGTTTCACAATGTAGGCAGGATCTATAAGTATAGTGACCTCCTTGCTCTTTCCCCAACTTGGTAGTGGATGTACCCCAGATCTTCAATACTCCCTTTCCTCATCTCCATATTCTGGTTTCCTTGGCTTCCTTCAAGTTTTAGCTGAAATCTTGCTCTTCCAAGTTCCCTTTAATGTTAACCACTTCCCTCTGAGATTATATCTAATTTATCCTTTCCATATCTTCTTTGTACATAGCCATTAGCATGTTATTTCCTCTATTAGATTGTAAACTCCTTTCTTTGTAGCCTAGTTCTCAACACAGTGGCTTTGTAAAGGTGAAAATGAATGGTTGGACAATAATTTTATGAAATTATGTGGTTGCCAATATTTATTATATCTCAAGTTAGTAATTTATTTACAAAATAGAGTGGAAACAATAAAGTAGAGAAATGTGAAGGGGATAGAAAAGTTATCTATACTATCTTAATCCATGCAGAGATTAATTAGCTCTCAACCAGAAAGGCTGGTAGTGAGTAATCACTAGGCCTCCTCCAAGATGGAAGCTAATCTCTCCAGAAACTAGGAATGGAGTCAGCCTTTCACTCACCCCACAAAGTAGTTCAGGAGCCAGAGTCCAAGTTAAAGCTGCTCCAGGCCCACAATCCAAGAAAAAGTCTCTAGCTAAGCTCCCTCTAAGACTTTCTCCATTTAGGAGACTATCTCCAAAAGACTGACTCAAGCTGAAGGATTTGTGGCTTTTTATGGTGATTTCTTGTCCCTGCCCCCTCTTCACAGGGGCCAAACACAGTTTCCAAATTGTTTAGCACTGCCTAAGGGCAGTGTTTGTGGGAACTGGTTCTCACCTTTTGGAGGGGTGAATACTCATCAAAAGGGTTCACAGATTCCTGGTTGATTGAGTTTCTGAAAGTATATATAGGATTCACAAGTTTGGAACTGAGTTAAAAGGGTGGAGCTCTCTAACTAAGTGACCAGTAAGTACCTTACCAGCTTCTCACCTAGTACTAAGTAGGGTATTCAATCTTTTGTTGATTCAATTAAAAAATAGAAAAAGGAGAGTTAATCCTATCTTCACAATCTAAGTAGGGGTACTTCAAGTTAGTGTTAACTCAAAATAGACAAAGGGAATAAAGGATTCCCTTTCACAAATGTAAACTCAGAGAGAACAAAGAATTCCCCTTTACAATTTGCACATAGTAAATGCTAAATAAATACTTGTTGACTTGAAGACTTTTCTGAGAATTTCTGATTTTCATGAAATTAATGAATTTTTTTCATCACTTTTGTTATATTGTATACAGTATAGGGACTCCTAAAGGACTCAGTGTATAGAGAATCAGATCTAGAGTCAGAAGAAGATTCATCTTCCTGAGTTCAAATCTGGCTTTAGATACTTACTAGCTGTGTGATCCTGGACAAGTCACTTAACCTTGTTTGCCTCAGTTTCCTTCTGTGCAAAATGAGCTGGACAAGGAAATGGCAAACCACTCTAATATTTTTGCCAAGAAAACCACAAATAGGGTCATGAAGTGTTGGACATAGCTGAAATGACTGAACAACAAATATAATATAGATTTTATTCTGGCCAAATATAAGATTATCTGCTGGTTATATCATGTATCTGCATATCATTTTATTCTTAAAAGTCTAATTATTCTTGAGGCCAAAAGATTTGTTTTGGCAGATGTATTGTTTACATAGGTCTAATACTACTTCATAATAATTCTTAGTATTCTGGGAGCATGCCAAGAGAACAGCTTCTTTGTTCTCAAGGCTAGTTATCTGTAATTTAAAGATGTCAAAGTGGAGACTAGAGAGAAGGACTTTTAACATTTTTTAGTAAAAATTTTCCCCAGATTACATGTCAATTCAAATTTTCAATCCACATTCTCTCTCTGCCTCCTACTCTACCTCTTCCCCAAATGAAGGTAATATGACATGGGTTGTACATTCATTATCATATAATACATATTTCCACGTTCATCATGTTGTGAAAGAGGACACATATTGCTTTCACTAGAGAAAAGTTCACAGGAGGGAACAAAAGTAAAGAATAGTATGTTTCAATTTGTATTCAGACTCTGCTCATTCTGTGGTGGTGAATAGCCTATTTTGGGCATGAATCTCTTGGAGTTGTCCTGGATAAGATCATGACTTTTTGTAATAGGCTTCACCACAGATAGTAAAATTGATATGACTGCTAAAGATTTATGAAATTTATTATAATAATATAATGTTATATAAAATGTAAAAATATATAAAATATGTATTATAATGTGACATAATATAATAGATTTATTATAGATTAGAATCCTAGACTTACAGAGCTGCAGCTAGAAGAAACCTTAGAGGTTCTGCTTATTATTATTTTAAGTGTAATTTATATTTATTATTTAATTATGTTAAATAATTATCAATAATGTATCACTAATTATATACATTATTTGAATTGAATTAATTGAATTATTAATAAAAATTTCAATATATCCCAAAGATATTGGAGAGATGCTTTGTGGGGAAAAGCAAGTAGTAACACATTGTCAACAGTGATAATATTATTATAATCAGTTAATAATTTATGCATACAAATTTAATTATTATTAATTATTTATAAAGTCCTCATTGTTAGTATAATTTTTTTACTAACGAGGTAACTGAGTCTCAGAAAAGTTATACTTCTTGCTGAATTTGGGTCCTGTTGATAATAAATAGCATAATGAGTTTCTTAACTCCAGGATTTTCTCCAAGATCACCACTCTTCATTTCTTCACAGTGTCTCAAATCCAAAGTGATCTTTTCTTGAGTTTCTTGTTCTTGCTCATTAACAATCAATATCCTTCAGGGTTCCATCTTGGAGTCCATTTTTTAAAGTTCTCACTCAGAGAATTTATCCAAACATGTAATTGCAAACTCTGTTGTGCCAATGTCTTCCCTTTTCAGTAGTTCTGAAATACAATGGTAAAGAAGGGCAAACTAAAGAGAATGCCCCCAACTTCAGCTCTGCTTACCCCCATAATCAAGTCCACACTCACCAGCTGTACCAACACACAGCAAAGAAGAAAAGGACACTCAGCCATCACTTAAAGCCACCCCTGGCCACTCCCTCTCTCACTTCTTATCCATATTCCTCCTTTACTTCTTGATCCCATTGGTTATATAGAGGAGAATAAATCACCCAAGATCACAATGATAATATGTATCAGAGGCAGGACTTGAATTCAGGGATGTCTGACTGAATAAATGTGAAAGACAGAGATGGAATATTTAACAGTACAAGAAAATGTGAATCAGATAAGCCTGGCAGTTTTTATAGACTTCTAAACTTGAATCCAAACAGAAATTTTATCTACTTCTGCTTAACACCCCTCTTTTTTTCCTCATCTAGGATTAATCTTGCAGAAAACTTTATGATTAGAGATGAAGACTTTAAGGCCAGTTTTTAAGGGAATCAAGAAAAGATTTGATTTTTTTTTCAGTCTTATTAATCCTTTCCCCATTTCTTTGAACCCTTTCTAGGTCATTCATTTCATCCCAATTTTAAGCCTACATGAATTGCACAGTATGATCAGGCATGGATGTGTTGTGATTTGCACAGTTAGAGAGATTAGACACATTGATGAGATCACAGATCCTTCAAAGTGTCTAAGAAATGACATGGAACATTTAGAGAGTTTCTTGATGTTGGGGAACCTTCTTTATACTTTGGGTGGGTATCTTGTTAGGTAGGCAGGCAGAGGTCCAGTGTGAAAGAAAACACATGCCAGGCAAAAGAGAGAGATTTAGGTCAGCAGAAAGTCTTGCAGAGGGTAGCAAGTATCATACTTGGGATGGGAATTCAGGGGGCAGTACTTTAGTACTTAGAAATGGAAGAAAGGGCTCTAGAGATGAATGCAGTGCTCTGTGGTATAGTGTATCAAAACAGAGACTCAAGATTAGATGAATAGGACTGGGATATAATACATAAGGCAGTGGCATAGTAGAATGGTGAACTTCACTTTTTTTATTATAATTTAATTAAAATTAATCATTTATATGATTCTCATTATTATTGTTTTACTGATGAGAAAACTGAGACTTAGATTAAATGACTTGCTAAATTTGGGTCTTTGTAGATAAATAAATAATAGGGTCAGAATTTGAACTCAGGGCTCATTTCTTTAAGTTTACCACTCTTTTCATTTCATCCCAGTGTCCCAAATCTGAAGGGATCTTCTTTTCTTTTGGTGAAAGTATGCCAGGAAGTTGTTTTCAGTCTTGTATTGTTTTACATTTATATTAATGATATTGGTGAAAGATAGGTGTAAGAATAGAGATTTATGACTTTATTGGTTTATGGAACTCTGGGGAGAGGAAACTTTCTCTCATAATGCAGGTTAGAATCTATGTGTCTCACCCAAGATCACATTGATAATATGTATCAGAGGCAGGACTTGAATTCAGGGATGCCTGACTTTGAGGTCAGTTCTCTTTCTACTCCTTTAAGTTGGATAAAGGAAACCTTATCAAAATTTCAGAGTGCATAAGGCTGGGAATAGTAACCAATACATTATATGATAGATTTGCAATAAAAAAAATAAAAAAGAGTTACTAATGGGCTGAATTAAAGTTAGATAAAATTTAATATATATCGAAAGTTTAATAATTGTGCTCTAAGAATGAATTTCAGCAGTATAGAATGTGGGGAGAGGCACAGATAATGCTTAATTTGAAAAAAGATAGGAGAATTTTAGTGAACTGTATACTTCTGAATCACCAAAGTAACATGGTATTCATAAAATCTAATGTAATCTTAGACTGCATGAAGATGCACAGTGTCCAGAACAAAGGACGTTACAGTCCTGCTTTATTCTTTCTTGGTGAGACCCTATTTAGAAAATCATGTTCAGTTCTGGGTCCCAACTTTTAGGAAAAACAGTGACAAAGTAGAAAACTTCCAGGGAAAAGCAATCAAGTTGGTGAGTGGACTTGTAATCATGCCACTTAAGGACTTATTTGAAGGACCTGGGGATGTTTAGAGAGATGAGCGATGACTTTATATATTTGAAGAGCTGGGTAGGCAGTGGCAGAGATGATAGAGTGCTAGGCTTGGAGTCAGGAAGAACTGAGTTCAAATCCAGCAGCCCTAGAACCTACTAGTCATATGATTCTGGACAAGTAACAACACTGTTTGCCTCAGTTTTCTTATCTGTAAAATAAGCTGGAGAAGAAAATGGAAAACTACTTCAGTATCTTTGCTAAGAAAACCACAAATGGCAGCAAGAAGAGTTGGACATAATTGAATTGAGTAAATAGCAACAACATTCTGAAGGGAAATTAGATTTGCCCAGCTCAGACCTAAAGGATAAACTAAGAACAAAGAGTAGAAGCCATAAAGAGGCATATTTTAGACCAGAGTAAGGAAAACAAAATCCTAACAATGAAAGTGGTCTAAAAGTGTGATTAGTTGCCTTGTGAATTTTTAAGCAATGACTAATGATCAAATATCAGGAATATTGAAGAGAAGATTAGTGTTTTCTTTTTACATTTGACTAGATGATTTTGAAGTCACCTCAGTCTCTGAGATTCTATGATTGGCTGGCTGCAGAAAGTGTATCCCTATTGGTATCACTGAATAAAAGTAGAAATTAAGTCACAAATGTGTCTGTGTATGGTGTTATTTCTATACTAAAGAGAGCACAATAATTTGTTTCTCAGCAGATCTTAAAGGTGGTCAAGACTGAATACATCACTCTCCTTGGCAGAATTTGACCTATTAATCCATCTGACAGAGAAAAGGTAGAACTGATTGAATTCTGGAGATTAAAGAATGGGTCTCTGTAACCTGGGGAAGGAGGTCTCTAGATAAAGACTTTGGGGAGCTGTCCTTGGTGGTATAGTTTAGAACATATGCTTGTTTATGTTTCTATACACACATATGCACATGAATAGTGCATATAGGTTTATATGCATCAATTTATATGCAGTCATATACACACATACATATATAAATGTGTGGAAGGATAGGCAATGATAAATAAGAGTCAATATGTGAATAGATCTCAGATAGAGATTCTAATAATTACCTTGTTGGTAATACTTCATGAAAGTGTTTCCAAAAATAAAGAAAAAGGAGTCATCTGTTCATAGATTTTCAAAGCAGCCTGATTTGTCATCACACGAAAGAGGAAAAGCTTACTAAATGTCCATAAACGGGGGAATGCTTGAATAAATTATGTTACATTACATGTGAATGTAATGGAATACAATAATGCAGTCAAGATGGACAAGTATGAGGAATAAAAGGAAATGTGGAATGACCTATCTTCAATAACACAAAGGATGAAAAGCAGAACCCCAAAGAGTATACATTAGCTCTTACTAAATAAGTGGAATGGATGGACAAACAACCCTGATAAAGACATAGAGAGAATGACTGAGAAGTTGTTATGACATTTTATGTATCTAAATTCATTAACTTAAATGTAAATAGTTGCAAGGCAAATTTAATTAGATGTATTAATGCTTGATATTAAATGTATATGAAATCATTTACCAAAACAAATTAATAGATTTAGAACACTAAAGCTTTACTCTAGGGTTGAAAAAGTCATTTTCTCAGGTACTATAAGAGAGAAAATGGGAAAAGAAAGGACATATATGAAAAAGTCTGATGGTTTTCATGTACTTCAAACTTAATCTCAGTTAACTAATATGATTCAAGGTTGCATGGAAAGGCATAGTGTCCAGGATAAGAGATAGTTACTATTTCTCCTGTGTTCAGGCCATATCTGGTGGACCGTGCTTTATTCTGGTAACATGACTTTAAAAGACCATAGACTTAGAGGTGGAAGAGATCTTATTTCAAATCTTATAATTTTTAAATGAGGAAATTGAGATCCAGAGAGTTTAAATGATTTACCCAAGATCATACAGGTCAAAGTTGCAGAGTCAATATTTGAATTGAGGCCTTCTGATGCAAAAACTGGTACTCTTTTTGTTGTACCGTGCTACATTTTTTTCAAACAAAGATATAAGTAACTTAGAATGTTCCGATATTAGGATAATTTGTATTAAAAAGACTGTCATATGATGACTTTTGATTGTTTGAAAGAATTGGGGATGTCTTTAGCCCATGGAAGAGAAACCCTCAAAGGCACAGGATAGCTGTTTTCAAGTATTTGAAAAGTGGTCATATAGAAGAGGGATTAGACTTGTTTTGCCTGGCCCTAGTGAGAGAATGATGAACCATGGATGGAAGCCAATAAGAGTCAGACTTTGGCTAAGAGTCAAGAAAATCTTCCTATTATACATGTCACAAAATGTAAAAATAACATTTTCTTTATCTCCAAACTTTGCTCTCTTTCCTAACTTTCCTATTTCTATTAAAAGCACCAACTAGTGATTGAGCTTTACAATCATATCATCATTCTGAATTCTTCCCTCTCCCTTTAAATTTCCAAAGAATCAATTGCCAAGTCTTGTCAATTCTACCTCCATGATATCTCCATATGCAACATCTCTCTACACATATAGTTATTGCCCTTGTTCAGGCTCTCATCACTTCTTGAGATTGCCATGTCTCTGCTTGCTATATTGCTGTAACTTAATATTGTTTCTGAGCTATTCTAATTTCTTTGTAGTGTTAATTGTTTTTTACTGGTTAAATTTCTCTAGGAGATTATGATAGACTCATTTGTAATAGGAAAAAAAGCATTGGATTTGGAATAAAAAAAGCCTATGTTTGAATCTTTGCTTTGCTACTTATTCACTCTAAGAAGGGAATTCTAAGCCTGGGATTCATGAATGATTAAAAAAATTGTAACTAGGTTTCTTTCCTACTTTGTGTAATTTACTTCATGCATTTAAAAAATATTATTCTGAGGATTTGTAGGAGGTCCATGACACGAAAAAGGAAAAGGACATCTTGGCTAGGAAGTCAAATTGGCAGAATAGCAGAAAGTACAGCAAATCTCTCCTTCAATTCTCACCAATATTACCTTTAAATGGATCTGGAAAATGTATCAGACTGTGTCCTGGTGGAAATCTGACTATAAAGTTACAGTGAGTCATTTTTCTAGCACAAGATGGTATAAGAAATCAGAAAGATCTGCAGATAGTGGAGATAGGTCTGATCAAGAGCATACTACACAGAACATTCCAGTGTTGGGAGAGACTATACATTGAGGCAAGAAGAGGTCCCTGATCCAGCACAAAGGAATATTCATTTGTCTAGGATGCAGTGATAGGTGTCAACTGACAGGTTTCATGTTCATTATTCACTATTGGTCATTAAACCAGGCCAGACTAAAGAGTGGTCTTGTCCCTACTGACGGCATTTCAAGATGCTATTCAGCTGAGTGCCCAAGACTGTGTA
The DNA here is from genome assembly GCF_027887165.1 of Monodelphis domestica. NCBI lineage: Eukaryota > Metazoa > Chordata > Mammalia > Didelphimorphia > Didelphidae > Monodelphis > Monodelphis domestica. The sequence continues at coordinate 214,928,792 of NC_077227.1, forward strand.
CCCAACAAGAAGCAAATTAAGAAGCAAACATTGTATGTAATTCAGATTCTAAGGTAGACTATGGTCTCCTTTCCAGCTTCTAGTGAAGATTGAAGTATTTAGGAAGATAACTAGTGCTGATATTCCAGACCAAAAGGAAACCTATGGTTCTGCCACTCTAAACCAGCAGAATTTTTCAGGTGACATTGTGCTTTTTTTATCTTTTTTAAAAAATTAATTTATTTAGTCAATTTAGAACATTATTACTTGGTTATAAGAATCATATTCTTTCTCTCCCTCCCCTCCTCCAACCCTTCCTGTAGCTGATGTGCAATTTCATTAGGTATTGCATGTGTCCTTGATCAAAACCTATTTCCATGCTGTTGATGTTTGCACTAGGATGTTCATTTAGATTCTACATCCCCAATCATATCCCCATCGACCCATGTAATCAAGAAGTTGTTTTTCATCAGTGTTTCTACTCCCACAGTTTTTCCTCTGGCTGTGGATAGTGTTCTTTCTCATAAGTCCCTTCAAGTTGTTCAGGATCACTGCATTGCCACTAATGGAGAAGTCCATTAAGTTCGATTGTACCATAGTGTATCAGTCTCTGTGTACAATGTTCTCCTGGTTCTTCTCCTTTCACTCTGATTCAATTCCTGGAGGTTGTTCCAGTTCCCATAGAATTCCTCCAGTTTATTATTCCTCTGAGCACAATAGTATTCCATCACTAACATATGCCACAATTTGTTCAGCCGTTCTCCAATTGAAGGGCATCCCCTCATTTTCCAGTTTTTTGCCACCACAAATAGCACAGCTATAAATATTCTTGTAAATGTCTTTTTCCTTATAATATCTCTTTGGGGTACAAACCCAGCAGTGCTATGGCTGGATCAAAGGGCAGACAATCTTTTAGCACCCTTTGGGCATAGTTCCAAAATGCCCTACAAAATGGTTGGATCAATTCACAAGTCCACTAGCAATGCATTAATGTCCTGGCTTTGCCACATCCCCTCCAGCTTTCATTACTTTCCATTGCTGTCATGTTAGCCAGTATACTAGGTGAGAGGTGATACCTCAGAGTTGTTTTGATGTACATTTCTCTGATTATAAGAGATTCAGAACAGTTTTTCATGGGCTTATTAATAGTTTTGATTTCTTTAACTGAAAATTGCCTATTCATGTCCCTTCCCCATTTACCAATTTGAGAATGACTTGATTTTTTTTTGTACAGTTGATTTAGCTCTTTATAAATTTGAGTAATTAGACCTTTGTCAGAGGTTTTTATTATGAAGATTGTTCTCAATTTGTTGCTTCTCTGCTAATTTTGGTTGCATTGGTTTTGTATGTACAGAAACTTTTTAATTTGATGTAATCAAAATTATTTATTTTTCATTTTGTGATTCTTTTTCTAGCTCTTGCTTGGTTTTAAAATCTTTCCTTTCCCAAAGATCTGACATGTTCTGTGTTCACTTCATTTACTTATAGTTTCCTTCTTTATATTCAAGTCATTCACCCATTCTGAGTTTATCTTGGTGTAGGGTTTGAGATATTGATCTAAACCTAATCTCTCCCACATTGTCTTCCAATTTTCCCAGCAGTTTTTGTCAAATAGTGGATTTTAGTCCCAAAAGCTGGGATCTTTGGGCTTATCATTGACTGTCTTGCTGAGGTCACTTACCCGTAGTCTATTCCACTGATCCTCCTTTCTGTCTCTTAGCCAGTACTAAATTGTTTTGATGACTACTCCTTTATAGTATAGTTTAAGATCTGGGACTGCAAGTCCTCATTCCTTTGCATTTTTCTTCATGATTTTCTTGGATATCCTTGACCTTTTGTTCTTCCAAATGAACTTTGTTATGTTTTTTTCCTAATTCAGTAAAAATGTTTTTTGGTAGTTCAATGGGTGTGGCACTAAATAAGTAAATTAATTTGGGTGGGATTGTTATTTTTATTATGTAGCTCATCCTACCCATGAGCAATTGATGTTTTCCCAATTGTTTAGATCTAGTTTTAATTGTGTGGAGAGTGTTTTGTAGTTGTGTTCATATAGTTTTTGTGTTTGTCTCGGCAGATAGATTCCTAAGTACTTCATATTGTTTAGGGTGATTTCAAATGGAATTTCTCTTTCTAATTCTTACTGTTGAGATGTGTTGGAAATATAGTGAAATGCTGATGACTTATGTGGGTTTATTTTGTATCCTGCAACTTTTGCTAAAGTTGTTGATTATTTTGACTAGCTTTTTGGTTGATTCTCTAGGATTCTTTAAGTAGACCATCATATCATATGCAAAGAGTGATAGCTTAGTCTTCTCATTGCCTATTTTAATACCTTTAATTTCCTTTTCTTCTCTAATTGCTACAACTAGTGTTTCTAGTACAATGTTAAATAACAGAGGTGATAATGGGCATCCTTGTTTCATTCCTGATCTTATTGGGAAGGCTTCTAGTTAGTTTATCCCCATGGTGGATGACGTTTGCTGATGGTTTTAGATATATACTGTTTGTTATTTTTAGGAAAGGCCCTTTTATTCCTATGCTTTCTAGTGTTTTCAATAGGAATGAGTGCTGTATTTTGGAAAAGGCTTTTTCTGCATCTATTGAGATAATCATGTGATTTTTTTTTTTTGGTTTGCTTGTTAATATGGTCAATTATGTGGATAGTTTTCCTAATATTGAATCACCCTTGCATTCCTTATGGTCTGTATTTTTCTTTCTCTGTTTTTGACCTGCCTGGCTTTGGAATCAGTACCATATTTGTGTCGTAAAAGGAATTTGGTAGAACTTCTTCTTTGCTTATTCTGTCAAATACTTTGTATAATATTGGGATTAGTTGTTCTTTGAATATTTGATAGAATTCATTTGTGAATCCATCTGGACCTGGGGATTTTTTCTTATGGAGTTCTTTGATGACATTCAGTTTCTTTTTCTGATATAGGGTTGTTTAGCTAGTCTATTTCTTCCTCTTTTAGTCTAGGCAGTTTATATTTTTGTAAATTTCACTCATATCACCTAGATTGCCATATTTATTGCCATATAATATGGGCATAATAGTTTTTAATAATTTCCTTAATTTCTTCTTCATTAGAGATGAGTTCTCCCTTTTCATCTTGGATACTGCCAATTTGATTTTCTTCTTTCCTTTTTTAAATTAGATTGACCCATACTTTGTCTATTTTATTTGTTTTTTCAAAGTATCAGCTCTAAGTCTTATTTATTAATTCAGCAGTTCTTTCACTTTCATTTTTATTAATTCCTCCTTTGATTTTTAGGATCTCTAATTTAGTCTTCTGAGGATTTTTAATTTGTTCACTATCTAGTTTTTTAATTGCATGCCCAATTCAGTGACCTCTGCCCTCTCTAATTTGTTAATATATATGAACTCAAGGATATAAATTTCCTCCTGAGTACTGCTTTGGCTGCATCCCACAGATTTTGAAAGGAAGTCTCATCATTATCATTTTCTTTGATGAAATTATTAATTGTTTCTCTGATTTGTTCTTTAACTAACCAATTTTGGAGAATTGTATTATTTAATTTCCAATTAATTTTTGATTTGCCTCTCCATGTACCCTTGCTAATTACTATTTACATTGCATTGTGGTCTTAGAAGTTTGCATTTATTATTTCTGCTCTTTTGCACTTGTTTGCAATGTTTTTATGTCCTAGTACATGGTCAATCTTTGTGAATGTACCATGTGCTGCTGAAAAGAAGGTATATTCCTTTTTGTCCCTATTTATTTTTCTCCACATCTCTACAAACTAATTTTTCTAAGATTTCATTCACTTCTCTTACCTCTTTCTAATTTACTTTTATTTATCTGGCTCTGATAGAGGAAGGTTTAGGTCTCCCACTAGTATAATTTTTCTAGCTATTTCATCCTTGAGCTCCACTAGTTTCCCCTTTAGAAATTTGGATGCTATGCTATTTGGTGCATACATGTTGAGTACTGATATTTCCTCATTGTCTATACTACCTTTTATCAGGATATAACTACCTTCCCCATCTCTTTTAACTTGATCTATTTTTACTTTGGCTCTGTCAGATATCATGACTGCGACTCCTGCCTTCTTTTTATCAGTTGATGCCCAATAGATTTGGCTCCATCCTCTGACTTTTTTCCTATATGCATCTACCGTCCTCAAGTGTGTTTCTTGTAGACAGCATATGGTTTCTAATCCACTCTGCTATTTGCTTGTATTTTATGGGTGAGTTCATTCCATTCACATTCAGCATTATGATTAATAGCTATGCATTTTCCAGCATTTTGATTTCCACTCCTAGTCCTGCCTTTTCTCCTTTCATTATTTCCTTCTACACCAATGTTTTGTTTTTAATCAATCCCCCTAATTCCCACCCCATTTTACTTTCCTTTCTACCCCCTCCCTTCTTATTCCCCTTATATTCTTTACAGTCTTTTTAAACTCCCCCTCCCCTTCTCCCTCCCTTGTACTGCTTCCCTCCCCACCAGTCCATTTGTTACCCTTCTACTTCCCTATACGGTGCAAATCAATTCTCTGCCCCATTGTTCTTCCCTCTTTGAGTCAATTTCAAAGCACATGAGAGTTGAATATTTCCTATCTCCAACCTCTTTACCCTTCCAGTGTATTGATGTTCTTCCCCCTCCTGCCATGAGCTTCTTTGTGACATATAAATTTACCCCCTTTTGTTTCTTTCCCCATTTATTTTAGTATTAATCTCTTTTTTTAGCTCTAGTTGTAAGTGTGTGTGTGTGTGTGTGTGTGTGTGTGTGTATTTATGCAAACATATCTATATACATATTTATGTCTTGGCATTTCATCCTATACAGTTTGTCACTGTTCCCTCTACGTATAATTCCTCTAGCTACCCTGGTGATAGTAACAATTTTTAAGAGTTACTAATAGCCTCTTTTATTATAGGGATACATATCATTTACCTTATTGGGTCTCTTTAAAAAAAAAGTTGTTTTTTTATTTTGTTTTGTTTTTCTTTTTTTCCCTCTTTCTTATTTACCTTTTGATGATTCTTTTGAGTTCTGTACTTGGGCATCAAATTTTCTGTTCAGGTCTGGTCTTTTCTTTACAAATGCTTGGAATTCTTCTATTTTGTTAAATGACCATACTTTTCCATATAAGAATATAGTCAGTGTTGCTGGGTAGTTGATTCTTGATTGTAGACTTAGTTCCCTTGCTTTCTGGATTATCATATTCCATGCCTTTTAGTTCTTCAGTGCATATTTAGCCAGATCCTGTATTATCCTCACTGTGGTTCCATGGTATATGAATGACTTTTTCTTAGCAGCTTGTAATATTTGTTCCTTGGTCTAATAGTTCTTGAATTTAGCTATAACATTCCTGGGTGTTGTCAGTTAGGGATTAAGTCCAGGAGGTGATCTGTGGAATCTTTCAATCTCCACTTTTCCATCTTGTTCTAGAATATCAGGGAAGTTTTCTCAGATAATTTCCTGTAGCATGATGTCCAGGCTGTTTCTTTTGTTATGGTTTTCCGGTAGACCAATGATACTTAAGTTGTTTCTCCTAGAATGATTATCTACCTCTTCTGTTTTGTGAATGAGGTGTTTCATATTTTCCTCAATTTTTTCATTCTTTTGATTTTGTTTTATAGTGTCCTGCTGCCTTGTGAAATCATTTGCTTCTAGTTGTTGTATTCTGGTTTTTAAAGACTGAATTTCATCCCTGGCTTTTTGGTCATCCTTCTCTTTCTGGTCTGATTTTCTTTGGAGGTCATCTTTCATCTTCTCTGCCTCAATTTTAATTTTCTTTGCCTCATCTTTCGTCTCCTTTGCCTCATTTTCAAGCTGATTAATTTTGGCTTTCAAGACACTGTTTTCTGTTTCCAGATGACTTATCTTGCTTTTAAAATTCTTTTCTCAGTTGTCTTCAGCCTCTCTTAATAGTACTTTGAATTGTATTTTGAGTTCTTCTAAAGCCTGTATCCAATTCACTGGGGTTTCTGTTTTATTTTTTTGTTGTTGTTGCTTGGTGTTCCCTCATCCTTCTCTGTTCCATTTGCTCTTTGTTCATTGCCTGTATAGAAACTGTTGATTGTAATTTCTTTTTTCTTTTTCTCTTGTTTGCTCATATTTACCTCTTCTTTATTCCCTGCAGTTGCCTGCCCTCTTGCTCCTCTCATTTTTTTGTTGGATCTTTGATTTGGGGCTTTTCTGTCAGTCTGATTCACCCTTGGAGATTAGTCAGCAAATCTCTCAGTATAGTCTGTGGGGGAGGGGTATTGGAGCTTGAGCTTTCCTACCCTCTGAAGGCTTTGATGGGATTAAGTCCAGCTGGGTTGAGCTGGATGTGCCCTGAGGCCAAAACCTGGGAAGGGGGGCAATATGGAGTTTCTCTGCTGCCACAACTAGGCTGCCTGCCCTGAGCTCTGTGCTTCTTTTCCAACTGCTTTCCCAACAACTATGCTCGATGCTCTGAGCCCAGTACAGCTTTGCCCACAAGGTACTTCCTCCAGACAAGCACCCTTGTCTGCCCAGTGGTTTTGGCTGCCACTAGAGGCTTAGTGCTCTAGGTGGGAGAGGGGTCCCGGGGCCTTCTTTCTTCCTTCCCCTTAAATCTGAGTGTTCTCAAAATAGATGTCATTCATAAGTCAAAGTTATCTTCCTGGTGCTTTGTTTATATTCATCATGAATAAGTGAAAGGAAGATGACCAATTGTCCAATGAAATAGTCTTTGGAAGCATAATGAACAATTTTACAATTTTGCCAACTCCTCTTTTTTCTCTCTGAGGAAGAGAAACTGATAACTATTTCTGCATTTACTTTCCATCTTTACATTACTGCCCTTGATCTTCTCACCAGCTTCTGTGCTTCCAGGACCAGGAGCCATGTTCCAAAGGAAATAATCCATTCCTCTCTAGAACTCCTGCCCTAGGGTCCCACCCTGGTTGTTGAGTACCTCATGTAGCTCACTATATCCAGATGAATTCCAACCATGGTTCATTTGACTCCCTAGACATCTTCATATCAGTCACATTGTTGACACGTGTGTCCTTCCTACTCTTTCCAGTTCTGGAACCAAAGTTAAATCAATACTATTATTGCTCAGAAAACATGCCAATCTACTTCATGATCACTATACTCACCATCCCTGTAACTTGTTAAACCAAATACTCCTTCCCTAACATCCCTCCTCCATATGTGATGCTTCTCCCATTGGAATATAACACCTTCAGGATAGGGGCCGTTTTTGTTTTTGTATATTTTCTCCAGAGCTTAGCACAATGCTTTGCATATGGTAAGTACTTAATAAATAAATGTGTTTTTTTCTTTTTAAAATTCATTCATTTATTCATTCATTCAACTGCATCTTTATGTCTTCTAATTTCAGTTATGGCAAGAATGTCAATAAAGACATAGCTCAGTTCTTCTAAATGAATGTTAGCACATTTTTATTGGACAAAGATTATACAATAAAAGGCATCAGCAATTAAATTAATGTTTGCAGACAATTTAAAAACTGATTCTTAACAATCTCCAATTCCGTTTTACTTCTACTCTGCCTCAATTCCTGTGGAAACAGAATAGTAATATGCAGGATTGAGTAATGTTCAGTATTTGTATTTATTTTATGACTTACTAGGATAAAAATGTCATTTCTTGGTGGCAAATTATCAGGAATGAGTATCTCTGTAGTTAGTCCTTGCACAGCAGACACAGACCATTTCTAGACCCATACTCAAAGCTTTTTTCCTACTTGGAAAAACATGCCCAAGTTTGGGATCCACTGGAATAGACTTTCAGATCCCAGAATTACTCCTATGCCATGATGAGGCATCAGAAGAGAAAAATGTTGAGATGAAATATATTCTAGGAGAATTATACTTACCAATATTTGAGGCAGGTGAGGCTCAGAGAGATTAAATAATTTTCTCAAGGCCACATAGTAGTAAATGGTGGACCTGGGACTCATAGTGAAGTCTTTTGATAACAAATCCATTGATTTTTCTAGTTATTGAATCATTTTAGTCCTGTCCAACTTTTTGCAACCCTTATTGGGGTTTTCTTTGCAGATAATAGAGTGGCTTGCCATTTCTTTCTCCAGCTAATTTTCTGAAAGAGGAACTGAAGCAAATAAGGTTAAGTAATTTATCCAGGGTTACAAAGCTAGTAAGTGTTTACAGCTGGATTTGAACTCATGAAGATGAGGCTTCTTGATTCCAGGTCCAGTGCTCTATGCACTGTGCCTTGTAGATTTTTCTAGGACATCATAACAAGGCCCAGTGATGTCATTTGTGCATGTATGTGTACACACATAACCAATATTTATTGAGTTACCATGACTGCAAAGCCCTGTGCTATATAGAATTTTAAAAAGTAAACATAAGAATTCCTAGGAAGTAATACAGAATTATGTTTTCCATTTTCAAAAAAGTTGCTTAAGTTATTTCATTAAATATAATTTTTAATGGTAGAAATAATGAAATGTTCAAAAACTACTAATCTATTTGAAATGAAAGGAAAAATCTGTTGAATTTTTAATAAAGTACTACTAAAATAAAAAAAAATGTCTTTCCACAGAAGAGAGACATTTGCCTCTAATAGCCATTGCCTTAAAAATCATTTTTTCACTACTCACAGAATTCAAGAATTGTAGAATTCTAGAGCTAGAAAGAACCTAGAAAATTTCCCATTTTACAGATGAGTAAGAAGAGACTTATTTCTCATCAGGATTGAAAATTTAAACAAACTAATTAGTGGTCTCAAGACATTTTATTTAAGCAATGTATTTCAAACTCATTGAGTGCACACATGCCATAGAGGTGTTTGTTACTGTTCGGCTTTACTTTTATAAGTGAGTCAACATTGAAAAGTTTTCTATCTATTTCTTAAAAAGAAAATCCCAAGTTTCTTTTTTTTGTCTTTTGTCACTGGCATTTCTACCTTGTCTTCTTCCAGATTCCAATCTGCTCTCTGACAAATAAAAACAAATAAGCAAACACATTTGTCATACTGACTACATCTGATATCATACAGTATTCTATGTTAGCAGTTACCTGATTTTTTCCTGTGAAAGTAGAGGAACATTTAATGACCTGCTTTATAGAACCTTTGCAAACTTTTCAGTTACTCAGAATTTGACTCCTTTTTAGGGATCTTGCTTTCCATTCATATTTCTGTTGTCATTGTGTGTATTGTTTTCTTGTTCCTACTTATTTCATTCTTTATCAGTAATTTCAATCTTTGCATATTTCTTTGAATTCCTCATGTTTATCATTTCCTGCTACACAATAGCATTATGTTGAAATCTCATGATGTCTTCAGTTATTCTTCAGTCACTGAGTACTCTCTTTGTTTCTGGTTCTTTGCTATCAAAAAAGAATATTGCTATGAATTTTTCATTAAATTTAGGACTTTGTTTCTCTCTTTGACTTCATTGATACATATTCCCATTAGTGATATTGCAGATTGTGGATAATTTTCTTACAAAATTTCAAACTGATATTCAGAACAAATTCAGAACAAACTTTCAGGGCTTTCAGGGCTGATATCCTTTATCTATCTCTGAAGTTAATTAAATTCATTTCTCCAATTTGTTAATTGGAGCACCTACATGTTACAGAATGTATGAATATGTGGCTGCAACAGAATTTGAGAGTGGGCATCATATTTGGTGGATGTATAGACAAACAGCATTAATTGGTTGAAACTATGTCCAAAGGGTTATAAAACAATGCATACTGTTTGATCCACTATTACCATGACTAGTTCTATATCCCAAAGAGATTTAAAAAATAGGGAAGGGCATGTACAAAAAATATTTATAGCTGCTCTTTTTGTTGTGGCAAAGAATTGGAAATTTAAGGGATGTCTATCAGTTGGGGAATGGCTGAACAAATTGTGGTATGTGATAGTGATGGAATACTATTGGGATGTAAGAAATGATGAACAGGATCATTTCAGAAAGAACTAGAAAGACCTACATGAACTGATGCAGAGTGAAACAAGCAGAACCATGAGAACATTGCATACAATCACAGCAATATCATGGAATTATCAACCATGAAAGATTTAGCTACTCTCAGCAATACAATGATCCAGGACAATTCTGAGGGTTTTATGACAAAGAAAGCTACCAATCTCCAGAGAAAGAACAGTTGGGATAGGAATTCAGATCAAAGCATACAATTTTTCACTTTAGTTTACTTGGGTTTTTATTTTATGTAAGTATTCTCTTACAAAAAATGAATAATACGAAAATATGTTTTGCATGATAATACATGTTTAACCTATCAAATTGCTTACCATCTCTGAGAAAGGGGAGAGAAGGGAAGGAAGAAGACACTTTGAATCTTATAACTTCAGAAAACTTATGTGGAAAGTTATTGCATGTAATTGGTAAAATAAAACCTTTACCAAAAAAAAAGCATATTAATTGGGGACAGGAAAAATGTGAACAGGATCAGGCCTTTATCTGCTATCAATATTTTTATAAAATGGCATCTTAACAAATTTTTACATTAAAAAATGAACAATGTAGGCATACCATTCAGTTGTAGCTAGATGACACTGGATTCATATTTATAAACATGAAGAATATTTGTTCTCAAGACATCCATGTTAGAAACTCTTTAATTTTTGTCTTTGTATCCCTAGTGCTTAGCACAGTAGCTAAGACATTGCTATTAGTGTTTAGTCATTTATGGTAGTGTCTGATTTTTCCTTTACCCTTTTGGGATTTTCTAGGGTGGTCTACCACTTCCTTCTCCAGCTTGTTTTACAGATAAGGAAACTGAGGTAATCATGATTAAATAATTTGCCCAAGATCACATAGGTAGTAAATGTCTGCGGCTGTATTTGACCTCACATCTTCTTGATTCCAGGTTCAACACTCTGTCTACTGTACTACCTATCTATCCCAGCTGGGACATTAGTTTGCTTGAGTCATTTTCATTTTGGAAATCAAAACTTTGTCTTTCTCTGGGGTCTTGGGTTAACAGAGTCAGAGAACCATAAACAAATCGCCCAATTTGAGAGGTGACAAAAATTAGTTAGTCTAATCTAATTCTCTTATTTTACAGATGAGAAAATGGAAACTCAGAGAAGTGAAGTCACTAAACTATGGGAGACAACACTGACAATGACTGCATGAAGGAATCATGGAATTATGGAAAATTAGAGTTGGACAATTACAGTTCATCTATATCATATCAGGCCTAAAATATCAATTGCTTTTACGATGCCTCCCAACTTAACCTCTACTTGAAAACCTTGATTGACAGGAGGTGAAGCTTGAATTAGTAGGCATGGCACTAATGGTTACTAGGAGATGAGAAGGTGAAGTGATATGGAAGCAGAAATGGCATTGTCATTACGCTCTCTGAAACTGTGAGTGCCTTGAACTTTTGCTTTGATTGGTAAATATTGAGGATGATCATAGAGTTCACTTTCAAAAGGGAAAGATGCCTTGATTCTGACCGAAAATGTCCTTTCAAAAATGTTCAGGTTCACAATGTTTCTAGAGGTTAGACCTGTTTTTTTCTTGTAATTTTGCTAATATTTTAAATTTCATAAAAGTTAATTTTCATGAATATAAACAATTTTGTAAATTGATTTTTAAAAGTATTTTTCATTTTTCTTCCATTTGTTGTACTTCCATTTTTAGTCATTTAGTTCTTAGTATGTCCATTTTAGCCCTTTGGGATGATTTTGCATAGTTGCATCTCTTCTTCTATTATTTTAGATAACACTGATCATACTCCTCCATCTTTCTTTTTAGCATTTTTTAGATAAATTTATATTCTAAGATAGGTGGGTTTAATTTTTTAATAAGATATTAAAGTATTACTTCTTATTTATTTATTTTATTTTATTTATTTATTTATTTAAAACCCTTACCTTTCGTCTTGGAGTCAATACTGTGTATTGGCTCCAAGGCAGAAGAGAGGTAAGGGCTAGACAATGGGGGTCAAGTGACTTGCCCAGGGTCACACAGCTAGGAAATGTCTGAGGCCAGATTTGAACCTAGGACCTCCCGTCTCTAAGCCTGGCTCTCAATCCACTGAGCCACCCAGCTGCCTCCCCCCCTTTAAAATATAATTTATTATGGGTAAATAAGAAGTAATACTTAATTTTTAATAAGAATACCTATCTTTAATAAGATAAATGGGTTTTGGAACCCATTTCACTCTGTCTCTGTCTCTTTCTCTTTGCCTCTGCCTCTCTCTGTTTGGCAAATAAGTTTGTTGTTTGCTGACTAAGGTAATTTTTGGGTTCCTTTGGCTGCTTTGCAGTCTTTTTGTGGTAATTTATTTATGTTTATTAAACTTCTGTAAAACATATTATAATGGGGCATAAGATCACAGATACATCTGAGAACTTGGAATTAATAAATTATATATTAGTTATATTTATTTAACGTTTCAAGTGACCATAGCACTCCAAGATTTCTCTGTGTTTCCACTACTAGTCTGATTCCTTCTTCCCAAATCACAAGAGTTTGGAGAATCTCCTATAGAAAGATGCCATTTTGTTGCAACCCACCCTAGTACTTTGCAGAAGCAAAGCTATGCAGTTTCCAAAAACATGCTAGAGACTTTTCCTCCCCTACTTCTTTATAATACACATTTACATTCTACTAACAAAGAAACATTATTTCCTGTTTTTATGGAAAATATTGACTGCATTGAATAACTATAATCATCAACAAACACAAGCAGAATTTTTGGTAACCTGCTGATTGATAAGCTAAAGAGGATCTTTGTTGTTGTTCAGTCAGATCTGACTCTTTGTGACCTCATTTTGAGATTTTCTTGGCAAAGTCATGGGAGTGGTTTGCCATTTCCTTTTCCAGCTCTTTTTATAGACAAAGAAATTGAAGGAAGCAGTCTTTAGTGACTTGCTTAGAGTCACACAAATAATATGTGTTTGAGATCATATTTAAATTTATGAAGATGAGTGAATGGGTTCCTAAGCCCAGTGGTTAATCTACTTCACCACCAAAAAGTATCTAGAGGATATCTAGAGGAGAGCAATTAGAATGGTGAAGGTTCTAGACAAGCTCTGGCTAAAGGAGCTAGGGAAATTTAGCTTGAATTAGAGAAAACCTGGGAAAATTTATATGTCTTCAAATATTTGAAGGGGAAGACTTCTGGGTTAAGATGGTCCCAGAGTAGAAGCAAGGATCTTTCTCTCCTCTCCACTGACCAATATAAAATGCCTCAAAAGGACAAAAACTAAAATCAGATGAGTGAATGGGCTCCACAGTAGGACATAGCATTGAAAGTAGTCAGAGCTTGGGCATTTTCACTCTAAAAGGGGACAAAATTACTTCCAACAAAGTGTGAGCTCATCACTCCTCTCCCATTCTACCTACAGCACCAGACTCAGAGTGAGTGTGGGCCAACCTCTAGGTTCTCAGGGGTCTGGCTGAGGACACCATAGACTTGGGACTCCAGGAGGCTAAGGAAACATAAAAATTGTGTGTGGAGACTGGGCAGAGAGGGCTGCACACAGCAGATACTGAAGAGACTATAAAAATAACCTCAGGGCAAAAACCTTTCCCCGAGCTCAATACAAAGATTGCCACCTTCCTTGCTCAGACTTCTGACCAATAAGGAACAAAGTAATGGTTACCAACACCCAAGAACTACAATACACAACTACCAAAAAAAAAAATAAACCCAAGAAAAAACTTGACCCTAGATAATTTTTATGCAGAAAAATTCCAGACTACAGAGGAGACAGCAGAAGATGACAAACAAGTAAACACACCCAAACCTTCCAAAAAAATGGAAATTGGTCACAAACTCTTGAGGAGCTCAGATTTGAGATTATGAACCAAATTAGAAAGATAGAAGAAACTTGGCAAGAAAAGTGGGAAACAGTTCAGAAAGAAAATAACAGTTTAAAAGACAGAAACTTCCATTTGGAAAAAGAAGCCTAGAAATCAAATGAAGTGATAAGCAAATTAGAGACCAGAATTGAACAGTTGGAATCCATGAAAAGCAAGACAGACCAAACTGAAAAGGAAAATCAAAAGATCATAGCTGAAAACCAGTCTTTAAAGACCAGAATTAGGCAAGTAGAAGATAATGATCTCACAAGACAGCAAGAATTAATAAAGCAAAGTCAAAAGAATGACAAAATAGAAGGAAACATGAAATATCTTACTAAGAAGATGACTCACCTGGAAAACTGGTCTAGAAGAGACAATTTGAGAATCATATATCTACCTCAAATATTTGATGGGGATGTTACATGAAGAAGCATCAGACTTGTTTTATTTAGCCCTGGATGGCAGAACCAGGAGTATTAGGGAGAAGTTATTAGGAAATAAATTTAGGTTTGGTATAAAAAACCCCTAAACTTCTTATTTATTAGAATTGTCCAAAAGCAGAATGGCATGTCTTAGAGATAGTGGTTTCCCCTTTAATAGAAGGCTCCAAGCAGTGATTATTTAGCTACTTGTTTAAGATGTCATAGTAGTACTTCTTTTTCATGTTGGGTTAGACTCTATAACTGCTGAGTTCCCTTTCCAACTCTCAAAGTTTCTAATTCTTTAATTTAAAGAGGAGACTAGTTCTCTGAATTCCTGATGTCCCCAAACTCTCCTATAATTATAAACTTTCTATAAGACTAGATAATTAAAGGGCCTGAAGAAACTTTAAAAAATCAAATATTGAGAAGGGATCTTATAAAGCCTTTAGTTCAGAGCCTTTACATTATAGAGGAAATGGAGGCCCCACAAGGTCAAATGACTGACCCAAGAAACATAAGTAGCAAGGATTAGAGAGAAGATTTGAACTGAAGTCTTCTCAATCCTGATCCAATTGCCCTTTCCCAGTGTGCCATGATGCCTTGCTCCCTCCTTTTTAAAAATATTTATTTAGGATATTTTTTCATGGTTACATGATTCATGATCCCTCTACCACCCGCTCTCTCTTCCCCCCTTCCAATGCCAACAGGCAATTCCACTGGGTTATACATATATCATTGTTCAAAACCTATTTCCATGATTTTTATATTTTCAGTAGAGCAATTCTTTAATATCAAACCCCTAATCACATCTCCATCCCACTATGTGGTACATCTTCTATTTTTCTTATGCATTTCTGGTTCCATAGTTCTTTCCCTGGATGTGGATAGTATTCTTTCACCTAAATTCCTCTGAATTGTCCTGGGTAATGCATTGCATTGCTGCTGGTAGAAGAGTCCATTACATTCAATTATGCAATAATATATCAGTCTCTGTGTACAATGTACTCCTGGTTCTGCTCCTTTTGCTCTGCATCAATCCTGGAGGTCATTCTAGTTCACATGGAATTCCTCCATTTCTTTATTCCCTTCAGCATAATAATATTCCATCATCAACAGATACCACAATTTATTCAGCCATTCCCCAATTGATGGACACTCCTTATTTTTCAATGTTCTGCCACCACAAAGAGCACAGCTATGTATATTCTTGTACAAGTCTTTTTCCTTATCTCTTTGGGGTATAGACCCAGCAGTGGTATGGCTGGGTCAAAGGGTAGGCATTCATTTAAAGAACTTTGTGCATAGTTTCAAATTGCTCTTCAGAATGGTTGGACCAGTTCACAACTCCATCAACAGTATATTAATGTCCCAATTTTTCCACATCCCCTCCAACATTTATGGCTTTCCTTTGCTGCCATATTGGCCAATCTGCTAGGTGTGAGGTGGTACCTCAGTTGTTCCCTCCTTCTTACCTCTATTAAACAGAAGAACAACATTCCTCCTGATTAAAAAAATAACATATAATCAAACAGCATTTCAGATATATGGGAATCTACACTCAAAAGCATTTGCAGAAAACAGATTCTATAATTTCTCTTGAGATTTCCATCTAGCAGTAGCAACAATACACATTTACATAACACTTTTCAGTTTATAAAACAACTTCCTTACAATAGCTTGTGAGCTAGTTAATGTGAGCATCATCCCCATTTTACAGAAGAAAAAAGTGAGACTGGAAGAGATGAGAAAATTTGCCTATAATTAATCCAATTAAGACAAGTCAGAGATGCACCTTGAACCTAAATCTTCTGACTTTAAATTCAAGTCTTTTGCCATTCTTCTTAAATGAATCCTTAAATGAATACCACAGACTTCACTTCACTATACCTCAATTTTCTTAGCTAGTGAATAAAATGCTTACCTGCTTCTGCAAGGTGAGTGGAAATATGAAAAACTAACAGGTAGGTGGAAGAACTAATGAATAACTGCGGAGGACTTTCAACATGTAAATTGATGTATAAATGCTTAATGTTTTCATAAATGCCTTTGCTATAAACTGAGGAGGGTCAGCCTTTTGGAAATATCTCAAAAATATGAAGCCCCTGACCAGGGACGACATGACTTTGCCAAATGAGTACGATATATATGTGTGTGTATATATATATATATATACACACACATAAGGTAGATTGCAAATATATATAAATACAAATATATACATTAATACACACACAAATAAATACATATGTATACATGCATATAAATATATACACACATATACACATATAAATATATATTCATAATCACACAAACATACACACAAAAATGCACACATAAAACTATATCCATGTATGTAAATATGCATTCAAACATATAAATATACACACATATAGATATACACAGACACATACTAATACATATATAAATATTTATATACACACAAATACACATACAAATAAATACATGTGTATATAATTACATATATGCACACCTATATAAGTACATGCATGCACCATATACACAATATAAATATACACACAAAATATATACACATAAATACACACAAAATATGAACATATACATATAAACATGAATATATTCACATATAAGTACAAATAGACACACACATGATATACACATATGTAAACATATGGATATAAATATACATATATACACACACATAAAATACATACACACATATAAATGCAAACTATGTAAACACATACACACACACACATATATATATATATAAAATTATGTATGTAGACTTTTATAAAATAGCAACAGGATAATTTTACCAGAGAGATATTTGGTGGAAGCTTTAGAATATAAGCTCTCTCAGCCAGGATAGTATCAAAATAAAATTTTTTAATGTAATATAGCATTAAATAAAGAAGTTCAGTAGATGCTGCAGAATACATATGCTATGCAGATTACCAAGTGATAAAAATGGCACGGACAATTAATTTTCCTTGTCATGGAGAGGAGAGAACCAAAAAGGAAAATCAATTTTCACAGTCCCCTTCCCCAGTTTAGAAAATATAATCTTGAATTCTGCCTCCTGCAGGAGGCCTCTATGGTTGTCCTCCTTCTCTCTGCAAATACCTTCTCTTTTCATATGAACTTCATGTACTCTGGATGTTGTCAGTGAGCCTACATAGTTTCATTTTCTCGACCTCATTAGATTGTGAGCTGCCTGAGAGAAGGCTGTTTTGGCCTTTTAAAAATATCTTCATAGCATATGATAGATGCTATTAAATGCATGTTGATTGAAAATGGAGGAGATGAGTTGGGAGAGTCCTTAATCAATAGCATTTATTTTATCAAAATATTATTCTGGACTTACATCAGCCAGGATTTCATGGGGCCATAAAACCTTAGGGCTGAAAGCAACCATAGAGATTGACTAATTTAAGTCTCATTTTTATAGGAAACACTATTGAGGTCCAGAGATAGGAATTGAGTTGGCCAGATCTTTTAGTATTTAAACAACAACAAAATCTACAAAATAAAGGACAAAACAAAATAAAAAATGACGACCTCATACATAAACAAACCAACAACCACTTTTGGCTTTCTTTTTTTGTCTGTTGAGGGAATGCAACCAGAACAAATAATAAGCCTGCATTTCTGCTTTAATTCTATTTTCCCCCAATGTCATCAATGAATAAACCCCTACCCCCCCCCCCCAAAACAGAGAAGGTTTGTTGAGGTATTAGTGATGGGAACACACACTGAGTGCTAGCTGAGGGAGAGTGGGAGGCAGGAGATGCATATGTTGGGGGAGACATTTAGGGAAAGAATGCTTCTGTAAGATAGCTCCATTTCTCCCAGCCAATCCCAGCCCCCATTTTGAAAGAGGATGAAGTTGTTCATGGACCAGATTCTCAGCGGAGTAATCTCAGTTGTTAGTATGGGGCACAAGATCCAGGAACTATTGTTCTCTTGGAGCTTGAAATTGAATTCAACAGGATTCCATAGTCTGAGAGATGGAGCTATTTGGTAAATTCCCCTCTATCCCCTTCATTCTCTCATATTTAATTCTTGACCTTCCAAATATATGATAATAATCCAAGATGGTGGCCAAAGAAAAATTTAAAGTAGAAATGAAACGAATTAATGCAGATAAATGAATGGACCAGTGACTCTGGGGACCACTTGGAGAGGAATTAATTTTTAATAAATTTGGTGTGATTTAATCATATTTGATGGACCACTTGTGGTGTTATAATAGGTTTTCCTAAAGCCAGTGGGATGTAGGAGAATGTTTACAGTGGCAGAAAGGTAAAAATGCTGACCTTTTTCATGGGCAGAAATTTGCCAAAGATTTTGATGTGAAATGGGTAAGGCATTTCATTATATGTCTTTAAATAATAATATAATTAAAGCATAAATGTTACATATAATCTATTGATTTATGATGCATATGGTTGCATTGACACATATATACACATATATACATATACACATCCATAAATACCCATAACATACAAATTCTCATACATTTACTTGCATTTACATGCTTAAATGCGACAATTTATTTAGAAAGCCTGACTTGGTTTCTTAAAAAAAAAAATAAAAACCAATCCTCCCCTAACCCCCAATCTGTTCTCTTAATTATCATATGATATACATCGAGTTATAGATTATGTCCTATTATATTGATGGATTGTGTCCCAAACCTCAAGTTTAAAGATTTAATTTTCTGTTATTCTTAATGAAAACAACCAAAGCAGCAGTTCCCTGTGGAGGGCTATGAAAAGTAGTGGATAGATACCTACTAAAACATTTGCAGACCTCCTCAGTTTTCTGTTTTTAATGTGATGAAAATTTGTACAAATAACAAAGGAAGAATGTCATGGTAACTAAAACATTTCCTATACATGTATTTTAGAGGGAAGCTAAATCAAAGGTCCTCAAAGAATTACTAGGGTTCTTTCTAGGAGGTTATTGACAAATATGTAGTTTGTCTCCTGAGTTTGTGCCTCTTTCACAGATTGGTGTATTTGTGATCCCACAGGCAGAATAAGTGTCTGTAATTCATTTCTCCTTGTTAACTAGTGTGCCTTTGTGTGCAGGATGATTGACAGCAAACTCGGCTCAGTCCCAACGGATGAGCTTGTTAGCAAAACCCTAGCATCCTATCTCTAATAAAGCATATCAGCAGTACATTTTGTCCTATCTATTAGCCTCTCTGTTTCTTTTTTTGTGAAAAGCTGAGTGTCCCTTTGAAGCAATGACAAATAAACCCCTGAACTGAAGTGCTAGGCTGCCTTATGGACAGCTGGATAGTAAATGTCACACCGTGTATAGAATGCCTATTATCAGAGTGAGCCATTTGTTCCATTCCTTTCAGTATCTTAATGTAATACAAAATTGCTAAATCAAGCCCCATGTCTGTGACAGAACATAATTAATGAGAAAGCAGGAGCCAATTCAACACTCTTTATTGGGACCTAATTGGCTCAGGCAACAGAGTTGTCACTCAACAAGAGACTTCCTTTAAAGCAATTTTGTTCTTGGTTGTATTACAGAGCCTATTAAATTGTCCCCTCCTTGATCACACAAAGAAGTATCTGCATGCAATAATTAGCTTTTCCAGGGGGAATTTTTTTTAACTCATGCAATGCCAGATCATTTTTCAATGGTGCCTGAAAAAAATACACCCAGGCCTTGGGATATACTGCCATAATGATTTTCCTCATAGGCTCTTTACCAGCTTATTACAGCAATAAATACACCACCACCAAAAAAAAAAATAAGGACCACCCAGAATACCAGCACAAATTGCCCCTCAATTTTGGGTGATGGAGAAGGAGTAGGTAGGTAGAAGAAATTACTCTGATAGGGAATAGCTCACTTTTTTTTTTGCTACAACTATAAAAAGGAGGGGTATTTATTTTAGGATTCTTTAGTCATATAAAATTCAATTTGAGATTAAAAAACAAGTAGAACAATTTTTTTTGGGCATGGGAGAGGATTATATGCCCAACTATATTCAAAATATACTTGCTAGGAAGGAAACAAAGGCCTGAAATGATCCTTTTCCATCATGTTATATATTAAAACTTTAAGGAGACACTATGTCAGAAGCAACACAGAATTTTAAAAAATTGACTTGGGGTTATTAATTAGAATCTTAAAACATCTAAACTCAAGTAATATTTTATTATGGTTTTTATTATTTTAAAAATTTATACAACTACCATGTTCATAGGATCCTGAAATTAAGAATCTACTGCCTCTGCAGGGACCTGAAAAATGGCTTTTTAGGTGCTATGTTAATAACATTTCAGATTAATATAAAATCTGGACAAAGTTAGCAATGACCTGGGAGACTTAAGCTCTGAGTTTTTGTTGGCTTGTGCCATCGAAATAACCTCCTCTAGCCTTGACTCCGCACTAGAATGCCAACTGCAGAAGTTTGAGGTAGACCAAATGGCAAAGCTGTTGGAAATGTACTTTAAGCCATAAAGACTAAGGAGAGGAAACAGTAGGCTTGAAAAATGCAACAGTTGATTTTAGGGGGGGGGGAATTATTAAAGGTTTATTTAAGTGACAGCATTCTGAGCAGTCTAAATAAAGGAAAGCAAGTATGTGGTCCTTTTCTTGAAATAGCTGTCAATATTTCCCTTCTGCGTGTTCAGAAACAACACGAAGAGTGTCTAGTTTGCATGGCAGCCACATTTGGTTGTATTTACAGAGAGCTGTTTGCCTCGGCATTGTTACTTTCCTGAATGTAGAGGTGCCAGAGATTTGGAAAAGAAAGAAAAGCCTCCAAACCAGCAGAGTGCTGTGTTTTTCTTAGTGTGTTGTGTTTTAGATAACATTTGCAGCTGCTGAAAGCCTCTGGAATGTACCATAGCTTTGACTGCAGTAGGCAGGAGGCACTCGTGATGTGGCATCCTTTCGTTTTACTTATGTGCACGGACAGAGAGATTAGCCGTCCCAGCTAATTGCCATTACTCAAGTATGCCGAGAAATGATATTCCCCTTCCCCCATTCCTCCTAACATCTACCTCTATACAGCAAACTCAAATAGGATTCATGAATGTACTCGAAATATTTGAAAAATATTAGTTGCTATTCCATAGGGGTAATAAAATGTAAAACTAACAGCAATAGGAAAATATTAGTCAACAATGTCCTTTCCCAGGTGACTCTTGAACCTTGTGAAGGCACATGTTCTCAACAAAGATTTATTAGTCTAGTCTGGTAACAAATGATAATGATAGCAAGAGCTGCCAGAATCTAATTTGCTTTAATTAATCATTTGCTTCATAACACAGAGACTGCATGGTGGATTTTTTTTTTTACTGTCTAGGTTATTTTAAAACATTAGAGATTACACTGTAGATGGCTGATGAAACTGAAATTGAATGCTGTAAAAGTTAGATTAAAAATTCATTTAACAGTATAAACATTTCAGAGTGCAGGATGGTGCCGATTAGGTCAAGTGAGTATGGAGTGATAAAACAGTCGTGGAGCTGAGAGAAAAAATATTGTCACAGGGCATTCAAACAGCTGAATGTAGACTAATTTAAATGTTATAGCAGACAAAAAAAATGCTAACTAGAAATCCCATTATAATTACTCTATGTTATTTCAGAAGCATAGAAGTCAAAGCGTAGGTTTATTCCTGCCTATTTTCTTGACTCCATAGAGAAGGTTTTGGTCCAGCCTAGAGTCCATTTTTCATGGTCGGGCTAAGGGTCCTCAGTGGAGCTTCCAAAGTCAACTGCCATATTGCCTTGCTCTCCCAAGGGAATCCAATGGTTTATCTTCATTAAGTTTAAATTAGACATTTGTAATGCCCTTCTGAGAAGCCCTAAGCTGAATGCTCTTTCTAAAATGTCTCTTCTGGACATTTTAGGGTCTGAGAAACAGGCAGCACTAGATGACATAAAACTGGGCATAGCTGAGCATAATTGGAGATTCTGGCCTTCCTTCTACACCAATGGATCTGTTACCATGGATGAATGCTTACTTCCTAGCTCTACAGAGAGTTGGTAGACATGGAGGTTCCCAAACATGATTGGATGATTTGATCAAGGAATGGTTCTTATCAATTCATAGATATGGAAATCACAAGAGTCTTAGTATTCTATATATAGCTTCAGTCAAGCTAATGGGATCTAGAAGAAAATACATTTTGACAGGTGGCGGGGATCAGGATACTCTAAGAAATCACAGAGAAATTCATACAATGTTTTCATTTGCTTTTCTTCATTGTGGTGATGCTAACTGGAAATTTCCATTTTAAACCTATGCTGATTTAAGTAAATCTTTTTATATTTTATTAAAATGAAAGAGTGGACTTATTTTCCAGTATATTTCAGCAAATGAAAACATTGCTGAATTTCTAGGCTGACTCAGTGGCTGTGCTTTATGCTTAATTTTTTTGTTATAGTATTGAAACACAACTTTCTCACAAATGTTTTTCTTACCAGTTAAATGGGCATATTAAAAATTATCCATTTCAAATATGGAGGCCAACTAGTCAATCATTATAAAGTTTTTCTTCAAGCAGAAACATGTGTGTCTGTGAAGTAGAAAAGGCTGCTATCTCTGTCTGCTAACTATATCTAGTTATCATCCTTCTGTCTGTCCATCTGTCTTTAAATTTATTCATATATTTGGTTAGACAAAACCTACCCATCCCAACAAATACTTAAACCTCATTACAATATATACTACTTAAGTTTATTGATTGTTTTCATTAGAGAGCAAAACCCCTTGATTTTCAATGTATGATATTAACATTGATGGTGGCAATTGAACAGATTTTATTTCCTAATTTTTTTGGTTCTACTTTCTTCTTTATGCATTGCATCATGTTAGTTTTCTCATAATTAGAGGCCAATTATTAACAAGTGTATCAGACTGCTGCTCTTTGAAATGTTTCCTGGGGGAGGCCATGTGTAGCCCCTCTTTTCAAAGCACCTTTTGAACCAGTCCCAAGATATACAAGAAACTGGGTCTTGTTACTGTTTGGTCACACCTTGTTTTAAAACAGAAATGAAGTCTCTCAACTTGGTTGTAGATCTTTTTCAACAAGACTGGCTCCCAATGGCTTTGCTTTATTTTTTCTACTCAAAGCCCAAATCAATGGAAAAGATTAAACATTATTGAGGATTTTCAAAAGAATGTGCTGTGGACTCTAAGGAGAATTCCCAAAAAGACAGTAAAGGAGAAAATGCCAACTTGAATGATTCTTCTTATTATATAAGCAAACTCTTAGACAGCCACACCTCAAGCAAAATCATGTAGGCTTGGCTCATAATCCATGTCAAAATAGCGTAATAGCTTAAACCAAGAAAGAGAGGGAGATATAAGTCCAATGTGAGCTGACCCCAAAGGGAGTTTGAAATGGAGAGAAAATAAGCACCTAATTTGAAATTTTGTAAAAAGAAAAAATGTTAACTTCCTTTATTCCAGGTATGGTGGGAAGCACCATGGATTCTTCAATAGCAACAAATAGTCAGACTTTTACTATTCATTTCAGTTACCATAGAAAATGAAACTTCAATTTTGTCCCAAGTGACATCCTCCTAATAAGATAAGAGCAAGTTGGTTGCACACCACTCTTACTGAACCCCAATTTTCCTCATGGGGTTCCAAAGTATGAACCTACTTCCATTCGCCAGACAAGAGGGATGACAAATCCAGTGGTGATTTCTCTCCCTTGAATGTAGGTAAAGAGAAGTGGGTAGAAAAGGATGTACCATCATTTACTTTGTTTAGAGTTGTATTAACATTTAAGCAAAAAGGGGGTAATGACCATAGTCTGACTAGGAAAAGTCTGTAGCCATGAAGAGATGTGGGTAGTGCAAGAATCATCTCTTCAGTCCTGTTAGCTCCCTGCAATAGATACTAGGAGAATTGAGCAAAATTAGCCACCTTGCCCTGGTCGATATGAATAGGCTGGTAAGATGCTCAGTCCAATTTAATGGCCACCCATGGACTTCCATAAGCACAAGGGTATGTAACATTCAGTCTGAATAAAACCCTGAGAAATCAACTACTCCATTTGGCATTGTAGCTGTATTTTAATGTCCTCTTCAGCATTCTCAGTTATAGTGACATCTCTGCAATCAGTCTAGCATAAAAAAGGCCTGTTTATAATAAATTGGTCAGCCTCTTATGTGCCTCTCTCTCCAGATGGGATAGAGAGATATAAGATTGTTGTTCGTTGTAGACGAGGCTATAAGGGTTTCAATATGGCTTACTGCAGCTCTCCAATTTCGGCAATGATTTATTTCAGGTTTTATTTCTGTTTATCGTCTTTGTTTTCTTCTTAGCTCATAATTGTCCTCAGAAAGAAGACAGACCCTGCTTGTAAATTGTAGGTCTTTTTTTTTTCTTTGAGACAGTTAAGTGAGATGCTGTGCATGAAGAAGCTAGTAAATGAAAAGCAAAATTGTTCTGTCTTTTGTTCTCCTTTCAATTAGGAGACCTGTGTGACAGTTGCGAACTTTAGTGCCCTGGACAGGAAATGCTGGCAGAGTTAGGAGTGTACCATTGATTTGTATGAATATTCTGGGGCAGAATAATCACACTGCCTTGTTAGTGCATAATAATCACCCAAAGTAAAAGACCCTAGACCTCTGGAATCACTCAAAGTTTTCATTAGAGAGTCAGCAATCTTTTAGACTCACTATGGTGTACCTCAGTGTTCAAATTGCATATTACAGGTTATGCTCCTGTAAATAAAGGACATTTTGTTATGCCCACACTCAGCTGTGTTTCCTACTGTGACTTATTTAACAGACCCTGCTGTGACCTATTGCCAAATACTATGCATTATTGGTATGCCTTTTTTTTTTTTCCCAGGAACTTGATGTCAGTCCAGGAGATAAAAACACTGATTAGATGGAGAACAGGATAAAACTCCTTTAGAAATGGAAGAACCTTGAGCCTCAACAACAGGATGGTTGTTTGTTCACCAACGTCAACATTCGAAGAATGGTAGGGTGAGACACCAAACTCTAGAGGAGACTTTCCTCAATATCTCTGGGGAAAGGATTTTCTTGTTTCTTAAGGTTACACACAAAATGGCTGAGCCAAGTCTTTGCATCAAATCTGCATATGGCAGCCTAGTTGAATTCAAGAAGTAGGGCTATCCATGTTGACATTCTTCATCTTGATTTCCCTGGGAAGGCCTCCAATTTGAGGTAAAAGGTTTATAGGCCTGAAAAGTATCAGCACCACTGTTCTATGCCAACAGCAGAGGACTGATCCCTCAACCACATTCCCATTTCTATTGCTTCTCCCTTGAAGACAGCTACCTTGGCTTGAGTGGGTCCAAGCGGTAGTTAAAATAAAGCTTTTATTTATTTATTTATTTATTTTTTGCCCTGCTTTTCTTCACTGTGGTAATGCTAACTGGAAATTTCCATTTTTAACTCATGCTGATTTAAGTAAATCCTCTTTACATTTTATTAAAATGAAAGTGAACTTATTTTCCAGTATAGTTCACATTCTCTCAAAGTGAGTCCCTCTTGTTCTATGAGAATGGTATAATTGGTCTTGTCATGCCAAGAAGATATACATATGGTTTCTCATCCTCTACCTTACTCATCCCCCAAAGTATCCAGTCTTTCTGTTGCCTTGTGTCAGCTGAGAGAACAAGTTCTCAGTCTCTTTCCTCCCAAGACCCTGTCTTTCCTTGACTTAAGATCTCAGTAGTGAATATGGAACTTTGGTAGTTTTTCCTATTTTGTTCAGAATGACCACCCTCTGTTTAGAAGAGAGAGACCCAGCTTGAGAGAGAGAGAGAGAGAGAGAGAGAGAGAGAGAGAGACAGAGACAGAGAGAGAGACAGAGAGAGAGACAGAGACAGAGAGAGAGAGAGAGAGAGAGACAGAGACAGAAACAGAGAGAGAGAGAGAGAATCTGGGCAGGCACATTTAACAAGGTGTACTGCAATTTTTAATAAATAAAAGTATTTTTCTTTTTCTTTTGTGGGTTTTTTTAGAGTTCTCTTATTACAATTCAAGAAAACATTTGGAAAAAGGACAGGTGATGAAGATTAAGAAACAGGGTAGGGCTGCCATACCACCAAATGCATGCACTTAAAAAAACCAAACAAATAAGCAGTTGACTATCAGTGCTATTCATTAAAAAAAGAAGTCCAGATGATCCATTATAATTTTACATGTGCAGCGGGGCTGCAAGGCTGAAGTGATACCTGAGAGAGACCCAGGGAATATGTTTGCACTTCATTACTTGGACTGCATGATAATTGAGAGCCATTGTGGCTGAGCACTTTATGAGTTTGTTTAATTTGTCACAGTAAATAAAGCTTTTTTGATGCAAGTTAATTAGCTCTCTTGTGTTTCTGCACATCAAATGTAATTAACAACTAGCAGCCAGTTTTGGGTTGCCCCTGTATAATATGGTAATAGGGGAAAAAAGTTAACTGGGGATGGATTAAGTAAAGGATACACTGTTGTAACAATCAACCTTCAGGCCTGTTTAAATTAGGATGGACTTAGTTGCAGGGCAGAAAGAAAGGGTTGTGCAAAAATACCAGCTGTTTAGAACAGTTCTCATTAATCTCATATAGCAGGTCATTCCCAATCCAGCTAAATACAATTTTCCCTGCTGATCTGGGCTCTCTTTCTCCTTGGTGTCTCCTACATCCCTAACGACATTTTCCCCAGTGGCCAGAATAACTTAAACAGAATATGCATTTACCACTCTGCTCATATCTTTAGTTTCCAGCCATTTACTTTCCTCTAACTCTGATATATTATCTATCCTGTGATAAGTGCTGCCGTGTCTGTGACAGGAGGAATGCCATTATGTGATGACTAAGATGTAATTTTGCTTGTATGGGCAGATGAACAAGAACTAAAGTACATGTAAAAAAGGGGGAATCATGTTTTCAAATTCATGATTGTAGCCTTGCTGAGTTGATTTTTGAGGAAGGTATTCTGTCTTTTATATAGAGGTATGTACAATGTCCATATGTCCATATGGTATACATAGACTCCCCGGCTAAGGCTAGCACAAAGACATTAAAACATCTTGGATTTATATCTGTAGCTTGATAATGCAACTAGAAAGGAAGGCAGAAATTAGCTTTAGTTGGACACTGTAAGGACACACAAGTAGTGATGCTACTGAATAGTAAATAATAACTATACTCATAAAAGGGTGGAAATCTAACACTGAGGCACCATCATGAATGTATGGAAGGTGCAAGAGAGACTTCTGCTATCTCAATGTTATTTGTTTTAAATCCATTTTTAGAACCAGGGAAATGTTGACCTTTCTATGCAATTTTTGGGGGAGGGAGAAGAGGAGGAACTGATTCAGAGCTGTTTTAACCAGTAAGGGAGATCTCAGTATAGGCTGTCCACTTATGAAAATCATCAGTGATTTGCCTGTAGTCACAAGTAGGACTTGAACCTGCCTTTCTGGCATCAAAAACTGCCTAGTTCTCCTTTATTTTCCATATAAAGAAAGGGCAAGTTATAAAGATTTCCATAAAAAAGTAGAAAATCTTTTGATGAAGTTGTGAGGGCTTGGATTCTCATCTTCATTGCTGTTTACTTGGGTAAGAAAGCAAGTGGATTTCCCTTTTTGGATTTCTGTTTGCTTACCTGGAAAACAGGATAGACTAAATGGTGTCTAAGATTTCTTATATCTTAACCATTCTAGGGTTCTGATGCTTCTCAGCCTCCTCCTAGATGGTAGTTTATTGACTTGATTCTTCATCTTCCCCATGTTCCTGCTCAGTGGCTTTAATGGAAGAATAAAAACATAACTGGTTATCAAAAAGCTGAAAACAGATGCCTTTAGGATCTGTCTACTGTCTCTACTTAATAATGGTATTGATTACAATTAATTGACATATTTTTTAAAAACTATAAATATAAGCAGTTAAAAATGTAGAGGTAAGCATAGGGAAAAGGAGAGACACTAGACTATGATTTCATTGTATAGGGAGCCCTCAGATGAGTAAACTTCTATAAATTCAGATCAGCATTTCTTCTGTAACTTAAAGCTTTAGATAGTGTTTTAGAGGGGTAAATGAAAAGAAAATTGACTTGCACAGGGGCCTATAGCCAGTAGAAAATGGAGACAAGAATTAAATCTAGAGACTTGAAAGTCATTTTTCTATCTAATGTTCCATGCTGCCTTCCTAGAGTTAAGGTATTAAATCTGAATATTTCTGCTGATTTATTGAGAAATATCTATAGAGATAATCAAAGTGCTAGTGATTTGGACCCTATTTTCCATGCTCAACTCATTAACTGAATATGTTATAACAGGTAAAGAGCTTTAAGCCTACCCAGCTAGGTATTAGGAAGGAGGAAAGACAATGCTCACATTTACAGCTGAGAGTTTCAGTTAATTCTTAAGCGACTGGCAAGATGACAAATCTTATTTTCTTTCATCTCATGTGTGAGGGTCCAGTAACAGGCATTAGAGCAGAGGTCATTCTCCAATTTCACTCTTTTTAAGTATCATAAAATGCATGTTTTAGGGTTTTAGACAGTGATCAGCTGTTGAAATGTAGTTGGTATACCTCTAATCTCTCTGCCTAAGGGAGTTCACATGAAATACCCAGTTGTAGGGTTTCAGTCTTCATTGCAAAGGCTCTCTTATTCTACCCCTTGCTACATTTCTTTATGGAATGCCTTGGGAGATTCTCCATGGCAAGTACATACCAGGGTGCCTTACACTAAGTAGACACTGATTAATTTGATTTCAGTCAAGGTAACAAGGCTTCAGTCAAGTATCTGATTAAAGAAGATTGAAAATGATTTTTTAAAAAGCCACAGATTTGTTTGGTCTTTAAAAGACAATGGTATCTTAGGGATGGAATGTAATGATTTTTTAGAAGATAGTGTGATCTTGAATAAAAAAATGAGAGGAGGTTTAGGGAAGACATTTAAAAAATTTCTTGGTAATATTTTACTTAAAAATACAAATGCTTTAAAAATTGTCAAATCTAGAACTTTATACAATAGCATTGCTTCTTAAAATTATTTATAAAGCACAGCCTTCTCTTTTATTATTCCAGTTCCAAATTCTCTCCTTTCTCGCCTACCTACCTCATGAGAAGGCAATAAAAACAAAACTTAACACAAACATGTATAGTCATGCCAAACAAATTTCCACATTAGCCACGATTTTTTAAACAGCAAGAAAAAGAAAGTAAGGGCAAAAAAAGTTTCAATCTGCATTGATTCCACTCACTCTCTTCTATAGATGAATAGCACATTTCCTCATGATTACTTTGGAATCATGGTGGGTCATTGAGTTCATCAGTTACTAAACCTTTCAAAGTTGCTTATCTTTATATTATTACTGTTAATGTGTGGATTCTTCTCTTGGTTCTGCATATTTCACTTTGCATCAGTTCATATAGATTTCCCAGGTTTCACTGAAGCCATTTGCTCATCATTTCTTACAGAACAGTAATATTACATCACATTTATATACCATAGCCATTCCCCAATTGATGGGTATCCTCTCAATTTCCAAGTTTTTGTTACCACAAATAAAGCTGCTATAAATATTTTTGTATCTATATTTCCTTTCATTCTTTCTTTGATCTCCATAGGACATAGCCCTAGTCGTGATATTGCTGAATCAAAGAGTATATACATCTTAATAGCCTTTGGGGTATAATTCTAAATCATAACATCACTTCTACAACTGCTACTACCATCATCTGACATTTGGATGGCATCTTAAATGTTATAAAGTGCTTTGTTTGTATTATTTAATTTTTAGTTCTTACAGGAAACTTAGTAATGTATAATAGATATCTCTACCATTTTATAGATGAGGAAACTGAGATTGAGCAAGGTTAAATGACTGATAATGCCATACAGCTGATTAGGGTCTGAGATGGGATTCAAACGAAGGTCCTTTTGACTCCAAGATTAGCACTATCATGCTTACTTCTTTTTTGACTCTCTTAGAGTTGGAAAGGTATGAGTGAAAGTCCAACTTCTGATACATACCATTTGTGTGACTTTGGCTGAGTCTATTATCTTTGTCCCTCAGACAATTGTCTAGTACTTTAGATCGCAGATCAATTGCTGATTTGCTGTGGTGGATGGAATAGCCCCATTAGCAGTTCCTGGAGCAATAAAATCACAGGGCTAGATAAAACCAACACACAAACCAAACTGAGCCCAAAATGTTAATAAAGAAAATGGATAGCACTGGAGGAATTGAATCTACAGTTTTACCAACTTAATTATATAATATGAAGATAGAGTTGAACATAAGCGTCTCATGAGCTCTAAAGTAATATTTGAGCATACATCACATATAAAGTTTCATAGATAAAATATATTTTTATGTGAAGTTTAAAAAATAAATAGTTTATACCCTAGAGAAGTGGTAAATTAATAAATGAATACTAAGCACTGTGTGTTGTGTTTGCCTGATTATACCTCAAAAAGTAAAATGGGCTTATAAATGACAGTCTCTTCCTTATTCTACTTCATATTTATTCCAAGGGAAAATAAGTTTGTTTTTGTATGTTTGCCTAGTCACTGAAGGGTTAATCTACAAAAAGAAAGAAAGTAGCTAAATCATTAGACTGTCAAATACATAAAATACTAAGTAAAAGGACTGAAGGATAGTAAGGTGGCTACATAGACAATGAGAGGAATTCTCAGGGAATTTGAGACTGAGGGAACCTTAAAAATGGACTGAGGATGATATTCGTTAGCTGTCAAGTGATACACTAAGATGAAGGTCATGTATTCTTTTACCTAGAACTCTTATTTTATGTTGGCAGGTGGAGAATTTGCCAGACAAGTTAGTCTTTTGTTGAAAAAAGCTCTATGCCACAAGGCAAGCTCCAAGGCTACCTGCAAGTACACCTTGAGAAAAGTGATTAATGCAATTTGTCTCTGGTATAACTGAACTATATTATACTACTGAAAGGGACCTGCTGAGGCAAAATGTAGTGCTGAAAATTTGCCATTCCATAAGAATAATAGAGGTCACTAAAGCAAATCTTGCAAATGTAGGCTTGGCAAATCGGTTAATCTTATGACATTTTAAAAAATTTTACTTGTAAATTCTCAAGCATTCCCCAAGAACTTTGGAAACATCAGACTTTCATAACTCTTTAAAAAGCAAAAATATTTTTTATTCCTTACCTAAAAGTTTCATAGAAGGATTCCAAAGAGGACTTAGGTGTAAAGTGAAATTGTGGTTCATGAAGTGAGGATGTCTTTTTTTTCCTTTCAGTACTCTGATTTTTTTTTTAAAGATGGACATCTACCTTTAAATAAAAGTTTAATTATCAACTCTTTCCCCATCCACAAAATTTTCTAGTCACTAGAGGAAGATTGCTTATTTTTTCTCTTCCCTATCTTTTGACAAAAATTACTTCTTCTAGACACTGAAAATAGAAATTAACTTAGATTGAGAAAGGCAGGAAATTCCTTACTCCTATTTCATCCTTATCTCAAATGGACATAGGGTCAGGGTAGAAATAGGAAAAGAAATCCTTTAATTTGCAAAACTATCACAGAATTTTTGTATTGGAAAGGATTTTAGATATTATCTACTACAATCTATACTCAAAAAAGAATCCTTACTCTGATATCTAATAATTGGTTGTCCAGTCTTTATTTAAGGACATTCAGTGAAGAAGAACCCACTATCTTCTAAGAAATTCAGTTTATACTTTGGAATAGCTCTAATTATTAGGAAGTTTTTCCTGCTTTAATTTGTCCTTTAGTATTTTCCCTAGTTCTGGCTCTGGGGGTAGATAGAATAAATAAAGGCCCTTTTTTACCGTGGTACCCCTTCAAATACTTGAAGACAGGAAATATGTTCCCCCAATTAATTAATTTTCTTTATGTGTGTTTTTAGCCTCAAAAGAGGTACTGTTCGTACAAGAAATATCAAGAGATGTGCCTTCTACTTCTGCTATATGAAACTTGGATAAATCAGGATATTGTTGCACTAGCCTCATGATACCTAGAGGCAGGAATAAGATAGAGTACAATGATAATCTGGTATTATTAGTGAGTAGTGAATGTTTGGAGTATGAAGATTTCTTTGCCTTTGAGCCATTTCCAGTGTTTCTTTTCCTCTTTCATTCATCTTTTTCTCTTTTCCTTGATCTGTCTCTCCTCTTTCCTCTCCTTCTCCTCTTTCCCCAGCACCATGCTAACAAATATATCATATAGCAAGAAGATCTGCTACCACCAGGGATGCCCTGATCTCCTTGCCTTCTTCCATTCCTTGATGCCTTCCTGACCAGGGGAACTGAGGACCCATCTAAGGTTCAATTATCCTGTTATCCTGAGATTCTCCAAGTGCACTTTAGTTATCTCTCAAATAGAGACATTCTCTAATCATCCAGAAACATGTTTCCTGTTCTCAGAAAGAAAGCAGAAAGGGAAAAAAGACAGGAAGCCCATTCAACTGTAATATATGGAGGATCACCTAGCCATGCATTCAGAACTTGGAGTGAAGAATACAAAAAATTAGAAACATTATATCCTTGTTTCTTCCTTTCCTCCCAGTAGTGACTTGTGTCACTTAAAGGGGTGGAAGATGATTAAAGGATCATATGCTTAGAGCTCAAAAGAACTTCAGAGGTTATTGTAACATAACCTCCTCATTTTATAGATCAGGAAATTGAGCCCCAGAAAGGTTAAGTGACTTATCGAAGGTCACACAGACAGGGAATTTATAATTTCAAACCAGATCCTCTGACTCCAAACCCAGTGTTCTTTCTATTATACTACCCTGGGAACACATACTAGGCCATATGACTATTACATTTTTTGGAGACACATTGATGAACTGGAGTTTATCCAGAGGAATATGACCAAAATGAAAAGATGGGTAACCATGATACATAAGGATCTATTAAAAATTTGTTGTTGTTCAGTCATTTCAGTCTTTTATACTCTTCATGAGCCCATTTGGGATTTTCTTGGCAAAGTTATTGGAGTTTTTGCCATTTTCTTCTCCAGCTCATTTTATGGATGAGGAACTGAGGCAAACAGGGTTAAATACTTGACCAGGATCACACAACTAGTAAAAATCTGAGGTCAGACTTGAACTTAGGAAGAGGAGTTTTCCTAACTTCAGGTCCTGGGCTCTCTCCCCTTTGACACCTCATTGCCCATTAAAGAAAACAGGAATGTTAAATTTAAAGAAGAGAATACTTAGGAGATATATCATAGATGCCAGCATGCTTTTGATGGATCATCACATTGAAGAAGGATTAGAGTTTTTCTACTTGGTCTCAGAGATCAGATCTAGGAAAAGTGGATTGAATCTATAGAGAAACAGGTTTTGACTTGATGGAAGGAACAACTTCCAAAGAATTTAGAGCTGTCTAAAGTGAAATGGGTTGCTCCAAGAGATTGTAGGTTCCCCTTACTGAAAGTCTGCAAACAACTAAGTTAAATTCAACAAGCATTTATCAAGAGTTTACTGTCTATCAGGTACTGTGCTAAGTGCCAGGGAAACAAAGATAAAAATGAAATAGTCTCTGCTCTCGAGGACCTTATTCAGTTAGACAACCACATATGGGGATATTATAGAGGGGATTTCTGTTCAAATATAAATTGGGCTATAACTGAGCCCCTTTCTAACTCAGATCTTTTGATTCTCTCAATTTCTATGCTAGACCATAGACGAGGGATGTTCTTTTTCTGACACTGATAGTCTCATATTTGGAAACTGGTTGTTACTAAGTGGTTGCTAAAGCAAAGAGAGAAAGAGAAAAAGGGAAACAAACACGAATTGTTGATTCTTCGAAGGTGGGGAGCAAATGCAGCCATTGGCAGGTTTATGAGGCAGTCTAATCACTAATGTGATGGTGTACAACTCATGTGACAAGAGACAAAGCAACTGTGAGATTTAACATGTCTTTACACGAACAAATGATCTCAAATAATAATACTGCTCTGTGCTGACAATCCTCTATGAATACAGCAGTGTAGCATCGACAGCTAGCAACATAGCTGCCTGCCTGCCTGCCCAGATCAAAGATTTAGTAACTAAATGGGAGGAATAGATTCTATTCAGTCAAGGCCGTTCAGATGTCTGTCTGCCCATATTCCTTTAGAGTTATCAGGTAAAACACTCATATACTGAAACTGAAGAGAAAATCATCACATTTGTCAAAGCTCCTAATTTAACTCTAGAAACTCTGTAGTGGTTAGTACTTAATCTCCTTAACTTTGCTAAAGAACCAAGTAGGAAAAGGGGAGGAAGATCCAAGATATCTATGTAGGGATACAGAGGAATCTATCCAGGATAGATTAAATGTTAGAGCTAAATTGGGCTATAATGGAGGCCTTTTCTAACTCTGAGATCCTTTGGTTCTCTTAGTTTCTATGTTAGATGACAGGCTAGTGAGGCTTTTTTTTTCCTGACACTGATAGTCTCATATTTAGAAAGGGGTTGTTTTGATTATCCAGGATAGATTCTAGATTATTATTATGATTATCATCATTAGTCAGAGTAAAATTGTCTCGATGTTATCAGCCAAAGGTTTCCAAACTTTCTATTCAATAATATTTTATCTTTATTTTCAAGGAGACTAGACACAGAATGAGAAAAATGGGCTTGTATAATTGGAGGAGGTATTTTAGGAAGACTTATTTTCTTTTTCTTAGATTTTGAATTTTTTTCCAGATTTCACATTGATATGATTTTCAATAATCATTTTTTAACATTTTGCAATTCATGTTCTCTCCTTTCTTCCCACTCCTTCCCCCTCCCCAAGATGGCAAGTAATATGATATAGGTTGTGCAAGTGTTATTGTATAATACTTATTTCCACATTTACCATGTTGTGAGAGAAGACGCATATTACGTTAGAGGAAAATTCATTGAGGAAATTAGGTGAAAAAATGGCTTACTCCAATCTGCATTCAGACTCCACCAATTGCTTCTATAGCAGTGGGTAGCCTTTTTTGTCATGAATGCCTTGGAGTTGTCCTGGATTCTTGCATTATTGATAGGGAAGCTTTTCTTTACCATTCCCCACCCTGGCTAGATATTGTAGAACAGTGATGGGCAACCTTTTGAGCTTAGTGTACCAAAATTCATCAAAAAACTGAGCATAACTCGGTTGGTGTGTCATTTCGAGAAAAAAAAAACATAATTTCATGATATTTATAGTTTAAATAACAAAAATATATAATTGTAATATATAACTGTATTTAATAAACCAAAACCTCGTTATTTCACTTACCTGCTTAGTGACTTCTTTGTTTTTCTGTCAGTCAGTTTTTTTGTTGGTCTTGATATTATTTAACTTGTGTGGGGTGCCTTGAACTAAGATAAGTGAGGGGGAGGTGGAATTCTTTAACTAATCTGCCTAATAGTGACTTTTTTGTTCCTGAATTACATTGGCTAAATCTTCAATTGAAGGTTGGTATTTTGTACACTTCAAGCCCAAGCAAGTCTACTAACTTTATTTGTCAATATGTTTCTTTTGTTG
The DNA here is from genome assembly GCF_027887165.1 of Monodelphis domestica. Taxonomy (NCBI): domain Eukaryota; kingdom Metazoa; phylum Chordata; class Mammalia; order Didelphimorphia; family Didelphidae; genus Monodelphis; species Monodelphis domestica. Next base: position 214,964,447 of record NC_077227.1, read on the forward strand.
GTATTGATATTATTTAATGTTGAAAATAAGGTCCCACAAAAGTATGTAGAGGGAAAATTGTGAGTAAAGCCATTGCTATATTTTTCAGGGTGCTAAAAGTGTCTGGTAATCTGTTCCAGGTAGGTCTCCAGTTGCACTTGGGCCAGAGCCCCACCCAGGCTCCCACTGGCCTGGCCCTGCCCAGTCGCTCCCCAGCCAGGTGGCCCCTGGGGGTGTAGAGCACTCCTTTAGTCAGTGGATGCTCCTCCTCCCTGCCCCCTCTGGAGCCCCACATGCCCTAGCTGCCTGGCCCACACTGTCCATCACTCACCCCCCCCCCCCCCATCCCTGAGGCAGTACATGGAGCAGCCCCTTTTTCCCCCTTCCCCAACCAGGCTGGGGCATGACCACACCACAACTGCAGGCATGAAGCTCCCTGGGTGGTTCCTAGGCCCGAGGCGAGCTGAGTCCTCATGTGGTTGTGTGTCATTGAAATTGGCTACGTGTGTCAGTATTGACAGGTTTGTCATAGGTCTGCCATTATGGCTGTAGAGAGAACTCATGTTTCTGCTCCACTCTGACTCTTGGGTCACTCTGAATCCTTCTACCATTGCCCTTCCTTCACCTAATGGGTAGACTTGTTTATATTTTTCAGATCAGCCCAGGGAGTCACCAACTACAGTCTAGGTAAAATGGAAGATGAGCGGGTCTTGCCATCTGCCTTACTACTCTATTCTCTATACCCCTGCATGCTGCCAACTAACCTACCAAAACAATTCCAAGGACCCTCTGGCCCTTTACATCTACCCTATAGTTGAATGCTCTTTTCAGTGTTGCCTCTCCTAATTATAGAAAAGCTTTTTGAGAGTATAGACTGTCTCATTTTTCCATTTGTATTCCCATCAGTTGGCACATACTAAACACTAAATAAATGCTTTTTCATTGATAAGAAGTAATGGGATATAATGGATAGGCTTCTGGACTGATAGTCAAGAAGAACCTATTTTTAATGCAACTTTCAACACTTCCCAGCTATATAACTTTGGGCAAATTGCTTCCTTTCTGTGATTCTTAATTTCCTTATCTGGAAAATAAAGATACTAATATCCAGAATACTTAGCTCATAAGATGTTGTGAGAGTCAAATAAGATAATGTATGTAAAATGCTTTGCAAATTTTAAGTTGCTATATAAATGTCAGTTATTTTATTACTATGTGAAAGGTTAGACAGAAAGGGGATTTTTTACATTGATGACTTTTTAAAACTTCATGTTAATTTCCAAATGTGTCCTTTCTCTCACCCAATATATCTTTACATGTAACAATATTTTAAAGAAAAAAAAGGAAGAAAATAAAAGGCTCAGCAAAACCAGCTAATACACTGACCATGTCTGGTAATGTATGTAAATGCAAGTCTCTTACCTCTGTGATGGAGGAAAGTAGGTGCATTTTTCTCAACTCCTTTCCATGCTCAATGTTGGTCAGTATAGAGTGTTCTTTATTACTTTATTTGTCAGGAAGTGGAATTTTCTGGCAGCAAGAATTATTGAGACCTCAAAGGACTAATGAAAAAGGTTTTGAAATCTCCTTCCTCAGGAGATTTAAAATAGATTCTTGAGCATGAAATGCTTTGGTTATATTGCTATCTAGAAGCAAGGAGATGGAGATGGACTAGAGGAAAACTCAAAGTTCCTTCTAACTGAAATATTTTAGAATTTACTTAAATTTTAAAGAATGATTGAATGGTTTTGGTAGCATGTAGCTCTTTTCTTTTTAGTCCAACTATATTTATGTATGGAATGAGTTACAACTCCACTAGAGCTGAGAAATGAGGAAACCAAAGGCTACAGATCTTACATAGGGTCTTTCTTCAGGTAAGAAAGATCTCATAATGCTCATTTTATAGATGAGGAAACATAAGCCCAAATCATTAAGTGATACTTGCCATGGCTTTACAGCTTATAAGTGTCTGAGGTGTGGTTTAAATCCAGGGCCCTAACTCCAAATTCAGTGTTTGTACTCAACTAGGCTACCCATGGATTAGGCAGTAAAAGCATTATTGTTTCCATTTCATAGATAAGGAAACTGAGACTATAGACTAAAATTAAACCTATAAATGAACTGGTTTTTTAGCTGATGTCACAGAATCACAGAATTTTATACTCAAGAAGAACCTCAATGGCTGTCTAATCTTACTTATAATCTGATTCTACAAAGACATGGAATCTCAGATTTTGAAGTGACCTCTGATCATTTAGTCCATCCTGAGCAGTTGCCTTCTCTACAGTCTTCTCAATAAGGGATTATCTAACCTCTACTGGAATAGCTCTCAACGAATAGAGCAAGTCATCTTTAGAGCAGCTCTAATTGTTAGGAAGCTTTTCCTTATATGCAGTTGAAATCTACTTTTCTACAACTTCCACACATTTTTCCTAGTTCTGTGAATTGGGGTCAAGCAGAACAAGTCATACTCCAGTTCTATATGATAGTCTTTCAAGTATTGAAAAGAGTTATCATGTCGTGTTCAAAGGTTTCTCTTTTCCAGGCTACATTTATCTGGCTTGCTTAACTGATCCTTGAATAAAATCATTTCTAGTCCCATCGCTATTCTAGTTGTTGATCTGGGAATGCTCTACAATTGTCAATGTCATTAAAACTATGTCCAGATCTAGATATAATATTCCACGCTTGCTCTAGCCAAGGCAGTGTTTAAGGCAAAGATACTACCATCATTTAAAACTATGGAACTTTGATTTCGGACCTCCTCAATGTAGATACTCTGTCTACATTGGAGATTTCAACCCATCTGTATAATCACACTCTGAGATTCTTGTCTACATCCTTCCATGGACTAGGGAAATGTCCAGAGTGTCTTTTAGTTCAAGAATTCTACATAGTCAGACCCACCTTCTTTCTTTACTTGAAATGTAATCAGGGCAGAAATGAATTAGTTTCCTATAGTCCAATGATCCCATTTTACAGATAAGAAAACAGAGGCTTAAGGAAGTTAACTTATCTGTGACCAAAGATGAGCTTTTAGCCTGCTAACTTACCCTGTCTTTTTGACATAAATTGTCTTCTAGCTATCTTCATCCTGCTCAAATGATATTATTTATTTTAACCAACAAATAAAATTTGCATCTGTCTCTATTATGTTCCATCTTACTAGATTTAGTACACAATTCTAATATAACAAGACTTTTTTTCTATTGTTCAATATGTTTAGCTTCCAGCTTCATCATCTCATCAAATGAGATAACATGTGCAATGTATTTGAAAACCTTAAATATATTATTATTATTAATAATTATTTCATTTATACAGTGGATAGAGATGGTTGAAACTGGTCAGGAAGACCAGAGTTCCTATCTTAGACACTTACATGCTATGTGACTGTGATCAAATCACTTACCTTTTGTCTGCCTCATTTTACTAATTTATAAAATGTGTATATACTTCCCTTTCATAATTATCGCAAGGACAAAATAAGATATTTTTTGGTAACGTGTTTTGCAAGCCTAAAAGTATTTCATAAAAATTAGCTATTATTATTGCTATATCACTTTTAGGAAGAAAGTGGTAAATATAAAGACAAAAAAACAAAAAAAAATTACCAATTTAAAAAATCCTCAGTCTTGAATGAATAGCTAGCTGAAATCTTGATTAGCTCAAATTTTCTTTGTATATACATTGTGGTCACATTTTCCTATGATTTTTTAAAAATTTTCAGACAGAGTTGAGAATATGGCAATCAACAACAAGGACAAAAATCAACTGCATTCTATTGACGCAGGTTCGATGTCTATATAGTTCAATATTCTCTTAGATATAAATATGAAGGTTTTGAAAGCCTTTTGTTTGAACCACTCTTTTGCACTTATGTTCTAATTTAAATTGTGGTTGTTTGTCTACCTATCTCTATTAGATTTTAAATTCTTGATGGTCAGGAATCACTACTGATCTACTTTTGTGTAACAAGCGCCCAACACAGTATCTTTTATCTAATGTATACCTAATATTTTTGAATCGAAAAGAATTGTTTAATTCTTTACTTGCTTCTTATAGATGTATAGACAGTAAAAATAGCCTTTTGTAGACAATTCTTAATGTTAGTTGTCCAACTTGTTAATAACTCTAATGATGGTCAAAGTATTTTGGAACAGACTGAATTTTGTGTGCTTTTCAAATCATTGATTCTGCCATCATGTGAGACTCTAGTAGTATAGAATTTGAAGTAGGAAGGGACCTTAGACATCTCATCTAAATCCCTCATTTTGTAGATGATAAGGCTGAAGCCTAGAGGGGCAAAATGATTATATCTAACATGTAAAATGAATTATATATTAATTTTTTGTTAAATTGGGTTATCATAAATTGTTTTAAAAAGACAATAAAATGATTTAGATGTGACACAAAAATTATCTTTTGGGATGAAAAATGAGAAAAATCTTTTTATTATTGAGTCATTTCAGTCATGTCCAATCTTCATCACTCCTTTTGGGGTTTGTCCTGGCAAAAATACTACAGTGGTTTGTAGTTTGCTTCCCCAGTTCATTTTACAGATGAGGAAATTGAGACAGATTTAAGTAAGTTAATGACTTGCCCAGGGTCATACAGCTAGTAATTGCCTGAGGTCCGAATTGAATTTGGGTCTTCCTGACTCCAGGACCAATACTCTATCCACTGGGCCACCTAGCCATCCAAAGAAAAAGTACACAGGAGGAGATGGCAATTTAATTCATGCAGTTACTCTGAAAATATCAATGAATATAGAGCTCTGTAAATTGAAGAGTAGAAGACCTTGGAGGGTAGGAAATGCACTTTATTTATCTTTCTGTCTTTCTTAGTGCTTAGAATAGTGGTGTGCCCAAAACAACTATTTAATGAATAAATCTGAGTTAGTGTTAAGTGGATGAGAAGGTATTTGTTTTGAAAGCAAGAACTGAAGTTAGATTCCAAGTGCTAACAAAAGACAATGATTCATTCAATCATGATACCTTTTCAATAATTTAATTACATTTTAAAAGAGAACCTTATCACAAAAAATAACTGCTAGGTGAAATTAGTTTACATGGAGCATGGTGGACTGTTATCAGCATCAAAAATCAATAAATATGGAGCAGCTGGGTATCTCAGTGGATTGAGAGTCAGACCTAGAGATGGGAGGTCCTAGGTTCAAATCTGGCCTCAGATACTTCCCAGCTGTGTGACCCTGGGCAAGTCATTTAACTCCCATTGCCTAGTCCATATCACTCTACTGCCTCAGACCAATACCCAGTATTTATTCTAAGACAGAAGGTAAGGGTTTAAAAAAATCAATAAATACACCAAAATGACAAAAGTGCTATCAATCAATATTGGCTAACTAGTAGGAAAGGTGAGCACAAACCTTTCATAGGAACCTTTTCTTCCTACAGTTAGTGAGAAGTGCACTCATCTAGGTGAAAAATGGCTCAATATTCATTATCATAGTTCTATAAACAAAAACTTACTAAAGAAGAAAAGCTTGCCCTATTAAATAGATTAACTGTAGTAAGTGTGAATCTTTAATCTGCCCAATCCAGTCATTCATTCATTTATTCAGAAGTATTTAATAGAACATCTAATATGCTTACAATATTATGAGAAGTGTTTTGTGGGGACATGAAGATGAATAAATTCTCACAAAACTTAAATTCTAGTTGAAGAATATATATTTAAAAGACCACTGCTAATTCTAGGCAGCCTAGGATTAATTGCTAAATTTGTAGTGTGGATAATCACAGAGTCAAAGATTTTGAGCAGCAAGGGAATTTTGAAGTATTTGATTCCAACCCCTTCATTTATAGATAAGGAAATTAAGTCCCATCAATGATAAATGACTTGCTCTGCATCACACAACTAATAAGTACCTGAGACAACATTAAAACATAGACCTTCCTGATTCTCCACCTTTTTATTTGCTATGTTATTTTGGTCTTCATACTTCTGGAGTTGAGATAGAGGAACATTTGCTGTACGTGTAAGTAGTTAGGCGGACTTTGTGGAAGAGGTGGAACTTGAACTTGGCCTCAAAAGATGGGTAAGGTATGGATAAATATCATTGTTACTGGTCTGTGTCATTCATATTTTAAGAGAACCAATGACATTATGTCTTGACTTGTGAGTGAATTGGATTTAAGTGAGATAGAGTTTCACAAAGCCATCAGTTTCATTCTCTCTTTCAGTCATTTAAGTCCAGTAGCAAGACAAAAGTCATGGCAACTGACAATGGCCAGGGATGCAATGAATGACCTTGGCATCTTCAATGTCTGACCAAACTCTAAACACTCTACAATGTCTACTTCATGCTTAATGGAATGAATTATTCTCATGCACCCATTTTGCTGGGGGATGTCTCTACATGCTTGGGGGTAGACATTTCTCTAACTCACTGATCAGTTTGAGGCTTGCTGGTTACCCTCAACTTGATTTATCCCATCTGATGAGATGGTTTTACCAGTGTATGGATGTTGCACATGATGCAACTTCTTGGAGCTGGGAGCAGAGGAGGAAATCTAGGTAGAAGAAGGAGTTATGTCAATAAGATCTAGAGCTCAGAGAGAGCTAGAAAACTGCCTAATTCAATGTACTTATTTTATATATGAGGAGATTTAGGTCCAAGTGGTGAGGTAACTTGTCTGCAATCACATAGATATTTTTATAATTTTTTATTTTTCCCATATTATCTGTTGACATTAATTTTAATAAATGTTTTCTGACATTTCGCAATCTGTGTTCTCTCCCTTCCCTCTTCCCCCTCCAATCAGAACAGGATAGGGTGTGGGATAGCATTACATATATTGTGTAAGGAAATGCAGGAACCAGTGACATGAAGCATATGGAAAGCTTTGGGAAGAAGATTAATGGAGGCAGAAGCAACAGCATTGCTATCACTGTAGTCACCTCTGATGTCAAGTTTGGCTCTGGGGTTAAGCAGACTGGGTGTAGTCCTAGAAGAGCTTGATTCCAAAGATGGCAGTTAGACATGCACTAATGCTTTTTACAGTCTGAGGGGAAACCTCTTAATCATAGCTAAGATTTGGCTCCTGCCACGAGTTTTCCCAAAAGGGAGAAACATGTTCCTTCAAGAAAGTGACTCAATGTATCAGTAGATATCAGATATAGGTCAGCTATTTGTTTCTGCCATCACTCACACATAAAAATGCTTAAAATACAAAAGACTCATAAGCACATACTAGCAAAAATTTAAAACACAAATGTGCAATGATATCCCATTATACTCATATGCCACGACATGTTCAGCCATTCCCTGAGTGACAGACATCCATTCAGTTTCCAGTTCTTTGTCACCACAAAAGAGCTGCTATAAATATTTTTACACAAGTAGGTCCTTTCCCCTTACCTTTGATCTCTTGGGATATAGATCTAATAATGGCATTGTTGGGTCAAAAAGTATGCAGAGTTTTATGGTCCTTTTGGTATTCACAGCTATTAAGTATTAGGGATAGGATTTGAACAGAGATCAACTGACTCCAAATTCATTGCTCTTTTTACAAAGCTTTGGATCTAAAGGTAGAAATGAACTTCATATATTTGGTTGGGGGAAAGCAGAGGGTAGCCTACCTTGGCTGGAAAGATGGTTCATGATAAGAGTAGTGAGACCTCAGTTAGGAAAAGTAGGCAAGGGTCATATCATCAGGGCCTTGAATGCCAAGGTGTTTGGAATTTTTCTTTTAGGCAACTTAGAGGCATGAGAAAATTCTGAGGGGGGGTTGAGAGGGTGGGGAGTGACATATGAAAGTGTTTCTTTAAGAAGATGAAATATGGTCATTGCATCACATAGAATGTATTGGAGAGATGGATCACTAACCACTTTAATATACAGAGTATATTAAATATAGTCATATTTAATGTGAGTTTAGTATATTAAAACTTGGGAACAAAAAAGAAGGAATAAGAAAGATATCTAAAGTCAGTTTTTAATTTTATTCATAAACATAAGAATAGAACATCTCAGACATTTCCAAAGGTGCTTGGTGGATGGAGTAATGGCCATCTGGTTGGTAAGTTAAATCACTGGGGACATGGATAGACTTTCTCTGAGTCTTTTTTGCTGCCTCCTCTTTGGAGAATGAAAATGACAAAATTCCATTAAAGGTCATTGGGAAAGTTTCGATCAGGAAAGGCATGATCTCAGAATTGTCACTGGGAATCAGGTAATTCCCTGCTCTTGGGTATTTAGTTTCCAGTAGCAAGAAAGAATGTAAATGATGGATTTATTATTGTTAAGTATAGCAAGAAGAGGATTTCAATTTTCAATGTAGGTTCAGCAAGTTAATGAAAACAGGAAAGAAGGCATAATTTGCCAGAGAAAGTTTAAAAAAAGATTTCATATGCTGAGGCTAAGTTAAACTTTTAGCCACTCTTCCAAAAGGTTGCAGAGAAAAAAATTAAATTTGTGTGAAATCTTGCAAAACTAGCCAAAAGAATTTACATAGATCATAGATTTAGAACTAGGAGGGACCTCAGAACCCATCTAGTCCAACCCTCTTGTTTAACAAAAGAGAAAAACTGAGACAGAGAATTAAATGACTTGCTCAATATAATATAATATATGTTTGAACATGTCTTCCTGATCCCAAATTCAGTATCCTATCTGTTCCTGATAAGGACAGAGAATGGGGAAAATTGCCTACATATATAATACAAGTAGATATCATGAAGTATTATTAAAAAACAGAAAGAAAAATGACCATAGAGAGACCATGGCCTTAGATGCCCATGATGCTCAGTACAAGGACTGAGTTACAAGCAAGTGTAATAGAAATGGTAATCTGAGTGACACTATTTCTTGTTGCTGTAACTGATGTATTCTGGCTTGAGACTATAGAGAGCTACTAGTAGTATGGGGACACCTGAGGGTACTTAGTTACAATGGAGATAGAAGTACTTTGATAAATACTGAGAAATAGAGAGAAAGATAGAGGGATGCTGCTGCAGAGGAATGCTCTGGTGTCTGCCTACTGATTCCTATGTGAGGCTAATGGATCAATCTATTTCCTAACCTCCTCCTTTTTTCACTCCCTCTCTTCTCCAACCCTCTCCCTCCCAGTTTATTCTTGAAGCCTTTGGCTTCCTCCCTCCCCCCTGAGTGGACAATGATATTTATGAGGAAAAACTTCTTCCTTTCTTTTATCAGGTAAGGAGTTTATTGGGATAACAACAGGATGGGAAACTGATGGAAGAGGGATGAGGGTTTCCCTGACTTTAAGGAGAATTTGAGGGTTTGGGAAATCAGTCCAGTTGTCACAACTGTGACAGAGGGACAGTTAGAGAGATGGATGGAGGACAACAGTTAGAATCTTTCTTCTTCACAAAGCCACGGAGATCTCTCAGCCTAATTTCAGAAGCCCCCCTCAAGGGTCCTTCAGCCTGGGACAAAAGCTAACAAGATCAGTTCAGCTTCTTCTCTCTACAGCTAGGCTTGCCTCCTTTCTTGGTCAGTCAAAACCCCAGAGAGAGCAGGGGTTTCTCCATTTCCCCTGGCCAGCTCAACTCCCAGAGAAAGACAGAATCAGTTCCTCCTTTGGTCAGAGAACCCAAAGCCAACCCAGCCCCCCCGCCCCCAAGGGTCCTTCAGCCAGCTTCAACTGCCTCTCCTCCTGGAAACATTCCGTTTGGAACCTTTTTGATTGACAGACAGGTCCCCAGCCTTGGTTCTTGCATCTTGGCTTGTCCTGCAAAACCTCTCTCTTCAAGTCTCTACCACACTAGGTGAATCAGAGGTGCCAATTCAAGGTGGCAAATTCAACCTTAGGTATCACTGAGACTTGCTGGGATGAGAACCATAACTAAAATATGTCACTGGAAAAGTATAACAGCCAGAAAAAAGATTCATAAAAGCAGGGGAGGGTGTGGAGAGGCATTACATCCTAAGAATACTTGTGTAAGGAAATGCAAGACCTAGTGGAATGAAGCATGTGGAAAACATTGGGATGAAGATTAATGGGGTCAGAAGCAATAGCACTGATGTTGATGTAGTCACTTTGATGTCAGACTTGGCTCTGGGATTAAGCAGACTGCTTGCAGTCTTAGGGGAGCTTGATTCCAAAGTTAGTTAGACTTTCACTAATACTTTTTTATAGTCTGAAGGAAAACGTCTTAAAAATAGTTTAATTTTGGCTCCTGTCTAGGGTTTTCCCAAAAGGGATTAACATATTTCTTCAAGAAAGTTACTTAATATGTCAGTAGATATCAGATATAGGTTAACAATTTATTTCTTCCTTCACACACACAAAAATGCTAAAAACACAAACGAATCGTAAACATCTAATAGCAAACACTTAAACTATGAAATAGGAACTCAAAACAAAAGACTACAAAGGAGTCTACAGAAAATTTGTTGCCTATCACCTCTATTATATTCCCCGAAGAGGTAAAATACCTCAAGTGACTTTAGAACTGATGAGCTGATTTTACTTTCATCGCAGTCTACATTGTCTAATATTTATCCCTTCCATCTTTGTATTAGTTGTAAATCTGATAAGTATTCCATCTGTTCATTTATTCAAGACCCCAATAAAAAAGATAAAAAAATTCTATAATTAACCATGGTGCCTTGGAGTACTCTACAAGAGACCTATTTCTACCCCAAATTCTAAATTGATCTAGATCATTCTAGCTTACAAGATAGTTTTCAAGACTGAGGAGCATCCTTCTTGGGATTGCTGCTTGGTCACCTTTCCTGAGAGAAATAAACACAAAACAGAGTCTTGAACTATAATATAATACAGGCTCATCTAGACAAGCATGCTCTCACTACAAGTATGTGAAACCATCATGATTAGAAAACTCCATTTCCCTCCATCTTCTGATTTGGAGAATGGCTATTAGATTGTAAGACAGAACAAAAATAGTTAACAGAGTTGATATCTAAGATAAAGAAGAATACTTATTTGTTTTTGACAAGTTAAGTTCCTAGACCTAGATGAACTGGCTAGATATGATTATTGAGTCATTATCAATGACTCTCTAAAAATCAGTGGAAAATAGGAGAATAAATGCACCATTTTTTCAAAATAGAAAAAAAATTCAAAAAAAAAAAAGATTCCACAAGCCAAAGGCCAGTGAAGTAGTCTATGGTTTCTGCCAAAATTCTAGGACATAGTATTAGAGGGATGATGGTTAGTGAAAGCCTAGAAAAGAAAGCAGTTGAGTGACTTTACCAATAAAAGGCCCTGCTAGGCTGATTTAAACTCTTTTTTTGGAAAGATTTAGAGGAAGGGTGCACTGAAATTTTAGTATAATTTTGACAAAGTCTTTTATGCTATTCTTGTAGAAAATATGGAGAGCTGTGGGTCAGGCTATTAGTAGTCTAGGTAAGTATCACTAAAGTGAGGTAGACTTAAAATTGATTGGAAAGATCCAAAGAATAGTCATTGATGGTTTGATGTCAACATGGAAATATGTTTCCTGTAGAGTACCCCAGGTCTCCATGGTTAGTTATATATTTTTAAACCACTTTTCTTATCAGTGACTTGAATAAAGGCATAGATGGAATGCTTATCAATTTTTCAGCTAACACAAAGATGGGAGGAATAAATAATATATTGTATGACAGAGTCATGATCCAAAAGGACAGGTTAGAACACTTGGGCTAATGAATTAAGATACATTTTAACAGTATAATATCTTACACTTGTTTCAAAATGCCAACTCAATAAGTAGAAGGTGAGAGAGAAATGGTCAGCGAATTGTTAAAGATCTTCAAGAGTATGAAGGTCTGGAATCAGGGAGATCTGATTTCAAATATGCCCTTGGACTTGGGATAGCTGTGTAAACCTGGGCAAGCCACTTCACCCTATTTGCCTTAGTTTGCTTATCTGTAAAGTAAATTAGAAAAGGAAATGCAAACCACCCCAAGCAGCTTTGCCAAGAAAACCCCAAATGGCATAATGAAGAATTGGACATGACCAAATAAAGTTAATATGAAACAACATTATGATAAACAGATATAAACACCTTAACGTGTAATAAGATGTATGTTGGATAGAAGTCTGACTACAAAGTCAATAGGACAGAGGTTCAAGTTCCATGTCTGAAATATATTGAATGTGTGACCCCCAGACAAGTCACTTAATCTCTGTTTTAGGAAAATATCTTAGCATTGTAAGTGTGGGTAAGGCTAGGATAGAAAAACTTGATTGCATTGGTAATAATAATACTGATAATTAGCATTTATATAGTGCCTTGAAGTTTGCAAAACACTTTGCAATTACTCTCTCATTTAATCCTCATAACAACTTAGGAAGGTAGGTGCTATTATTATTCCCATTTCACAGTTGGGGAAACTAAAGCAGATAGAAGTTAAGTGACTTGCCAAAGGTCTCATAGCTCATATCTGAGTTTGGATTTCAACCGGGGTCTTCCTAATTCTAGATTCAGTGTTCTACTCGCTGTGCCAACTAGGAATCCAGGGTAGAGAGTATTGTACCTCATCTACGACTTTCCTTTATCAGTGAAATCATGATTCCAGCCCCCAAGAGTGGGATAGTATTCACAACTAGGAAAATAGTCATCCTGCTGTATTCCACTTAGGTCTGGTGAGGAATTTTGAACTCTCGTGAGCAAACAGGCATTCCACTTGGGCTTTGCCAAGGTGGGTAGGATTCACAGTGCCCTCTTTCCAGCAGCGAAGTTTCTGTGATGGTGAAAACATCATTCTTCCCTCAGGACAGAAATAGTAATGCAAACACTCCTGGTTCTTTAATTTCACTTTTTAAAAAATGAGATCCATCAAGAGGTATTTTATTTAATGATGCCTCTAAAGACTACCTACAGCTAATCAGTCTCTTCTAGGATGACATGTAGCTGCTTCTGGCCTCCTGGTTTTTTATTTTTTGTTATTATTCTGGCCAGCCTCCTTATGGACCTTGTCTCTAGATTCTGGATCTCCCAAAGCCAGGAATGCTAAGCAAGAAGCATCAGAAAGTGAAGCATCTCACAACCTGGCCCTGAGCCATCTTCTTCCCTTGTTCAAGATCTCTGACTCAGGAATCTAAGGCATCACAGTGAGCTGAAGGGGTGGCAAAGGGGGCTGGCTTGGCTTGTTATTAGCCTTGAAAGTCATCATATGTCTTTCATGAATATGGGGAGGGAAAAGGTAGCATGCTTTTATGGATGGCCAGGTATCTATGAATTTATTCACGTAGCCATATATTTCAGAGCTCTAGTAGAGTGAGGAACCTTATGAAATTCAGGAATAAAATAAGCAAGCAAAAGTTTCACAATTTATGACTGCATAGATGTATGTTTACATATAAATATGCATGTACATATATGAGTGAGGAACCGTATGAAATTCACAAATAAAATAAGCAAGCAAAAGTTTCACAATTTATGACTGCATAGATGTATGTTTACATATAAATATGCATGTACATATATACATATTTTATATATCATATAACTTAAACATATTTTTGGACTTTTGATTTTACCTGAGTTTTTCTATATAAAAGTATTTCTCTTGTAATATTATACATATCAGACCATCAGCTAGTTAATAAGCATTTATCAAGTGTCATCTACGTACTAGGGGAGTACTGAGAATATGAGAAGTAAAGACAATCCCTGACCTCAAGGAGTTCAAAATCTAATAGATATTAGATTACATACACAAGACAGATATTACAGGACTTCAAGGAGCTTCCATTATAACAAGGGGAAGACTATATGTAGTGTATATCCATAGCTACCTGCTGTAAAGTTGGAACTACATTACCCAGAATTCCTTTCTGCATTACCTAGAATCCTTTTCTCTTTTCCTTCATCCTCTTTTATGTGATTGCATTTAAGTTTGCTGTGACTCCTCCCTCACTCTCTTTTACTCATGACCTGGCTGAGTTCAGGTAGTCCTTATACTTTAGTTTATTATTAATAAAACTTTATAAAATGCAATAGTTATGGAATATTAATTTTAAATTCACACCATATATATGCATATATGACTTCTATGTGATTATATGCTTACATAACACATATATAACATAAACTATACATGTATGCATACATACACCCATATGTGGGCAGCCATAGGAATGGCAAGTGTGCTCACAGGGCAATCAGCTGATAGGCCTTTTCCAAAAGGAACCTGAGTGTTGAATTGATTATTGTTCCCAGAGCAAAAGGTGGAAAGATTTGGGGAGGGGATAATATATACGATAGATGGTCAGGAGTCTGGGGCTGGACAGCTTAGCCCAGCGAGGGGGTGGAGTTCCCAAGTTGAGCAATTCCTAAATTGAGCAACTTAGTTCTTCACAGTGTGATCTTTGGAGGGCTGGCTAGAAGGGTCCAGTTTCAGGAAACTTAAGAAAGGCTCATCCTTCACAGATTCTATTCTTGGGCGCGACTCTAAAATTCCTATGGACAGAGCAGGTGTTCAGTAGATGTTTTTGTTGAATGAATGAATATAAGACAGTGCCTCCCATCTACAAGACACTTTTAATAAATGGCTGTTGATTGATTGACAAGGTGACAAATGAGAAGAGAATCTCATTCCTTAAACATGTTTTCATTAAGATAGATTTTCCTTCCTTGCATGCCACGGAAAGGGTGCTGAACTTGGAGGACTGGATTTGATGTTAACAGAAGTGAATCTGAATCTCACTTCTGCCACTTATTACCTGTGTTACTTTGGAAAAGTCACTTCATCCCTTCATTTCAGATTTTTAATCTATAAAAATGAGATCATTAGAACAGATTGTTTCTATGACTAGGAGTCTATGATCCTGATAATGTTCCTGCGACCAAGTCCATGTGTAGAGATGAAAACTAGATTTAACACAAATCTTTTAAAAAAGTTTCATTGTAATAAGAACTATATTCTAGGGAAGCCATAAACACTGAGTATGTTCAAGAGAGTTTAATGAGCAAAGAAGTGAAACAAATGGATGCTCATTGACTGGGGAATGAATAATTGAATTATGGTCTGTGAATATATTAGAATATTGCACTGAAAGAAATGATGAATAGGACAAATATAAAGAAGCTCGAGACAACTTACATGACCTCCTACAAAATTAGGTAAGTGGAATGAGGAAAATTACAATAATATAAATTCAAAGAACATCAACAATTAGACAATCAAAATTGAATGCTGTGAAATTAAATGACCAAGCATGACCACATAAAAGAGATATAAGAAGGCATTTCTTTTTCTTTGTAGGGGGATTATGTATATGGAACACTGCATACATCAGGTGTTTTTTTTTCTGGCATGTAGTTTGCCGAATTTTTAATATATTTTTTATTTCTCTGTTTTTATTTTGTTTTGTATTAGGGGATTGATTGGTTTTATGGTGGGGAAGGGGTAATAAATGGGTAACAAAATGATATAAAAGCAAAACTAGAATAAAATTTATCCAAGAAAAGAATGCAATCTCTAAAGCTTTTTTTTAAACAAGAGAGAATGATTAGAAAAACACTGAGAAAAAATTACTTTAAAATATCATAGTTATATATGGACACATGAATATCAAAAAGAGATAATGACTCCAGTCAATTACTCTAAAGGAATTAATTGATTTAAAAAAAAACAAAGGCAATGATTAAAACATTAAAATTCTAACATTTCCAAATAAGTTATTCCTAGGAGATGATGCAAAGCACACAAAGACTAAATTGAATGTATGTTGGCAAGAGCATATTCACATCTCTAAATAACTAGTTAATACAGTCAGTATTTTGCACCTCATCGAGGCCTGGCACTTATTTGCAAAATGTTCCAGTCAATTGTCAACAAAAAAGATTGTAGATTTTGAATCCTTAAAAAAAATGAAAAAAGTTTCCTTATCACCCAAAGAATGAAATGCTGTGAAGACTGGTGTTCTCTGGGGACTGCCAAGTGTACTGTCAGGTGTAATCCAGCCCGTCAACATTTTTCAGGAGAAAAGCAGAATAAACATGAAAACAAAGGAAGAAGAGATTCAAGAGGGAGTTATAGCTCTACCAACCTTAGAGATGCTATAATTAAGAATCATTCTTGCTCTAGGAACAAAGTTTTACAGAATTCAAAGTGCAGAAAATTCAAGGCTGTCTTCTTTTGAACAGTCTCTTTTTCTTCTTTGATAAATACCTCTCTTTTGTGGTGCCTTCATTTTTTTCATTTTTGATCATATGACCTGAGTAAAAATTTATCTATGGATGGGGTTGAGGTATCAAATGTGGCTTCCTCATAAGGACAACAAAAGAGATATAAGGATGTGGAATTCCATTTGATAGTGCCAAGTATGTGGTAGTGCTAAATTTGGGTAGTGAACTTATCTTCCTTCCTTCCTTCCTTCCTTCCTTCCTTCCTTCCTTCCTTCCTTCCTTCCTTCCTTCCTTCCTTCCCTCCTTCCCTCCTTCCCTCCTTCCTTCCTTCCTTCCTTCCTTCCTTCCTTCCTTCCTTCCTTCCTTCCTTCCTTCCTTCCTTCCTTCCTTCCTTCCTTCCTTCCTTCCTTCCCTCCCTCCCTCCCTCCCTCCCTCCCTCCCTCCTCCCTCCCTCCCTTCCTTCCTTCCTTCCTTCCTTCCTTCCTTCCTTCCTTCCTTCCTTCCTTCCTTCCTTCCTTCCTTCCTTCCTTCCTTCCTTCCTTCCTTCCTTCCTTCCTTCCTTCCTTCCTTCCTTCCTTCTTTCTCTCCTTTTTTTCTTCGAGGTCAAGCTATTGTCACTATGTAAATAAGAGCTCTTATTTTAGTAACTTATGTCACATAATCCCCAGGCCACACAATATAGCATTTTGATATTCTGATTTGGCTATGATATCTTTTGTTCTCCAGTAAGTCCTTTCTGCCATGCCGACAATACTGTAAATTCCAAGGGCAGATAATATACCTTTTATTACTTGTGTAATCCCTACATATATAGGAGAAGGGGGCAAACATTTATTAAATAACTATTACATGCCAGGCATGGTGTTAAGTTCTTTACCAATATTATATCATTTGATCTCCTCCATAGCTCTTTACATAGTCCTTAGCACACAGTAGATATGAAATCAATATTTCTTTAAAGCAATGACAACATGTAGTCATCAAGACCCTAAATTGTATGCATACCTGCACAATCCTCCAGCTTCTATTTCTTGCCTGCCCTCTCTCTTCTGCTGATACTGATTGCCTATCACAACTCCCCCCAAGTGCCTTTCTGAAATGATCAGAATGATTGAGAGTCGGGGCAACTTCATTCCATCAGGGAAATAGGTTGGAAAGAAATTTCTTTGGAGGATGATTTGGCAACTTCTCTAACATATTAACTTGTTGCAAACCAGAAGGTGTTCAGAAAATTTTAAATGTATTGGTTCTGGAGGCAGCTAGGTGGCTCAGTGGATTGAGAGACAGGTGTAGAAAAAGGAGGTTGTGGGTTAAAGTTTGAGCTCAGATACTTCCTAACTGTGTGACCCTGGGCAAGTCACTTAACCCCCATTGCCTAGCCCTTACCACTCTTCTGCCTTGGAATCAATATAGAGTATTGACTCTAAGATGGAAGGTGAGGAAGGTTTGAAAAAATGTACTACCTCTTTGTGGTTACAGAAAATGTGTAAATGTGCACCAATAGAGAACTGAACAAATCATTGGCTTATGAATGAGATGGGATTGTACCTTAAGAAATTAAAAAAAATATGAGGAATTCATAGAGAGGAAGACTTATCTGAGTTGACTAGGTAACACAGATTCATCACTGAATTTGGAACAAGAAAGGCCTGAGTTCAAATATAGTTCCATATTTGTGTGTCCCTGGACAAGTCACTTAACTTTGAACTCCCTCTATTACCATATCTTTAAAATAGGGATAATAATAGCTCCTACCTCCCAGGATTGTTGTGAGGATCACATAAAATCAAGGATAGTGCTTTGCAAACCTTATAAATGCTAGCTACTTATTATTATTGTTTTCCTTGCTGTTGCTTATTTTTGTTTATTTGTTTTATTTGTTTGTTATTTGTTTGTTATTTTTGTTAGTGATTCAGAGTGAAAAAAGAAGAATCAAGCTATCAATATACTAAAGTATAATAATACAAATGATAATAACATTAAAATCAATTAAATTCTGCTAAGTTGTAAGGAGTCCTGAAGAACTAAAAACAAAATACTCCTTATACCTCTGATTAGAGAGGTGGGATATTATGGATTCAGAATGTGACATTAAATTGTCAAATATAATTTGATGGTGGTTGAAGTGTATGCTGGTTTTGTTTTCTTTGGTTTTTTTTGTCTGAAAGAAGTGTTCAATTGATGTGGGCATATTAATGTAAAGTGAGGAGAAATAAAAATGAGAAAACATTCATATGCTTTATAAAAGTGGGTAGACTAACAAAAAACCAAACCATTATTTTTAGCACTATTGTGAGAGGCTACTTTGTGGGCAGTGGTTTTGAACCCAGAAGGATCTGAGTTCAAATATCACACTCCAACTCCTTATTTACTGTGTGATCCTGGTTAATTTATTTCCCCCCAATTGTCCTAGGTCCGTGTTGGCACAGGTACTGAGGTGTGCAGGGTGTGGGTGCACTACTGTTCCCCCTCTCCTCAGTGCCCAAAGATATTTTTCACATGCTGCACCCCTCTGCCCATCATCTGAATGCAAGCACTTCCTCTCTCTACTCTGGGGGCTCTCAGGCAGCTTGCAAGTGCAGTTTGGGCACACAATTTCAAAAATGTTCGCCACTGCTGTTCTAAGTAAATCTCTAAAACTATCCTTGAGGAGAAGGTGCTGACCTACATTGGAAGAGGGAGCTTATGAAGTCACTAAATAAATGAGATCAAAGGTCTCTTCCCTATCACCTTAGATATGAGGATCTAATCTCAACTCTGGGTTTATGCCTCTTGGGAAGAAGAGGTAACATTAGATATTGTTTGGCCTCTTTTTATTTATAATATTCCCATTTGTAGAAGCAGTTAGATGGCACAGTGGATAATTCTGGTCTTGGAGTCAGGAAGACATCTTCTTGAAGTTAAATCTTGCCTCAGACATTTAAAAAATGTGTGACCCTGGGTAAGTCACTTAACCCTTTCCCTCTCAGTTTCTTCATCTGTAAAATGAGCTGGAGAAGAAAATGGAAAACTGTATCTTTGCCAAGAAAATGCCAAATGGAGTCACAAAGGATTGAGCATGAGTGAAAATGACTGAACAACAACAATAATTAATTACAGAACAGGAAAAAGTGAAGCAACAAGAAAGCTACATTTAGGTAATGAGCTACATTTAGGTAATTAGCTGTATTGACATAATTTAGGTAATACAAATCTTTGAATAAAAAACAACTCTGTAAAGCGGACAGTTTCTCATTGTGCCAGTATTTCCAGAAGATTTAGGAGTGGCTACATAATATGAGGACACACATAATGTGACTTTGTGACTTTGTGGCAAAGTGCTATAGATGAAGTGATTGCCTAGGCAAAATATAGTCAATGTATATGAACCTGAATTCTCAGGCAATTACCTCATCTCCATTTCCCTGCAGCTGCAAAATACAGCTTTTAAAAGTATAAATATGAGGCCAGAGCAGCCTTGATGTCCCTTCTCTGAGCCAAAGAAATCGCTTGGTGGTGGTGATGGTGGGAAGGAACTGAGTAAGAGCTGCTTTAACATCTCTAGGGGAATGAAGAAACTATACTTGACATTGTCATTTTACCCCAGTGTCAAATCTTTATAGAGACACCTTGCAGTGTTGTAATTCATTTCCTATGACAGGTGTGCCTCCACAAATAAAAGGACAAGAACAACATTCCCAGACCAGAGTAAATTATTTTACTCTTCTTGTTTTTTTCTGTATTTTGGCAAGTACTTGAGTAGTCTGTATGCTAACAGTCCAGACTCTTGACCATCAGAATGCCCACTGTGGGTGGCTATAATTACCCCTTTAGACTCTTTAACTTGTAGGATTCTCTCAATAATTGCAGTCCCTCTCTTTGTAATAATCACAAGTGTAGAATTAGATCTAGAAGGGAACTTGGAGACAAAGAAGTCCAGGATCATTTTTCATATGAGGACACTAAAGAAAAGAGGAGTTAAGTGCCTTGTCCAGGGTGTATAATCTCTCTCTCTCTCTCTCTCTCTCCCTCCCCCTTCCTTCTTTTCTCTCCCTTCTTTTCTCTCCCTTCTGTCTCTTCCTTCCTTCCTTCCTTCCTTCCTTCCTTCCTTCCTTCCTTCCTTCCTTCCTTCCTTCCTTCCTTCCTTCCTTCCTTCCTTCCTTCCTTCCTTCCTTCCTTCCTTCCTTTTCTTCCTTTCTTCTTTCTTTCTTTCTTCTCTTTCTTTCTTTCTTTCTTTCTTTCTTTCTTTCTTTCTTTCTTTCTTTCTTTCTTTCTTTCTTTCTTTCTTTCTTTCTTTCTTTCTTTCTTTCTTTCTTTCTTTCTTTCTTTCTTTCTTTCTTTCTTTCTTTCTTTCTTTCTTTCTTTCTTTCTTTCTTTCTTTCTTTCTTTCTTTCTTTCTTTCTTTCTTTCTTTCTTTCTTTCTTTCTTTCTTTCTTTCTTTCTTTCTTTCTTTCTTTCTTTCTTTCTTTCTTTCTTTCTTTCTTTCTTTCTTTCTTTCTTTCTTTCTTTCCTTCCTTCTTTCTTTCTTTCCTTCTTTCTTTCTTTCCTTCTTTGCTTCTTTGCTTCTTTCCTTCTTTCCTTCTTTCCTTCTTTCCTTCTTTCCTTCTTTCCTTCCTTCTTTCCTTCTTTCCTTCTTTCCTTCTTTCCTTCTTCTCACCAACTCACCAAGCTTGAAAGTTCAACAGTCATTCACAGGCCAATCCCAAAGCTCATTAGTATGGAAATTTTAACCTGGCCTTATCCAATCATCCTTAGACTACGAGGTGGTATTAGCACTATATTTAGAACAGACACTTGATCATCTTTAGTATACTGAGGTGCAGAACTCTTACCCCCACATACACATTAGCAATAATTACAGTTATCCACTACCATGCCCATCACAACTAGTAACTACCTAAGGCTGGACATTAATCAAGGCCTTTCTGACTCCAAGTGTAGTGCAGTCTCTCTTTCATGGATATATATATATATATATATATATATATATGTATATATATATATATAAATAAATATATATATATTTATTTATATATATATATATATATTTTTTTTTTTGCTTAACCTCAATATAGAAAGAACTTGATAAAACTTTCAAGGTATATTTCATCTTACTTTTTGGCTTTATCCATTCTAATTTTATCTGAGTTCGTTTCCCTCCTCTCTTGTTTCCTAAGTCCAGGATATCATTTGGTGAGGAGAGGAATCCTTTCATAGAATAGCATCTTTGGACTATTGTATATGAGATGACATAATTTGTTTCTATCATAGTAGCCAAGAGACAGTATGACACAGTGGTAAGTTTGTGGAGTTAATGGATTTGAGTTCAAATTTCACTTCTGAACCCTACTACCTGTGTGACCTTGAGCAAATTATTTAATGTCCTTCAATTTTCTTATCTGAAAAATGAGAATTGAACTAGATAGATATCTGAGTTATTTTCCAGTTCTAGCTTTGTGATCTCATATTCTACCCAGATGGCAGACTTAGTTGATTCACATTATTAAGCCCTCTTGCTGGCATATTATTGAATTGGGATGTGGCAGTTTTCCATGGTATATTGATGCAGTTTTTCCTCAAACTTCAACAAAATGAATTACTGAAATGCTACAACTGTGGTGGTAGGGTACAGTTGCCATTTCTGGATTGAAAAAAAAAGAGAACTGGGACTATGAAATCAGAGAAGCTTAGAGATAAAACCTGGGACAAAACCTGGGGATCAAAGGTCAACATTATTGTCTTTTAATGACCCTAATAATAATTTTCCTTGTTGGGGCCCGTGAAACTGAAGAGGCTCATACCTATTTTCCTAAGGCAGATCATAACAAGAAACATCATGGGCTGGTGGGGGAAGGGAATATTGCAGTGACTCTCCCATTCTTGGCTTTTGTATTGACTGTACTTTTGTAGGAAGAACATATCTTCATTTTCCTGTAGAGTAGCATTCCCAATCCATTTGGGGTGAAATTTAATGGAACTGGTCATCAGCCTAAAAATGCATAAGGGAGAATGCATTAGCTACAATTTGCCTTGATAATGTCCCCTTCACTTATGCTAGTACAAGACCCTGATGTATTCTGAAGAAGAATATAGCCCTGCTATAAGTGCTGAGCTCAAATAGCTTCATTAGGCTTTCTGAGGCTCTCAAGTGGACACATTTGATAGGATGGGGTGTAATTATTTTATGCCCAAGTTTGAGACTGGAAGAGTTTAGTCAAAAATTAGCAAGGGGCTTTTTGATGACATGATCCTTCAAATCAGAATTTAATCAAATTTAATCAAAACTTTATATATCAGGTATACACTCTCAGTAACAGAGATATGATTCTTTAAGTTTCTAATATCTATTAATTTTATCTTTATTCATATTAGTTGTATGGTTTTATACAAATTGTCTAATCTCTCTGTGCCTCAATGTACTGATATATAAAATCAGCAGCTAGACTAGATAATGGGATCATAGTTAAAAACTGCAACAGGGTTTCTATTTACTATTCCATGCTAAATTGCCTGAAAAATAGACCAACTCCTTCAATATCATGCAACCTATGGATGATTATCAGAGTAATTCTTTCTTGAGGAAGACAGTATGATCTTAAAACAATACAACATTGTGTTCCTCCATGGGAAAGTCATAAATTTGTTGGAAAATAACATGGTTCACAAAGTTATTCACGGGCAGCTTAATTCTGAAGAAAAACTTGTCTATATTTGGGAGAGATGTGGGGTTCGTTCCCCCCCAAAAAGAAAAGATTAAGAGTCAATGTATTACTGTTATCAATAGTTTCCTGTCTATTTGTTCCAGTGGCCATGTAAGTGGCTGAAGCGGATGAAATGGAGAGCCTAGAGCTTGGTCAGACATAGAGGATGCCCATATTGTGGGCCATCTCCAGTTGTTCTGACTTCTGTCTTGCCATTGGATTTTGATGTCTCTGGAAGACAGAGTAATGTTGACCACTTTGTTGAATTCTGTCTCACTTAAATCAAATCCATGCACAAGTTAAGACATCACCCTATGATGTCAATGGTCTTCAAAAACAAAGGACAAACCACAATACTCTCTTTGTAAGCTGTAAGCTCCAAGAGGGTAGGAACAGTCTTATCTGAATTTGCCATCTCCTCTAATGCCAGCCTAGTGTTCAGTCCCAAGTAAATGCATAATAAAACATTTCTGTTTTAAATTTAATTTAAAATTTTCCCAATTATATGTAAAAAGTTTCCAACCTTTTGAAAATAATTTTTAGTCTTAAATTCTCTCCTTTCCTTTCACCCCCACTTTCTTGCTGAGATCCTAAGTAATTTGATAAAGATTTTATATGTGCAATCATGTAAAACATTCTCATATTAATCCTATTGTAGAAGGAAATTTGAATAAAACCTAATAAAGAAAGTGAAAAAAAGTTTCCTTTCATCTGGATTCAGACTTCAAAGTTCTGGAATGAAAGTAGATGGCATTTTTTATGATGAGTCTTTTGGGATTATTTGGTATCACTCTATTTCTGAGAATAGTTAAGCTATTCACAGTTGTTCATCATGTAGTATTGTTGTCACTACATACAATGTTCTGGTTCTGCTTTTTTTCCTTTGCTTCAGTTCATGCAAGTCTTTCCAGATTTTTTTGAGTTCTTCCTGCTCATCATATTCCATAACAATCATATACTATAATTTACTGAGCCATTCACTAATTAATGGATATCCTCATGCTTTTGGATTCCTTGTCCCCACAGAAAGAGCAGTTTTAAATATTATATATATAGATATATAGATATACACAGACACACACACACACATATATATGTATATATATATACATATATATGTTCTTACCCCTTTTTATCTCTTTGGAATACAAACCTAGTAATGGTATTGTGTCACAAGGTAGATATTGTTTTATACAGTTTGGACATAGGTTCAAGATGTTTTCTAAAATGGTTGAATCAATTTACAACTCCTCCAACAGTGCATTAATGTCTCAATTTTCCCACATCCTCTCCAAGTGTTGTCATTAACTTTTTTTTTCTAAAATAGCCAATCTGATAGATGTATGGTGATATCTCAGAGTTGTTTTAATTTGCATTTCTCTAATTAATATTGGTTTAGGGCACTTTTTGCATGACTATAGAGCTTTGATTACTTTGTCTGAGGACTGCCTGTTTATATCCTTTGACCATTCATAAAATGAGGAATGACATATTCTAAGACATTTGACTCGTTTCTCTATGTATCTGAGAAATGAGGCCTTTATTAGAGACTTGTACATTTTTCATCATTATTATGATTATTGGGTATTATTTTCCATTCTTTTTCCACTCCCTACTTATCCCCTTTTCTCTCCTTTTACTCTGTCCATCTTTAAAAGAGTTTAGCTTCTGACTATCACATCCCCTAATTTATCCTCTTTTCAATTAGTGCCCCCTTCTCCCTTTTTTGCACCTTTAAAATGTTCATCTCTTTTCGGTGGACTTTTAAGCCTCTTTTATCAACTGGCCTGTTCTGTTTTTTAAGCTAATTATTTCTTCAGTATTTTTCATGCCTTTTACCAAGTTGTCAACTCATTTTTTCGTGACTTTCTTGTTTCAGTGTCATTTCTTTTCCTAAGTTTTCTTTTCCCTCTCTTATTTGATTTTTAAAATCTTTTTGAGCTACTCAGTTAACTCTTTGTGTACCTGCCTTCAGAGCTAGCTCTGGGTATTTATTTGCTTTTAGTTCAGTAAGAATATGCCTGTGTTCTGGTCAGTGAGTAACCACAGGTACTCTTTTCCACCTTGCAAGGCTATAATCCAGGGTTCTCTGCTCCTCTGTGGTTATAAGCACTGGTGTTTGCTAGTACCCCCTTTCACTCTGAGACGGCATCACAGGACTGAGACCTAATTCCC
The DNA here is from genome assembly GCF_027887165.1 of Monodelphis domestica. Classification (NCBI taxonomy): domain Eukaryota; kingdom Metazoa; phylum Chordata; class Mammalia; order Didelphimorphia; family Didelphidae; genus Monodelphis; species Monodelphis domestica. The sequence goes on from NC_077227.1 coordinate 214,989,355, forward strand.
TGTATGGGCAAGGTGTGAAGAGTTCTACTTCAAAGTCCGGAAAGGGACCTCTGTAATCTCCATCTAAGCAATTGTTCAACCCCTGCTACCATCTGTGGCTGAGACTCTGGAAACCTTGGTGTTGATTCAGCTATCCCCAAATACTATTGCCATGGTGGAAGCTGCCTCAGCATGTTGCTCCATGCTCCTCTTTCACCCTGGTGCACTAAATCTTTCATGACAGCCATCTAAATTGTTTTGGACTGAAAAATTATTTCACCTTCTCTTTTGTGGGTTATGCTCCTCCAAAAATCATTTTGAGGCATTATAGTTTCTTGCAGGGTAATTTGGTAGAAATCAGATGGATCTGTGTACCTTCTCTGCTTGGCTTGACCCCCTTAATAAATATTTTCTCAGCTGAATTAATTTGACCTATATTTAGCATCCATTGGGGAATATTATCTCCATAGCATGGAACACTGTATTCTTTAGTCATTTCAGTTTAAGACTGCATTTGCTTTCTTCAGACCTGTAACACTGTTGAATCATATTGAGTTTATAACCAGCTAAAAGCCTGTAGTCCTTATCCAAGTAAAAGACTATTAAAAAAGATTAATGCTGATATGATGACTATTTTTTCATTTCATCAAGAACGGGTTATTTTCATGAGATTCCCTGGTGCATAAAGTGATCATCCATTTAGCATAAGCAAGGAGATTTAAAAATCAGTCAGATAACAAGAATTTACAGTTTAACTTTCATGTGAAAAAATTCTCCCAAGAACTAATCTTTCTCCCTAAGTATATAGGTCTATTGGTATTACTGCACATATACTAAATAGAACAAAAATTAGAGGCAGAAAAAACACAGTTTTGGCAGGCCAATTACTAGTACAGGTGCACTAATATTCTCAAGTTGCTTTTCACTGGAGATGAGTCTGCACATCCTCATTTTCTAAATCATTACTATTTAGCTTGGGCACATTGGCAGTACTTAGTCATTATTTTATCTATATATAGACCAAGAAAGACAAGTCAAAAATGTCCTAACCCCTAGAGCAAATCAAAAGCAGAATCAGTCAGATATACTCAATCTCTCTTGTCCTTTTAGTTTTTTTTTTTTAAACGATACCTGTGATATACCTTGGAACAGGGAACTGCCATGAAGAAACTCTCTCTACTAGTACATGTTGGCATCTTTGCACTTTACCCTCTTAGAGAGTTACCTAGAAGAAACTGGAAGGTCATGTAACTTAGTGTCTTCTCCAGCAACACACAACAAATGTATATTAGAAGCAAGACTTGAACCTAGGTCTTTCTGATTCCTAGGCCAGCTTTCTTGTCACTGTGTCACACTATCCTTTGATTTAAATAGGTCAAAATATCTTATATTCTAGTATTATACCTGTGGACAATAGTCCATCTTAGAAATTTGAATGATGCTAGAGGCCTTTGGTTTTGGAAGAGACCATTCATGCAGGATCAAAATGGTGGCTCCATGCAAATGGTCCTATGAGAGTTTCTTTGAAAGCTTTCAACATCACAGTGGTCATTGGGTTAGAATCTGGTGGATTGGTGCTAATAACTTGCTGGTAGTCCAACTTTATTTTTAATGTTATTAAACAACGTGGTGGGTAGCAGAGGTTGAAGAAAGGACCCTGTAACAAATAAACACATTATCTTTGAATCTGAAAGAACTTTCTTAGGTAGCTAGTAAATAGAGAGAAGACTTCCCCATTTCCCCTCTCACAAAAAAAAAAAATTGCTATGAGATCAGAATTAGATTTCATTGAGAGAAAGCACGTCATGGTGAAAAATGGGGTTCAACACCCCAGTCCTGCAATGGCCAATCCAATGTTTGAGAGATTTAAGCATCAGGTACTATTTTTAGATTGCCAATTTCCATTGCTTAATTTTATCTTATTACTCACAGTTACTCCCCTGGCACCTTATGTAGCTCCCCACCTTAATAGTTCACATTTACTTTATTCAAAATTCTTGTGTGTGGCAATTATATCCCCTCACTTAGTCATCATAATTTTTATATAATATATATATTGTTTGTAATGTGTCATTTTTCCTTTATATTGTTGCATTGTAAACATGCTGTGTTAAAATATGTTAAATTGACTTAAACAAATTTCCTTTTTTGATGCCTTTAATTTAGCACAGATTGGTCTGAATCTATGAAGAACCATATATTAAACACTCTTGAATAGGTTCTATGAAAAGAAACTTAATTTATGATGTTTAGTATTATACATTATACAGTTTCTTTATTTTTCACTCACTTCATCATGCTGTGAAAATTCATGAATATTTAACTATTAAATGAAATGCAAAATTTTCATTATCATTTTATTGAAAACTTGACATCTTAAAATACCATACATACCATTAGTATTCTAATGCATTGTCACCTTATTGAAAAATGCTGCTAAAAAACAATACAGCCATTCAGAAAAAAAAATTTTGTCCGCCCAAGGCTATTAACTATAGTTCTACACATACATTAGTGACAAATAAGTGAAGCAGCCAATGCTCACAAAAGATGTCACTAAAATGCTAGGAAACAACGGTAACCATAGAAACCATCTCACACTGCAATCTGAGCATCTTTTGTCAGTGTGTGACTAGAAATGAGATGCTTAAAATCATTAGACTATCAAAAAATCTGAACATCTCTCCATTGAAATTTACATATTTAAATATTTTGAAACCTGCAAAAACTTCAACATGATACTTCTATAAAATATTGTTTCAGCTCCTAGCCCTCAACTATCAGTTTGGATATAACAACAAAAATTATATGTGAAGACTTACAATTTTTCCCCCCTCTTTCTTTAGGCTACATGCATTGTCTGAGGAACCTAAACAAACAATCCTGAGAAAAGGGGTTAGGCTCTGAGGGCTGTCTACTTTCCCATTCTGTATCTTCACAGAGGTGGCATTCTTCACCTTTACTTTTCCTTTTTAACACTCACTGGCTTAAACAGTACCTGTTCAGGCAAGACAGGTTTACAGGTTTCATAAGCCTTCATGACAGTAAGTACAAAATTGTCTCCAGATAATGAGATATTTAAATAAGGAACTTGACAAACCAATGTAGGGGAACATGAGTTTGCCTGAATGTGAAAGGTTCCTTTGCAACCTTTGGTGGGGGATTATATTTTCACTGCCTTCCTGTTCTGAGGAAACTCTCCAAAGACTTGCTATTTTAGCTATATGTCCCAAAGAGCAGCGGGGGGGCATTTCCCCAGGAATTAAAATCAAGGTCAGGATGAATTAGAGATGAACCAGGTTTATTGGAAAACAATAAACTCTTCCAAATATTCTTTCTCCTCATCCTTACATCTGAGATCTCGCCTAGGAAAAGGAGAAATATTGTCCATTATATTCAGTAATTAACATTACTAAAGTTAATTTTAATAGGGTTGCCCCTAAACTCTGGATTTTACACCACCACCACCACCACCACCACCACCACCACCACCACCACCACCACCACTAACATCATTATTATTCCATCTCTCACCTCAACAGAGGTTCTTATCCACATCTAGACTTCTTTCCTTTCTCGTTTTTTGGAATTCCTACTTTGCTTCCAGGCTCAAATTCTTTCCTATGAAAGTCTTTTCTGATTCCCCCTGTGCTTTCTCCAACTTCACCCCAATCATTGATTTGTTTGGCTGTATATATATTTTATGGGAACTTATCTGTGTACATACTGTATGTTTTTGTAAATTATAAGCTCCTTGAGGGGTTAGGTGGTTCACAGTTGTTTATAACCTCAATTTCTATCAGTTTCTGGTACTGAGTAGACGCTCAATAAATGGTTCTTGAATTAAATTCAGTATAATATTTACATTAAAAGCTATTTATCAAGGGACTAATTATAAAAAGTACCAGGTGATTATATATAATGCCCCTCCCAGGATAAATTTTACTTCTATTCTCATCCCCATGCTACTAACTCAAGCCTTGATTGACATCATCTTCCTCAGCCTCCTCTTCTCATATGGAAGAGGGTTAGAGGGGCAGTATAGCAAACTCCAACTAAAGCCTTTCTTTAAAAAGAGCAAAAACTGGACTCTCAGCTCATGCCACTTTGCATCTGTTACTCTGCCTGGTTTCAACTTCAAGGAATAAGGTGCCTTTACCTTCCCATTTCTTCCCCCTTTTTGCATATTGACTCCCTCACCCATTAGATTATAAACTCCTCGAGGGTAGGGACTATATTTCTTTTTATTATTTGCATTCCCAGTGTTTAGCACAGTATTGGGAACATTATAGGTACCTAATAAATATTTATTGGATTGAATTAGATTAAAGATGATATATCAAGAAAATAAATAGGTACATTTCTGGCCATTCCTTCTCACTTCACTTCAATTTCATTGGCAATGAAAATGCAAAAGGTTTCACAGAAAATTGATGAAGGATTATTGGAGGACAAAATTGTGTAATTTGCACATAAGTTATGTTTTCCTTTATTCCGCAGCCCACCTTATCCTTCCTCCCCCATTTTATTCCATAGAAGGTATAAACTTCATATATATGTATATGTAGAAATATCTGGTCTCAACCCTGAGTCAAGCTCTTCCCACTATACTGTGGTATCATTCATTCAATAAATCATCAATAAGTATCTACTATGAGCAAATAAATCACTGTTCAGGGCTTTGAGATATAATCCCTGTCCTCAGGAAGTAGAAAATTTATTTGAGGGTTCAAAGTAGTGGGGAGACAGGCCTGGAAGGAATGTCTAGTAGTCAGCTATTTAACCTAGACACTGATAAAAATACCACTTGAATGCAATTCTCTAACTAGCAATACAACTACCTAGGAGGATAGATGGTTTCTTAAGTTACCACATTTTATTAATGAGATTAAGGTGGTGGGTTAGCATGCCATGATTTCCTTATTGGTCTCCCTTCTCCAGTCTGTCCTTTATACACTGTGATTTCCCTAAAGTTCAGGTATGTTAGCATTTACTCCCCTACTCAGTAACCTTTAGGACTCTTTATTGTCTCTAGGATCAAAATATAAACTGCTCTGTTTAATTTTAAAAGTCCTTTATAACCTGACCAACCTGCCCCTTCCAATATTGTTATAGATTCTTCCCCTTCTCTCACTCTACATTTCAGGTAAGCTGGACTTCTGGTTCTTTCTTCAAGCCCAGCTCTCCCACTCTATATCTTTGTCCTGGGTGTCCCCCATGCCTGGAATTCATTCCTACTTCATCTCTACATCTTAGACCTTTTCTTAAAAATTCTACACAAATGACACCTTTACATGAAGTATTACCTCATTTCCCCCCAACTGCTAACGCCTCTCCCTACCCCTACTTCATATATTTAATGTATTATTTATATGTATGTAAATAATTTTGCAAAAATTTACACATGTAAAATTTATTTCATATATCTCTCACACCTAGCGCTTTGTATCTCTTGGCACATTTATTGTTGTTTAGTCATGCCTGACTCTTCATGTCCCCAGATGAGTTTCCATATCAAAGATACTAGAAATGGGGAGCAGCTTGGTGACTCAGTGGTTAGAAAGGCAGGCTTGGGAATGGTGAAGGTTCCATGTTCAAATGTGGCTTCTGATACTTCCTGACCTGGGGGAGACACTTGATCCCCCTTGCCTAGCCCTTACTACTCTTCTGCCTTGGAACCAATACATGGTATTAATTCTAAGACAGAAGGTAAGGGTTTAAAAAAAAAACTCCTGGAGTGGTTTGCTATTTCCTTCTCCAGCATTTTCCTTCTCCTGACTCAGAGTAGGTGTTTAATAAATGCTGGTTGATTACTTGATGTATTGAAAAGCAAGCTCATCTGAAAGGAAAGAGAATTCCAGAGGAGCAAGGGGGCAGTATAAGTCCTGAATGGTAGTCTAGGTATCCTAGTGGAGCCTTAAGAAAAAGGACTATGGAGCACAAAGGAAAATACACACACACTTGCACTCACACATAGCTCCAAACTGTTTCACAGGTGCTTAATTAAGGGAAGACTCTACATCTTCTGGGCATTGAAGTTTGGTGGGAGAGAAACTGGGTGGCTACTCAGTATATTTCTCTCTCCCTGGTGGAGTTGGTGAGTCTTCTGACCATAATCTAAAAGTAGCTCAGGGTCATAACAACACTGGGATATTGGAGGGCATTGATCCATATAAGGACCCCTGGATCTGAGATAGCTATGGGGCTCAGTGCATAGAGCACCAGGCTGGGAGACGGGAGGTCCTGTGTTCAAATATGGCCTCAGATACTTTGTAGTTGTATAACCCTGGGCAAGTCATGCAAGCCCAGTTGTCTAGCCCTTACCACGCTTCAATCTTAGAACCTATATTTTGTTTCTTAAGACAGAAGGTAAGGGGTTTTTTAAAAATGGATTCATGGATCCCTAGTTCAGAAGTGGCTAAGGAAATGCAATATAGAGGTAAGCTGTGGATTTATTAGTGTCATCATTGCTCTAGCATTAAAGAGGCAGCAGTGTATGTTTCTGAACCTCAAATTATTTTTTGGGATCTTCTTCCATAGAATAAAGGAGGTTGGAGGTAGAAGAAGTACCCAGAGTCTGCCATTATTCCTCTATCACCCAGCATTAACTGGCTGGGCTGTCATTTAGCATAGCAATAGACAGACATTTATTGGACACCCACTGTGTGAACTGTGCTAAGCGAGGTGTTGAAAGACACAATCCTTGCCCTCACTGAATTTCCTGCATAGGAGGGAGAAACAACTAAGAAAACCATTATTCGCTGTCCTAGTACTGATTGAAACCAGTCACTGATATTGGAGTCCATTTAATACAAAATTCCTTCATATTATTTTTATTTCACCATCTCCCTCTCAAAGCACTTTTAATGCTGGCCAGAGTTTCCCAGGGTACACTCTTTAAGTTGGGTGTGTAGTGGAATTTAGGGTACATCTTAGCTCTGGAATTTTAGAATGGGGGAGCTGTCACAGGAAGCTTAATTGTGTCTCCTGATTTTTGCTTTTTCCCTTTCCACAATTTCCAAGACTTGCCATAATGCCCGGAACATAAAAACTACTTAACAACTGATTTTATTGACTGCTAATAAGTTTTTTTAAAAATTATTGATTATTATAAATGATTTATTGATATTGACCAATAATTGACCAATAAATTGATTTATTGACTAAAAGAGACAAATTGTCATACTCTGGTTATATATCATGTGTGTCATATATGGATCTGCTGAATATATAAATATAAATATACACATGCTATATACACATGAGGTTACATGGTATAGTGGATAAGATGTTGAATTTTGAGTCAGGGAAATATTTTTTTGGCAAATTTGTATTTTTACTTGTTGTGTGACCCTGGAAATGTCACCCTCTCTGACCACAGTTTCCTCATCTGTAAAATAGAACTAATAATATAATCTATCATAAAACATATTATGGGGATCAAATGAGATAATATATGTCAAGGGTTTTGCAAATCTTAAAATATCACCTAAACGTGAGCTACCATTATTAAGCACAGTCATTTAAGTTTAGTTTCCAATTTTAAAGTTTCAATTCACTTTGGATCTGTCATCCATACTTTCCCATCTAATTTTCTTTTGTATCCTGTGCACAGTGCTAACTCTGATGTCACAAGCAGCTTTGACTCATAATGAAGGAACCAGAGAAGAAACAGCAAAAGTGAGGGAGTTTCACTCATCACAGCCTGCTTCTCTCTCCCTCTCCCTCCTCTCTTCTTTCTTTCCTCTCTCTTTCTCTACCTCCTTTCTTCTTTCTTTTCTCTCTCTTTCTCTCCCTCCTCTCTTCTTTCTTTCCCCTCTCTTTCTCTCTCTCCTTCTTTCTTTCCTCTTTCTTTCTCTCCTTTCTTCTTTCTCTCCTCTCTGCTTTCTTTCTCTCTCATCTCCTCATTCTCTCTCTCTCTTCTCTCTCTCTCTCTCCCTCCCTCTCTCTCTGTCTGTCTTGTCTCTTACACTTTTTACAATTCCCTCCCCCTCTTCCAATTAATCTAACATTGGCAACTTAATCTGACATTGTTCAAAATGCCAACAAGGGAGAGATATAGCTGTTCAAACTCACTTGCTAATATAAATTCCTTAGTGTTCCATGTCAGCTCCAGGATACTTTTGTTTATTGGTGATACTTACATCTCACCCACAATGATCAATTTCCTATCTTTCTCTTTAAATGTGTGATCCTATTATGTAACATTCACTGTCCCAGTCAAGGAGAACAATAAGGAGGGTGTCTGCTTCTGAATTTGCCAAAAGCCCTGGATGACCAATGGATAAATTGCTTTTTACAAAAACAGCAAATTCCTCTTTTCCACAATAGCTAAGTTTGTGTGTCTTAGCTCTGTCTCCATACTCTGACAGCTTTGCAGACTGATATTCCCTGGTTCTCTTCTCCTGATCTCACCACATCCATCTGAGGCCATGAGAGGGAAGTAAAAATCCATTAAATGGGTGGTTCAATTTGAAGCCAGCCTTTTCTCTCAGAGCTCCTCTGTGTACCAGGAAATCTGTTTAAGGAGACCACCCAGGCAGGATTGCACAGAACAGTGGTGAGTCTGGCTTGCAGGTGGCTGGTTTCTTGCTCAGATTTTTCTGGGAGGCACATTAACTCTTTGATTATAGGAGATGAGTAAGTGTACTTAACTCTTTCGAGAAACCAGAGGATCAGCGAACCTCAGTAGCAAGATGGAGCTTAAATGCTCCCTAAATGACCTGGTAAAGTTAATGCCCCTTCTCAAGTGAAAATGACCAGATGGTCAGGTTTTTGCAGGGATAGCCCTCATTTTTAGTCACCTGTTCTAGGATGGAAAGTTACCCTAACTAAGAAAAGGAAGCTCAATTCTGAAACTGAAAAGAAACTTTTATGTTGCTATAGACAACTTTCTGAACTGACCTATAGAGACAATATTTGTGATTTTAGGGTCCTTGGGCGTGTTCTCTCTATCCCAAATCTCCTAGCCACCTGCCTCCTAATTCTACTATGCTCTACCTGTCTGCAGCCAATTCTTTCATGCAGTCTTCTTATTACCCTGTGGTATCACTGGTTTTCCTTGAAAATGAAGCAACAACACATACCTAAAATCAAGTCTGGTTTAGTATTCCTTACTGGTTTCCAAATGGCAATATAGAGACTATATTTGTGACTTCAGAAACCCTGGAGCAGCTCTTAACCACTGGCCTTCTAAATTCTATTTTAATTTTGCCTTGTGGGGCTTTGATCTACTTTTAAATGCAAATGGTTTAGAAATGTTAATGCGATGAGCGATATTAGTCACCTTACCTTAGTTTGAAGGAGTATACAAATCCTTCCCTGAGTTCTGTCTTTCATGGGAAGAGTAGACAGCATGCAGCATCTAGGGACATGGGAGAGGATTGGGGCAGGGGGAAGGTGCCATTAGTGGGGGGAAAGGACACCTAAAAGGAGGCTGAGTGTGAGTGTGATATTGATATGATATGATATGATATGATATTGACGGCAGACTTTGTCTACTGAACTCGCTCCCAGTCTGCTGTCCTGAACTGCTTTAAAAGACTGTTTTTCACATAAACAGCTTAAGCTAAGTAGACAGATTCCTTTGTTCCCCTTCCCTACATTAGTGCCACTGTGTTAGTTTGGGTACTAAAGAAGAGAGAGGACTAGCTCCCCATGTCTTATCCAACCCCTAGAAGCCTTCAATCTGACATCTTCTCCCTCCTACCTCCATAAAAATGACCCTGATCTCAAAATGATTTTACATTTTACTTTAAGTGAATAACTCACCATTAGACTCGGAGAAGGAAGTCTATTGATTTTTATAAAGCAGCCTTTAGTTGTCAAAAGATTTAGAGTTAGTCAAAACGGTACTTATTAAATATTTACTATACTAAGCCCTGGAGAAACAAAGAAAGGCAAAAGCAATCCCTGCTCTCAAGGAGCTCACCTTCTAACGGGGAAGAAAATGTGTAAGTCACTCAGTACATTCAAGATAATGTATGAAAGAGATAGAAAGCAATCTCCAGACAGATAAGGAATAGTGCAGCAGATGAAGTTACAAATTGGGAAAAGAAAAGGGGGGGGCATTGACTTGAGTCAAAAGAAAGCAGGGAAGCTAAGAGATAGAGGTGAGGAATGAGAGTATCCTAGCCATGGGGGACAGTCAATGCAAATGCATGGAGATTGGAGATGAAATAAGTCCTAAAATGAACAACAGCATTATAGACATTGTAACTACAAATTTCATTTTAATAACACAAGTCTCTGTCTTCATGTGAAGATGGTACAATCTCTTTAGTAACATCCTCATCTTTAATTTCCCCCCATCAAAACTTATCCTAAATTCTACTGTGAAATAATTTGCATTAAGTACTATTTCCTTAATACTACTATTTCCCTAAGGGCTACCTGTTGAGTCACCACTAAAAATAAATAACTAAATAAAAAATAAAGTTCTTTATTAGGTTTAGGGCCGCCTACTAATCCACTGTAGTTTACTTTGTTGACCCCTGTCCAGGATAATCTTCTTGCCTTATCTTATTCATTCTTGTTCTTCTATTTTCTGACTTTTATTTATACCATAATTTATAAAGATGTTTATTTATATCCAAAGAAAATATATGATAGATATTATAGTCATATAGTGAGGGCAGGGTTCTCCTCCATTGATATCTTTGCAATGTCATGCAAGAGTGAAGAAGATTTCCAGTATGTTGGGAAGGCACTCTTGCTTTGAAGTTTGGGGATAACATAGACAAGAGTTCCACTGAACAGACAGACAAGAAGAGGTTGCAATTCATATCATTAGCAGGAACATTAATAAGTTCACAGATCCATTTGAAAATTTGAGTAACATGACCTAGGTGATCTCATACATCTAATGTAATCTTCCCTGTTGTCTTATAAGAAGATATTTACTTGATAACTTTCAGGGAACAATTCAAATCCTTTGTCCTTTCTTTGATCTTCCTTGACTGATAAAAGAATGTTTTGATCCTTACCCCTTTCTTTGACTTTTATATAGAAACAACTATAGAAAAATTCCAATTCCTCATTGTAGTTTAGCATATGGAACAATAGAAGTATTTTGAGAGAAAAGCATGTAGAAGAGATGGATATACAAAACAGTGAAGGTAATAATCATTTGACTTAATTTTTGGATGAATAGAAGTAACAAAAAGGAGAGATGATTTTAAGATTCTGAGCCTGAAAGAATCCTGAACAAGAGTCTTTCCTATAACAGCTCAGGAGCTGACAATGCAGGTGGTAGGGTTACATTTTGGGAAGCCTTCCTGAAGAAAGCCTGGGATGACTGGTCTTAGCTTGGGTCTAATAGGTCTAATTGGATTGGAAATGGTTTCCAAGAAACCAAATTCTGTTGGAGTAATGACTACTGGGGTAGCCTTCCTGTTGTCAAGCTATTACTCCCTCTTTGTATCTATCTCCCAGGAAGCAGTGCTTCATTAGGGGTCACTACTAATCTCAGCAGACTCAATCAGAAGTGAAAAAGTCATTGTGCAATTGTGCTATTGCTGTTTAATATTGACTAGATACCCCCCAAACAGGCATGGCCTCAGGTCTAAATTCTTTGTCCTCAACACTGGAAAAGGAGACTGAAGTACAGACTGAGTGTATGAAGTTTCTCTTTCAGCTATTTCACAGTGTGCGATCCACTAACAGTATTGCAGCAACTGGTGGAAAATAGAAAATTGACAAAATCAAACAATTGGTTGTTTTGGATACATGAACCTTTCATGTATCTATCTATTTTTTAAACTTTTTTTTTAGCTGAATTCACTCTTTATGGTGGTGTATAGATAGCAATATACCTTTTTTGTTCCTTTCTCAAGAATAGGTCAGGAGAAGCATGTTTGTTCTTTCCCCTCAAAGTAAAAAAGATGCAGAATGGATTTTGAAGAAAGTAAAATTATATATTTTCCCAGAGAGGTTCAAATTAGGATAGACTTCTGCTCAAGAGAAGTCTTCATTAGAAATTGGATTAGACAACAGGGACTTCAGAGCATTATTCATTCTGGTTTTTAAAATTCTTTATATACCCTGTCACCACTAGCAGAATCATTCCAAAGCTTCAGGAGTATTACTGTGGAAAATGAAACTGTTCTGGAGGGGCTGGAAAGATAAACTCTGCAGGAAAACTAGAGATATTTGTGGATTTAGAACCTTGAACTCTTGGTTTGTCCATGGACATTTCCTTGTGGCCAACAATTCATTAAATAATCCTAGGGCTATGCATATATTTTTCTCTTTTTTTTTGCTTGTCCAGTGCTTAGTAATATTTCCAGTATATTATAAGTATTTAATAAATGCTTGTTGACTGACTATTCTGTGGGGAATGGGAGAGATTTGGGAGGCAGATTGATGAATTTGAAGGAGAGATTAAGTTTAAGATGGGAAAGAATGGAAAAGGAGAAACAATTGGAGAGGAGAAAGAGCAGGATCACATGATAAGAGCTAGAACAGACTTTAGAAGTCATCTAGTCCAATCTCTTCATTTTATAAATGAGTAAATTGAGATTTAGGGGATTGAATTAATGACTTATTTTTCCAAATTGATTTTACATGATCCCCTTTCATTTTGTGTTCCAGTCAAATGGGTCTTTCTCTTCCCAAAATGTGATATCCTGTCTTCCTCCTTTGCATAGGTTCCCTCTTCCTTCACTGAAGAGAATGAGAGTCCCTGACGCCTTTAAATAAGACTCCAGATATTAGAATTAATTAATATTTAGCCAAAGGAAATGCTTAATCTGGGATAATGATTGACTAATGATTAATAGAATTATAATAACTGTATTTTATAAGCCTATTAAGTAAAAGCAACACTACTTTAACTCTCTATAAGATAGCATTTTGCACTAGGATGTTTCTCATTTGTGAGAAGGCCAAGCCTTCTGAGCCTCAGTGGAAGCGTGATAGAGGGTTTGCACTCAAGGAAGAGTGGCAGCCTGAAGGACTGGGATCTGCTCACCTCCATGGGGGAAGGGCCCCAGGAGGTCTGGAATGTTGAGAAGCCAGAAGATTCTGGCTGGGATTTCAGTTAGATCTCTCTCAACCTTGAGAAGCCCAGGAGGGAGCTCTGGCCAAGCCTTTCTCCTGGGGATATACTCTCACCTTTTCCTCTCCTGGTAACAGGACATCTTTCCCCCAATTCCCAACTGAAGTGACAGCTGAAGACATTGAGCCTCTGCCAAACTTAGCTCCCAGCTCCTGGTGCCCTGGGTCTGAACTGTGTGGCCAGGGGACCAAAGACCAGGGCCAGACAACCTGACTCTCTCTCAGGGGCCCAGGCTGCCAAGGCCTGAGTTCCCCAAACTTGAGGAGGGAGGGAAAAGGGGTAGTTAGAGAAGGGATACCTCACCAATTCCCTTCCTGCCAGCCATTTCTTTGTTTATCCTAGCTGACTTAGTTTATAATCAAGTTGTTGTCTTTTCCCAAAGGGACTCAAGTGTGAGTGGGACAGCTTGAAGGGAGAGAGTAATCTTCCTGAGAAGAAACCTTTAGGCTCTAGTAGTGGAGGAAAGTCAAGAGTCAGTTTGTGAGAGCAGCCATAGCTGAGGAGGGAAGGCTGAAGGGGGAAACTACTCACTCCCTCTCTTCTCTCTCTGAGCCAACCTTACACATCAGCTGCCTCTCCTGGATGCTGCTTTCGGGGGGAGATCTCCATTCCTCCTCTATCCCTTTTACCACCAACCAATTCCTCCATTACAGAAGGAAGGTCCATGTCCTTCAAGTGGAGGACTTACTATGTAAAGTATATCCCCTTACCATGTAAGGCATATCTGGAGGAGCTGTGGCAGCCTGGGACTATCTCATATGATGCAATGTTAGGATGTATAAAGGATGGAAAACGCTCATTCAGTGGTCTTAGGTGTGAGGAAACCTAAAGATCTAGCTTTGCCGAGAGAAACTTTTCTCTCTTAATAAACCTGTGACTGGATTGGAATTTGCCTTTTTTTTCCCTTTCAGATTATCTGAAATTTACTCTTCATACCACTCTGCCCCATTTCCCTAGCTCCCTTCAAAGCTCAGTGGAAGGGCTCTGTCCTACATAAGGCCATTCCTGATTTCCTCAACTGGTAGTGACTCTATTTTTTTTCTATTTGTTTGGCACATCTTCACTTTCAACTTATCTGTGTTTATGTTGCTTCTACTTAGAAGTACAGAAGCTCATTGAAGGCAGGGGTTGCTTTGTCTTTGTATCCCTAGCATATAGCATAGTGTCTCCCACTTAATAGATGCTGAAACATGCTTGTTAAATGAATAAATACCTGTTATCACACCAGGTTTAAATATTGCCTACAATACTTACTACCTGTTTGACTTTGGACAAATCACTTCCTCTCTCTAGGTCTCAGTTTTCCTGACTGTAAAATAATGGGGTTGGGCTAGATGACACCTTACATTCATTTCAGTTTAGATCTATGTAGCAGGTAGGAAATAGTAAAGTTGGGATCACAAACTCAGGTCTATTAATTCCCAAACCCATTGCTCCTTCCACCATATGTCACTACCTCCCAGTATATCAGTTATTTTCAAAGAAATGTTAAGAAGAAAAAAAGATTATAGCCAAAAAAAGAGAAGATGTATTGATGTCAAAATGGAAAGTATGCCCCTAAAATTTAGTCAGATGCCCCTGGTGTTTAATCTTCAGCCAGAATAACATGGGAAATAAATATTGGGAAACAGAAAGGGAAAAAAAAACTCTCACTTCCTCTCCAGCCCAAACAGAACTCCTCTGCCTTCTTAGACTTGCAGGAGATGCTGTCCAAACACAGTATGGGGGTACTTAAGGGTTTTGGAAAATCTTGGCTTCCAGCTGCCTTGCAAGGAAGAGGCAGAGATTCAAAATGTATAAACAAGCTACAAATGATGAATGCAAACACACTGATGGATGATTAAACTCAAGCACAAATTATTACATTTATGCAGATTAATAATTATGAAAGTTGGAGAGGGCTGCTAGCCCTGACTTGTACCTCAGCTGTCAGCCCTCTCCTAAGTGCAGTCCCAGCCCATTCTCCACCAAATCCCACCCCTGCATAAACATGCACTAACCTAATGACTAAGTGACCCATCCAAACCATAAAGTTCCCTGAAGTGTGTTGCAAAAAAAGAAATACTGCCACCGAGTAAAATACTCAAGGGAAATTTTTCAATAGCTCTTTTGATGCAGGGAAGCAGAGATTAGGAATGGATGGGATATTGATTAGACTTTGCTTGTTCTAATTTGGCCATTGCCCTTATCATCACTAAATTGCTGGATCTGGGTTTCAATTCCATTGAACAAATATTATAAAGATTCTGCTCTGTGGCTTGGCCCTGCATTAAGTCATGGAGATAGACTAGGCAACACAAAAAGAACCAAGACAACTCTGACAATATTTTTGTGTCCACACCTGTGAATTCATTAGTGTAAGGAGTTCCTGATGAGGAACTTCTAGCAATACAGATCACGACTTTTCTGAAATGTACAGTATAGAGTTGCCTAGGTCATTGAGAATGCTAAATGACTAGCTCCTGGGGCCACTCAATCAAAATATATTTCAGTAGTGGGACTTGAACCCAGAACTTCTCATCTGAGTTGTTATTCATTTGTTTCAGCCACGTTCAACTCTTCATTACCCCTTTTGGGGTTTTCTTGGCAAAGATACTGGAGTGGTTTACCATTTCCTTCTCCAGCCCATCTTATAGATGAGGAACAAGCAGGGTTAAGTGACTTCCCCAAGGTCACATAAGGAATAACTATCTGACATCAGATTTGAACTGGGATCTTCCTGATTCCAGGTGGTACTCGTTCCACTGCACATCTAGTTGCTCTTTATGTCTGAGGCAGTTCTCCATTTTGCCATCCTTCCTCCATATACAAAATATATGCAAAGTAATACAAAGAAAGTTCATAAGGAAAAGAGTATAACTAGTTCATTTCTACAGACCCCTTTTCTTTCCATTTCTTTTTTTTCCCTCTTTGCTCTTCTAAGTATGCGACTCCAATCACCTGAAATTTTCTTGACAGCCAATGAAATAAGTAGTGATCACAGTCTTTGGAGGATGGAAACAATTAGAACTATATTATAGTCATATTTAATATCTTTTTATAACTTTCATATCTTTTAATACGCCCACAATGGCAGGCAGCAAGTGAGTCAAGATTTCCATAAAGAGACATTTCACCCTGTGCCTAATTGAAAATGTGAAGTAAAAATTTGAGTTTAGAAACGAGGCCATATTGGATTTGACATTCATGGGCACATGAATGAGTCTAATCAGTTTATGCTCTAAACTTAAGGGCAATGACTTTTTAAAAATTATGATAAAGTCTCTGACCTATTTTTTACCTTGGAGTCATTATTATTTTGTGATTGGATAATAGAATCCAGTTCAATTCAACTATAATTTTAAATTAATTTTTTATTCTGATTTAAGCAACCAAAAAGGGGATTATTTCCATCTATAGATTAACTCTCCCAAAAGATTATATGTGAAACAATAAATATCTATTGCAATTTACTTTGAAAATGTACATAATAAATTCAACATGATACTTTTAAAGTTATCTTACTTCTCTAGTTTTTAAAATAGCCTACTAGATGGCTCTGCTATGATCATCATATAGAAAGACAAAATGAAAACAAAAGGTAGTCTCTTACCTCAAGAAACTTATAGTTTATTAGCCAGATCAGTAGATGAACTGAAATCTAAATACACCATATTTTGAAGAAGCGAGTCTGGTCAAAAGGGGACCAAGAAAGACCTCTTGTAAAAGAAGATCCATGGATTGGGGACTAATAAATGAGGGTAAGGAAAGGCTGCATTCTAGAGATATGGGACAGCCTAGGAAAAGTCATAAAGACAGGATATAGACTGCTGAGTTTAGAAAAGAGCAAGTAAACTAGTCTGACTAAAATGAAGAATGCATGAAGGGAAGTAATGTGAAATAAATCCAGAAGATAAATTGGAGCCAGATTGTCAAAGGCTTCAAATGTCAAACTGAGGACTTTATATTTTGCTTTGGAGGCAATAGGGAGCTGCTGAATCTTCTTGAATAGAAGAATGCCATGGTCAGCTTTATTTTATGATAAATATTTTGGCAGTGGTATGAAGAATGGACTACAAACTATGCAAGTGGAAACTCAAGACATTGCTGTAATATTCCAAGTATAAGGTCATGAAGACCTGGGCTAGGTTAGTGTTAAAATATTTAAGACTGTCTGATCCTTAGTTTCCTTATCCCAGAATTCCCTGATTCAGTCCTTGAAGTGACAGTGACATGACCCAAGTAAAATGTATTCTGATGGAAGTTAAGTTTACAAAAGATGCTTTAGCTAGATGTATGTTTTTCAGTGACATTTCAAAGCATGAATAGTTCATGTAAAATCTATGTAAGACTTAAGAAAAAGAACATTCTATAGATGGAACTTCATAGCTCTCAAATATGTCAGTGAAGCATTTCCAGGAATAGAGAAGAAAGTTGGCCACCTTTAGAAAGTATAATCTTGTCTTACATGAATTGAATTCAGCATTATCAAGGGAAGCATCTTAAGTTGTTCTCTTTTTTCTTTATCCATTTGTTTCTACTTTCTTCTCTCCCTTTTCTTTATGTGCTCAACTCATTGCTTCATCACTTCAATTTGGAATATTTATTGCAAATCTGCTATGTGAATCTCACATTTGAGCCCAATAAAGAGCAAACTGGAACTTTATTGAATTTCTACCATTCACAACAGTGCCTCTGATTTTCCTGAAACACTGCCCTCTGCCATGGTGTGCAAACTCTCTACTCACACTACCAACTGAGAAAGATCCATGCCTTTAGGTGCTATCTAGTGTTTGACTTGATAAGCCTGTTTTCACACAAGCTTTTGTAAGTTCATGAGCTTTGTAATCAAAAAGGACTGAATACTTATATAATCCATTTTCCTCTGCAAAGCTATATGATAATGTGAAGGTGGCCTTGTTTATGCTATTGGACAAGTGTCCTGACAAATAATATCATGCTAGAAAGGCTTCAAGTAAAAGACAGAACAACCAATGGTATCCTTCTCCCCTTCTCCACCTGGTCAATTTAGCTAAGAATGGAGAATTTTATTATCAGTAGATAAGCCACCCCAACAAATAGAACAAGATACCTATCAGTCCCACCCATGTGGCCTCCTCTTGTGTCTGTAGTGATAGCCAAAGAGTAGGGAATATTGGCAACAGAAATGCTTAGATTCATAAAGTTTTAGGACTATTTATAGGTATTCAATTGCGGATTTTCTAAATGTGAACCCCTAGTCCAATGATCAATGAGTGAGCATAGTATTGAAGGAATGTGAACTCCATTGATCAACCAATGACCAGCCAATGGGTGAAGTACCAAAGGAATAGATTCACATAAACTGTAACAAACTCAAGAATAAATAACTAGAATATTATATAATAAATAAATTGGTTAATAAAACCAAAAGGATATTATTAAAGAAATGTGTTATCGAAAGCAAATTGGGTTAGACAAATATTGAGAGTGAGGGATAACCAAGTAATATCCAGCATGATCTACCAGTATCCTTGTCATGTTCAGAGAACTCAAGAAGAGTCCTGATCACATTGCATGGAGTCCTGTGGCAGACTTATGGGAAGAGAGGGTCACACAAGATGGAAGACATGGATAGGTTGTGATCTTTATTATTGTAGGAAATATCTGTATTGATGAGATCACATACCACTGGACTATTTAGACTCAGGATCTGTTTCTTCTACCCCTAGACTGGCTTTATTTTTAGAGAATATAGATAACCTTGAGGTTTCATGGGAGAGAAGGGACAGATTTCCTACTGATTTCTCAACCCACCTAATAAGACCAAGAGGCAGCATGATGGAGTAGATAAAGACTAGGTTTGGAATAAGGAAGACCTGAATTCAAGTCCCATATTTGACCCTCACTAGCTATGTGAGGACAGGCAGGTTTCAACCTATTTGAGTCTTGGGCAATGACTATATATGGCATAGCTTTGGTGGAGGGAAGTCCCAATACTGGCAGCTCTCACATTCACAAGCGAAAACAGTATGTTTCATGTCAAAGAGCTCTCAAAAGTTTTGTCTTACTTTGTTGTCTGTCTATCTATCTGCCATAGGCCCCACTGTGGTCAACTAAAACTTCTTTGATGTAGCTGCTAATAGAGTAATTTAAACTTGAAATCTCACTCCTGACCTGGTAATTGTTCTCATACCTTTTTATGGACTGCTCAGCTGCATCAGCAGACAAAATAAAAAAAAGAAAGAAAGAAAAAAAGCTGGGTACAAAGCTTTCCTCATCTTCAATCTGTCTTTTGGTTCTTTTCTTTCAGCCCAATAAACAAGTCCTTTGAGATGATGCACTGAAAAGGAAAATTGCATGAAAGCTATCTTTCTCTTGGGCCACTTAACCAGGCATCTCATCTCCCTGAACAGAGAACTGGGGCTTGAACACAAACCCTCTGCTCGAAACAAACTAGTTTCATCTTCATCCTTTGAATGTACCTTGCTCTTTTTATGGATTAGAGATATTGCTCACATTGTTCCTTTTGCCTCTTCTCCTTGCCCCCCTACTTCTCTCCACCTACCCAAATATCAGCCAAAGACCCAACTCAAAACTTACTTCCTGCTAGCAGTTTTCCCTGATAATCCTTGTAGGAGGTGATCCCTCTTTTCTAGAAACTTTATAACATATGTTCTCTATATAATTTATTTAGCACTAATAATATACTGCCTTATTTTAATTTGTAGAATTACTGATTGATAGAACTCAAGGTTATCATAGAGCTACTGAAGACCTGGAAAAGAAAGCTCTTGCCACCAAAGTCCTTGGCACTGTCAAACAGTTTAGGAGAAACAGACATTTTTCAATAGAAATGACCTAAAATGCATTGCCTTCTTCATTGGAGTTTGAGCTCTTTGAGAGCAGAGACTCACAAGCTTTTTTGGTCATCCCTAGAGATCAGTAAATAGAAGGTCCTTAGTAAATTCTTTTATTATAATAAACATTTATTCCTTCATTCCTTAAAACTCCTACATTTTACAGATGAAGAAACTAAGGTCAAGTGTTTTTTATTTATCTGTTTATTTATATAGTTTCTCTTCCTAAAAAGATTATTGAAGACAATTCTAGGACAGAATACATGGATAAAAAAAAAACAACTACACTCTTTGTGGTGGCAAAAAATTGGAAAATGAGGGGATGCCCTCCAATTGGGGAATGGCTAAACAAATTGTGGTATATGTTGATGATGGAATACTATTGTGCCCAAAGGAATAATAAACTGGAGGAATTCCATGAAGACTGCAACAACCTCCAGGAAGTGATGCAGAATGAAAGGAACAGAACCAGGAAAACATTGTACACAGAGACTGATACACTGTGGTACAATTGAATATAATGGACTTCTCTACTAGCAGTAATGCAGTGATCCGGAACAATTCTGAGAGACTTATGAAAAAGAACACTATCCACATTCAGAGAAAGAACTGTGGGAGTAGAAACAAAGAAGAAAAATAACTGCTTGATCACAAGAGTCGATGGGGATATGATTGGGGATGTGAACTCTAAATGATCACCCTAGTGAAAATATCAGTAATAGGGAAATGGGTCTTGTTCAATGACACATGTAAAATTCAGTGAAATTGCATGTGAGCTTTGAGAATGGGGAGGGAAAGAACATGAACGTTGTAACCATGGAAAAATATTCTAAACTAATTAATTAAATGAAATTTAAAAAAAAAGTGATTTGGAGGACAAAAAATAAAAACAATAAAAAAGAGGCAGCTAAGTGGGTCAGTGGATAGAGTGTCAGACCTGAAGATGGGAGATCCTGGGTTCAAATCTGACCTCAGACACTTCCTAGCTATGTGATCCCAGGCAAGTCACTTAACCACCATTGATTAGCCCTTACCATTCTTCTGCCTTGGAATCAGTACTTAGTGTTGATTCTAAGAGAAGGTAAGAGTTAAAAAAAAAAGTTGACAACAAGAGACATTTCTTAGGCCTAGTTATGCAATAAAGCCTGGAAAGGCATATTGGAACCAAACTGTGAAAATCTTTAAATACTAGAGGAGCAGGTATTTGATCCCAGAAACAATACAGAAACCCTGAAACCTATTAAGCATGAAAAAGGCCTGGCTAGACCTTTGCTGTAGGAATATCAATTTGGAAATTGAGTGAGGATCAGTTGGGGAAGAGAGAGACTTGATGCAGGAAGATCCTTTAGGATGCTATGTGAATGAGGAGGAGATGGATATGAGATGTGAGAGATGTAGAAATATAGATTTCATAGACTTGGCCACTATCTGAATATGTGGGGCAAAGAAGAGTGAGGGATTGAGGCTAACATATTTGAAACTTGGTGAATGAAAATATGGTGGTGCAAATAATAGAAATTGGGAAATTAAGAGGCAGGTGGATTTTTCAGGAAAGATAAAGAGTTTTGTTTTGGGGCATGGTAAGCTGATGAAGCATAAGCAATATCTACTTGAAATGTCCAATTGGCAAATGGTGATGGAGAAGTGGAGTTCAGGAGATATATTGTAGCTGGGTATATAGACCAATGAATTAACTGCATAGATATGATAATTGAATCCATGGGCCCTGATAATACTTCAGTGGATCTGTGACTTACCATCGTGAATATTTCTTCCAATAGTGCCAGACTCAATCCATCAACGCTTTTATTTTTATATTGTACCATTTCAATTCACATTTTCTTAAAGGTTTTTGAAAAGGGGGCTTTGCCCCATATCTCCTGTGAATTCCATGAGTATTAGTGGAGCATGCGGGCTGTTCATCAATTATTCTGTATCCTCCTTACGTGAATGACCTACCTCTCCTTCTGGTCCCACATCTTTCAGATAATGCCTTTTACTTCTCTGGCCAAATTCTATATTGGTAATATATTGTAGTCTGCTCATACTCACCATATACCTTCTATTGTCCACAAGGAGAGTCTAAAAATCCAGAGCAAAGAGCTTCACTCCTCATCTTTGAACCCTACTTATGCCAAATATGCTTTGGAAACTGGTGATCAAATGTCACGTAAGGACCAAATAGATGGTCTTTTTAAAACTTCTCTGACTGGCCGTGAATTTTTTAAGACCAAAAATTTCTACAGCTTCTCAGTGTCAAAAGGCATTTTCCCAATCACATTATTTGCTGGTTTCTGTACAATCAAGAGATACCGATCAGGCATTTTCCACAGATAGAAGAAAAAAGAGGGCTCAAGGAGTGGGGAATGGGTAAAGTAGCTCTTCCATTCTTTCTTGGTAAGGGTTCATGGCAGGGATGCTGTGCTCATGCAGCAGTCACACTGATCCTCATACCATTCTTAAAAGTTCTATTCCTTTGGGTAATTAAGGCTTTTCTGGTTTCCTACTAAATGCAACGTAATTATGCCTGAATTTAAGGTCATTGAGACTTTAGATTGGATTGGCTGAATTAGAAGGCATGGAACACAGATCATGGTGGTCATAGACAGCTACAAGACAGAAACCATTTTATTAAAATCATTCCCTCTCCTCATTTTATAGATGAAGAAATTGAGGACAAAAGAGGTTGAGTGACTCGCTTAAGATTACACAGGGAATAAGGATCAGAGTAAATATTTAAAATCATAATCTATAATCTGGGTTGTTTTTATGATATCACACTTTCTTTACTAGGAGAAACTAGCTGTTCTGAAGTGAGCAACAGAAAGAAGGTCTGTGATGGGTTCCCCCCCCCTCCTGGGGAGGAATGGATTAGGAAGAAAGGGTCCATTCTTTTGTAAGATTGGAAGGTGCTAAAGATGAACTCCATCTACCTTAAAATATTGTGGAAAACTCCCTTTATCCATCTTGGGTTATCCATAGGAAACTGGGCCAGGAACCTGCATTTTCACCATGCTTTCAATATTCTGGAATAAAGGAAATATCTAAAAATAGCTGGTGATGGCACAGAATTAAAGGGGAGAACCCAGTTAGGACCACCATCATTTAGTGAAAAGCAGAAGAATAACTAGGAATTTTTTCACCTATTTCACAGTTAAGGTAGAGTGTGTGTTACATTTTCCTTCCTCCAAGAGCTTAGGAGGAGGCTCCTATCCAGTTCCAAGTCCCAGAAACTTTCCTAGGGACCACCTTCTCTCTTGATACTAATGGGGGCATCAGTTCCTAATTGAGTTGGGGAGGAATCATGGCTTTCCAGGGGAGGACCAGTGACTCCACTTCACCTCAACAATGTTGGTAACTTGTGTAAAAAGTCCAAGTTACTTCACTCTAGTAATGACTTTTGGGAAAAAGGATTCTTGCCGTTTCTATAGGAAATAAGACTGTCTGCACTTTTTGAAAATAGACCATGGCTCATTATTTGTAGTAGGTGTCACAAGATTATAATTTTATATAAAGATAATAGAAACAGAGGAAATGAACCTTTAATTCTGGAATCAGACAGGGAAATGAATCAACTCCTCCAATCAATAAAGAAATGAAAGAGCACATTTGAAGGCAGAACAACAATGTTACTAGTGAGTAAAAGTTAGATGGCCCCAATTCCAGAGTGAATAAATGTGGATTAGGTACACAAATCTAGAGCTGGAAGGGATCTTAGAGGCCATGTAGTTTGACTCCCACATGTAATAAAAGAGGAAACTAAGGAACAGAGACCTGGCCAAGTCATACCACTCTAGACATTAAAAAACAAAAACAAAAACAAAAACATAAAACAAACCCAACAACAAAAGAAAACAACTCAAACCAGTACTGAATTTTGTTCAGTGATTTGCTTTAGGGAACAGTCCAGAAGTTATTTGAATAAATAAAAGCAGCAGAATATTTTTATCTTTCTCACAGATCCCATTGTTCTCCCTTAGAAATTAAAATTGAAGCTACCCTGGTCTCTTTTCCATATTTGGTACAATGGGTCACTCAGGATTGGAAGGTTCAAACAGACTAAAAACACATTCCAATATCCTCAGGTGAAAGTGGTTCTCAAGGTAGATTAAAA
Organism: Monodelphis domestica; assembly: GCF_027887165.1. Lineage (NCBI taxonomy): Eukaryota > Metazoa > Chordata > Mammalia > Didelphimorphia > Didelphidae > Monodelphis > Monodelphis domestica. The sequence continues at coordinate 215,013,323 of NC_077227.1, forward strand.
AAAAATTGAGAGAGATCAAAACAAATAGGCCTGCTGGCAAAAATATTAAAAAGCAGTTGACAAGGACTCCTCTGAGGATTTCAATAGCTCCCTGCCAAAACCCTCAAACTGCATTTGTTTTCTTTTGGCCTAAAGGGCCCTCAGCTGGATCTCAGAGTGATTTAACTAGAGACCAAGTTAACCCCAGCTACTCCAAATCTGAACCACAACTTCCTGGCTTGCAAGAGCACCCACTGGTGTTTTGGCAAGAGGGGATATGGGGTTGGGGGAAGGGGTTATTAATGCACTTGACTAAATCTAACAGCATCTTGGTCCCAAGGAGAAGTAAGTATATTCCACTATCTCTACCTGCTTTCAAATATCAACACCTGTTGTTTTGTTGAAATCCAATAAAAAAAAAAGATTGTAGAAATAAATAAACAAGCTGTTCTGGACTCGAGCTTGCTGTACAACACATTGGTATTTCTTCAGTACAAAGAGGCCATATTTAGTCTGTTGCAAATATCACTGAACTCTGGATTCAGAGGGTCCTGAGTTTTCATCTCAGCTCTGCCATTTGCCATGCGAGGCCACCAAGTCATTTACTCTCCCAGAGTCTTAGTTTCTTCACCAGAAAAATAGGAATAATAATGTTTGTGCTAATTACTTCATGGGTACATATGAGTAAACGACTTTGGAAACCAAAAGTTACAAATGATCACAGTGAGTGATAACGATCTCTAAATCAAGACACATTTGAGGAACAAAACCGTGGAGAACATGGAGAACACTGAATCTGGAGTCAGGAAGATCTGATCTGTTTTCAAATCTGTCCTTGGACACTTGCTTGCTGTACACAGACTAGACACTTAACAAATACTTGTTGACTGATTGACCCCTGGATAAGTCACTTAAGCTCTGCTGCCTCAGTTTCCTCATCTGTCAAATGGGAATAATAATAGCACCACTGAGATTGTTGTGAGAATAAAATCAATTAATAATTGTAAAGCACTTAGCACAGTCCTTGGCACCTAGTAAGCTCTATCTAAATGTTAGTTATTTTTATTATATATATAAAATGGAGATAATAGAACCTACCTCCAAGGGTTTTTGTGAGGACCATGAGATAATTGTAAAGCACTTAGCACAATCCTTGGTACCTAGTAGTGTAATGGAGATAATAGAACCAACTCCTTGGTTTTTGTGAGGATCAGGAGATAATAACTGTAAGGTGCTTAGCACACTGCCTGAAATATGGCAAGCACTATATAAATGTTATTATTATTATCATCATTTTATCTATAAAATGAGAATAATGGAATATCCAAGGGGTTTTATGAAAATCAAATGAGATAATTGTAAAGTGCTTAGCACAGTCTCTGAAACCTGATAAGCACTGCATAAATGTTCATTTTTATTATATTATTATTTTTCTGGGAAATGGAGATAATAGAACCAACTTCCAAGGGTTATTGTGAGGAGAAAATAAGCCAATATTTGTAAAATAGTGTGTAAACCTTAAAGCATCATATGAATGCTAGCTACTCTTATAGCTATTATTAATTATTATAAATAACATTAATTTTTATCATGAATAATCATGAATTTTACCAATACATTTATTGTTATTAATAATAATAATGATGATGATGATCTGCCCTCATGGGGTTTACAAACGTAGAAGTGGGAGCTCTTGTAGAATGAGCTTTGTTCTCAGTCACCAAGCCAGGGTTTGAGTCTTGGTCACGTGTGGTCACGTGTAAGTCAATTAACTTTTCAGAAGCTTAGTGTCCTCATAAGAAAAATGGCAACAGTACTACTTAGAGTTGTTTTGGGGAACGTGCTTTGAAAATTATAAAAGAATATAAAAATTCAAGCTATTGCAATCTAGTTGGGGAAATAAAAATAACCCGTAGGAAACAATTAGAGAACAATTAGGGACTAAATTATGTGATACTGACTGGAAATGAAATCCAAGTTCAGAGGAGAAATAATTCCCATTTAACTATTTGTTCTGCTCTCTGTGGAAGCCTTCTGCGTCTCTGACAACCAGATTAAATTCATTCTTAGCTTTTAGCAGCCCAATTACAAAGCCTGGCGAGAAGATATGATGGGAGTTTTGACTGTAAGCTCCTTGAGGGCAGAGGCTTTCTTCTGCCTCTTTTTGTATCCCCAGCATTTAACACAGTATCTAGTAATTAGCAGGTATTTAATATTTTTTGAAAGAGAGCTTGATTTGAAGTCAGAAGGCTTCCATTTGAACTTCTCTTCTAAGCCATGTAACGTTTGGTAAATCACTTCATGGCTTTGGGCAGCAGTTCTCTAACCTATAAAACAGGTCACTGGACCCCCAAGGACCTAAATGCATGGCCTATGGTGTGTAGAAGTAGAACTGCTTTTTAAGTTAAATTTGAAAAGTTTAATTAATATTTTTTGTATTTACATTATTTTCATTGCCTTCTTCTCTTGTCTAATCAAAGAGCCATTAGTTGTAATGTTAAAAAAAGAGAGAGAGAGCACTCCCCACTCTCCCCAAAAGGCTATTTTGTAAAACTAATGAACACAAAATACAAGTCTGATAAAATATGCAACATTCCACACCATTAGTTCTCCAACTCTCCAATGAAAGGAAGGTTTTCAACTCACCCTCATGGTCAAGTTTTATCCCTATACTTTGACAACTTTCAGTTTCTATTGTCTAGAATGATTGGTTTCTAGTTGTCTATTTTGTTTATATTGCTATCGTCAATGTACATTTTGCTTTCCTGGTGCTGCTCACTTCACTTTGAATCAGTTATTTATATCTTTCCTTTCTTTCTGTATTTTTAATCATTATTTCTGATGGTAGAGAAATATTCCATTATATTCATTATCATGATTTGTTTAGCCATCCCCAAATTCTTGGCAATTATTTTATTTACAGTTTTTTCCTTCTATAGAAAAAAAAAAGTTCTGCAACAAATATTTTGGTGGATATAATAGTATATTCCTTTAAAAATTTTTTAACTTCCTAAGGATATCTGATAGCAATGAGATCACCAAATCAGATAATGAGCATATTTTGGTCTTTCTCTTAGGATAATTCCAAATTGGTTTCCATAATGGTTTCACCATTTCACAGACCCCCCAACAGTATATTGGTGATTTTGCATTTCTGACTCATCAACATTTACCATTCCCCATTTCTTGTCATTTTTGTCAATTTCTTGGATATGAGATTAAAACTCAGAACTTTTTGATTTACATTTCTCCCATTATCAGTGCCTTGGTGTACTCTCTTTTGGGTCATTTAAATTTCTTCCCCTCAAAACTACATGTAAAAACAATTTTTAACCTTTGTTTTTGTTTTAGCCAAATTCTCACCTCCCCATTCCCCAAGATAGCAGGCAATCTGATAAAGATTCTCTATGCACAATAGTGTAAAGCGTCTTTATATATTAGTCATTTTGTGAAAGAACCTAAACAAACAAAAGTGAAGAAATAATGTGAAATATAGTAAGTCTTAATTTGTATTCAGACTCCATCAGTTCTTTCTTTGAAGATAGATGTTTTTTTTTTCCATCAAGAGTCATTGAGGATTTCTTGGATCACTGCAAAATAACTAAGTCATTCATAAATGTTCATTATATAATATTGCTGTTACTCTGTACAGTGTTCTCCTGGTTCTATTCACTTCCCTTTGCATCAGTTCATGGAAGACTTCCTATGTTTTTCTTAAATCATTCTTATTATTTTTTTAGCACAGTAGTATTTTATTACAAATACCACAACTTGTTCAGCTGTTCCCCAGTTGATGGACATCCCCTCAGTTTCTAATTCTTTGACACCACAAAAAGAGTTGATATAAATATTTTTGTACAAACATGTCCTTTTCTCTTTTAAAAAAATCTCTGGCACACAGATCTTGTAGTGGTATTGCCATATCAAAGGGTATGTACAGTTTTATAGTTCTTGGGGCATAGTTCCATATAGCTCTCCAGAATAATTGGATCAGTCCACAACCCCAGCAACAGTGCATTAGTGTGCCAATTTCCCCACACCCCCTTCCAGCATTTATTTTTTTCCTTTTCTGTCATATTAGCCAATCTGATAGTTGTGAGTTGGTACCTCAGAATTGTTTTAATTTGTATTTCTCACATCAATATTGATTTGTAGCATTTTTATATGCCAATAGATAGCTTTGATGTCTTTATCTGAAAACTGCCTGTTTTTATCCTTTGACCATTTAGCCAACTTTGACCATTTAGGGAATTACTTGTATTCTTATCATTTGTCTCAGTTCTTTGTATATTTGAGAAATGAAGCATTAATCAGGGATAGTTTCCTTTAAAATGTCCCCCTAGCTCTCAACTTTTCCTCTAATCTTGGTTGCATTAGATTTGTATGTGTAAAACCTTTTAAACTTAATTTAATCTATATCATCCATTTTATATCATGTAACATTTTCTGTCTCTTGTTTGATCATAAATTCTTCCTTTTTCCATGGACTTGACAGGTAGATTATTTTATGCTCTTCTAATTTGTTAATGGTGGCATATTTTCAATGTTTTCATACTCTAAATTCTTTCACAGTGTCCTTTTAAATTCAGTTAAAAATGGTACCTATCCTTTAGTTGGTGTCAAGAACTCTTGATGAGGAACACTCTACAGGTGAAGGTGAACAGGTGAAGATCACCACCTGCTCTGTAGGTTCTAGTCTTGGGTTGATGTCTCTGGGGACAGAAAGCAAGTTTATGTCAGTGGCAAGATTTGGAACTAGGAGGAAGTCGTATCACAAAACCTAGAGATGAGAGAGTCTGCAGGAGGAAAGGTTAGTTAAAATGTCAAATGTAGCATAGAAGTCAAGGAGAATTAGGACCAAGCAATGGCCATCAGACATGACAATTAAGGGATCATTGTAACTTTCAGGGTTTTTTTTTTGTTGAATTGATAAGTGGAAGTGAGGTAAGGAATTGGAAACAGTGAGTATAAATAGATATTTTGAGGAATTGAGAAAGAAAGCATAGATAAACACAGATAAAGGATAATAGCTTGATGGGAGGGTAGAATATAGCCAAGTATTTTTAAGCATGGGAGTAACTTGGGCATGATTAAAGACAGTAGGGAAGGAACTAGTAACTAGAAAGGAGAAGGAAGATGGGAAGGGGAATGAGAAGAGGAAGGAGAAGGGCAGCAGGATTTTGAAACAATAGAACAGTATAGAGTTGAACTATTTAATTATAGGATTGAAATTGGGAATAGAAGAAAGTAAAGTCAGAGCAGGAGTAATGGACTGAGTAAATACTGAGTGCTAAAGAGATGATTGCATTAGGTAAAGAATGAGTTTAGGCATAGTCAAAAGGGAAAGATATAATGATAGGAAGTTTTGACCAAAAAGAGGAATGTTAGTTTTTTGATTGAAAAAGTAGAATGCTTATGGGTAATGGTGAGATCTAGGATGTGACCATCCTTGTGTGTACCTGAGGTGAATAAGGAGTAAGTAGGACATGGTATTTAAAGGAGGCTGAAGAATAGGAAGCTTATGGAGTTTGAGGGAACATAAAGATAGATGTTGCAGTGACCTAATATGAAGACCACACTAATATTCCATATTATCTATTTCATATAGTTGCTAATAGCCTAAAGTTCTTCTTTTGAGGATTGTTTGCTCATATCTTTTGATTGGATTCCTTTAAAAAGTAGTTTCAAACTAAGATCTCACTCATTACAAAAAGGGGAGAAAAAACAGTCAACCAGAAAACATGAATTGGGCATTTATTATCTGCAAGAAATTAAAAGAGATTTCAGAAATAGTCAAGGAATAAAAGCCCCCAAAATTAAATGTTAATATGCCTAGATCTACTGATAAACCTCTTACTTCAAATTCCCTATTGAATTCTTCTACTAACTAAATTTATCTACTATCTTTAAAGAACTTGAGTCAGAATTATTTCTGAGGTTGTATGGGACCTAGAAAGTTCACACTATTTGTTCTCTGTTTCTCTCATCTCCAATACTATATATATAGAGAGAGGAAGTTAGAATGAAGCTTAATGGGAAGTCTGGAAGGGAAAAGGAGAGGCAGATGGTCAACCCAAGGGATGTGTGTAGAAGTTGAGAAAAGTCCCACCATTTTTCTAGGAGCTAGAGGTGAGTTGGGGTAGAAGAGATTAAATTAATTCAATTAAAAGAACCTACTTATGTGCCTTTTTAGCACTGGCTGGTAGAGTCATCTTTCACTGCCTTACTTAGCTCAGTTATATGCTTGAGTGACTCAACTACCAGAAATGTGAGTTTCTCCAATATCTGGGGCGTGATTTGTTTTAGTGGCAGCTATAGATATGGCTATCTTGGAATTTCCCTCACAAACCTGGGAGGAAGATGGGGATAGACACCAACTTTTATTATCCTGCTGCCACCAGTGTATTTCCAGCTCCTTGTAGATGTACTACCATGCTGTATCAGCCATGCACAAATAACAGTTGAATCCTGCAACAATTATTGTCATTACTCATGGGAGTAAGTGAGGTTAAATAGCTCGTCTGTCTGAGTCACATAATAAGTCAGGGCTGGGACCAAAGCTTAAAACTTGAGTTTCCTCTTCATAGGATCTGCAGGACAGTTAATCTTGAATCTCTTATGGAGCTAACTTCCTCATTGTCTCAGAGATAATTCACTTATGATGATTCAACTGGCAGATGAAGTCAACATGGAATGTGTACGCACATGAGTGTATGTGTTCTGCCAGAACTAGAAGCACACTATTCTCCATGGAAGGCAGTAGCATCTGGAATTGTCTTTCTTTGTTCCTCTGAGAGATCCTAATTGTGGGTTTTGGGGGCAGAAAGCAAGACTGCTCAGCATTTGGATATGTTTGGTGGGGGAAAATTATTGGTATCCTTTGGCTTTTTAAAATAAAATAATAATGAGTACATATTTAATCATGGAGATTTGGGTTCAAGTCCTACCTCTGGCAGAATTTCAGTTGATCCTCAAAATGCTGAGAGTAGGTAATATTATTTTCCATATCTTACTGTCAAGGAAAGTGAAATAGAGGTATAAAGTTTGTCCAGGATCAAGTGTCTGAAACTGGATTTGAATTCAAGTCTTCCTGACTGCAGATCTAATATTCTTTCCAATCTATCACCTAGCTGCTTCTAATACACTGTTAAGTTTAATTTTCATGATTAACATTTTTCCATCACTTTTTAAAGTCTTTAAAATCAAGAAGAAATAAATCGAGCTCTGATTTGACTTGTTAACAACTAACCTTAGCAAGCCCATATGAGCCAGCTCCAGAGTCTCTCTGTATAGTTCACTAAACTGCATATTTCTTCTCAATATGAACCACTGACTAGTCATAACTCTTTCACTGGTATTTTTTGGGCCCCTATTAAATTGTATCTTATTAGATTCAGTCTATTGCACTAGCCTGTCAAGATTCCTTTCAATGCTAAGTTTGTCATCTAACATTAACTATCTCACTCAAATTCATGTCTTCTGAAAATTTCACTACTATGCCAAATATACGTTTATTATAATAGTTGATAAATATTATTTAAGTAAAACACAGATTCCTCAGACACTTTATTAGAGACGTTCCTCCAGGATGTTTTTTTTGAATCTTATAATTCAATTCTGACTCTACTTAATTGTAGTAGAGTCTTGCCTATTTTTTTTTTATCATTTTGTCCCCAAAGAGATTAGGAGAGACTTTGTCAAATGATTTGCTGAAATCAGATGTTTTGTCTATGGAATTCCCCCAACCTATTAATCTACTATCCTGTAAAAACTGAGGTTAGCTTGGTATGACTTTTTCTTTTAAAAAGACATACATAATTTTTAAGGATTCTTATATTCTCATAAATGATTCCTTAATAGAATTTGACAGAAATTGAATATAAACTAACCATTCTCTTGTTTGAAGACTACACTCTCTTCCATAAACAACAACAACAATGGCTTCTTATGTCTACTTCTGTGGTTCTTGTGATTTAGTGGACAGAGAATGGGTCTGGTGTCAGGAAAACCTGAGTTCAAATCCAACTTCAGACATTTTGTGACTTTGGGCAAATAACTTTGCCTTTGCCTCAGTTTCCTCAATTTTCCTCAAAATGTGGATAATAATGTAACCTGCCTCTGAGGATTTTGTAAGAAAAAGATGAAATAATTTATAAAGCACTTAGTATATTGCCTAGCAAATAATAGGTACTTAAATAAAAATTGTTTTCTTCCTTCCTCTTTCTTTCTTTCTTTCTTTCTTTCTTTCTTTCTTTCTTTCTTTCTTTCTTCTTTCTTTCTTTCTTTCTTTCTTTCTTTCTTCTTCTTTCTTTCTTTCTTTCTTTCTTTCTTTCTTTCTTTCTTTCTTTCTTTCTTTCTTTCTTTCTTTCTTTCTTTCTTTCTTTCTTCTTTCTTTCTTTCTTTCTTCTTTCTTTCTTTCTTTCTTTCTTTCTTTCTTTCTTTCTTTCTCTCTCTCTCTCTCTCTCTCTCTCTCTTTCTTTCTTTCTTTCTTTCTTTCTTTCTTTCTTTCTTTCTTTCTTTCTTTCTTTCTTTCTTTCTTTCTTTCTTTCTTTCTTTCTTTCTTTCTTTCTTTCTTTCTTCCTTCCTTTCTTTCTTTCTTTCTTTCTTTCTTTCTTTCTTTCTTTCTTTCTTTCTTCTTTCTTTCTTTCTTTCTTTCTTTCTTTCTTTCTTTCTTTCTTTCTTTCTTTCTTTCTTTCTTTCTTTCTTTCTTTCTTCCTTTCTTTCTTTCTTTCTTTCTTTCTTCCTTCCTGCCTTCCTTCCTGCCTTCCTTCCTGCCTTCCTTCCTGCCTTCCTTCCTGCCTTCCCTCCTGCCTTCCCTCCTTCCTTCCTTCCTTCCTTCCTTCCTTCCTTCCTTCCTTCCTTCCTTCCTTCCTTCCTGCCTTCCTTCCTGCCATCCTTCCTGCCTTCCCTCCTGCCTTCCTTCCCTCCTTCCTTCTTCCTTCCCTCCTTCCTTCCCTCCTTCCTTCCCTCCCTCCTTCCTTCCTTCCTTCCTTCCTTCCTTCCTTCCTTCCTTCCTTCCTTCCTTCCTTCCTTCCTTCCTTCCTTCCTTCCTTCCTTCCTTCCTTCCTTCTTCCTTCCTTCCTTCCTTCCTTCCTTCCTTCCTTCCTTCCTTCCTTCCTTCCTTCCTTCCTTCCTTCCTTCCTTCCTTCCTTCCTTCCTGCCTTCCTTCCTGCCTTCCTTCCTGCCTTCCTTCTTTCATCATTTTTCAAAAGGTTTTGTTAGTGGATCATCCATAATATCCAGATGTTCTTTGAGCTGTCTTGGATGTATCAAATCCAGATTGGTGACTTGGACTCATTGAAGTAGATAGGTGGCTTTCTTTCATCTCCTCACTTACAATTGAGTTTACCTGATAGCCACTTTTATTCTTCCTTCCACGTCTGCAATATTCTCTGATAGAGAAAACAGAAACAAAATGAGAGTTGACTAGTTCTTCCTTCCTTCTTGTCTATTATTAACGTCACTTCTAGCCTAAAGTAAGCACCCTCTCCTTTTTATTAATTTTCCTCTGACATCTCACTCCTTACCCTCACCAACTCCATAGCTAAAAATTGTCTTTTAATTTTCATTATCATTTGTCACCAGTCTTAGCTCATTCAGACCTTTAGTACATCTAACCTTATTTTAGAAGGTGGCTAGATAGAACAGTGGATAGAGTATTGGGCCTGGGGTCAGGATAGACCTGAATTCAAATCCATCACCTATATGCCATGTGATTCTGGACAAGTTATGAAATCTTTATCTGCCTTAATTTTCTCATTTGTAAAATGGCTATAAAAAGGTACCTACCTCCTAATGTGGTTGTGAGGTTTTTTTGCAAACCTCAACTTTATACATGCTATTGCAGGAATGTGCCATTCTTCTGTATTCCTCTTTAATTTCCTGCCCTTGCTTCAACCTTCTAAATGTTCATGTGCCTTTAAAGAAAACCAAGTTGCCTAATAAGTTCCTTATTCATCCACATCAATTTATGGGGAGAGCTCCTCTTTTTTTCTTTCCTTGCTACATTTATTTCTTCTTTGATGAAATCCTGTAGGATTTTTTGTACGCATTGTAGATGTGAGCTTACTTTCAAGGCTGGAATGATCATTAGCTAGGGCTGTATTCACTGTTTTTTTAAAGGGAAAACAGCTCATATAAAATATTATAGCTGTCTTAAGCATAAATGATGGTAATAGAAAGATGGCTAGAACAAACACGAAATTCCAAGACATCTTGAGGTGCTTCCAGAAAGGTTCCCAGTCACTGCCGTGTTGGTATTGCTCCGAGTTACTCTAACAGCCCTTGCCATCGAAAGCAGTTTTTAAAAATCCCCAAAGATAATTTTAATCATTAAATGACAATTTGGTCCAATAAGCTAGAGTATGGCAGTATCAGCATGAATTTCAAAAACCTGCTCAGAGCTATAAATATAGCTTGCAATATTTTGCAATATCTAAAGTGTTTGGCCTAATGTTGAACATGCCCCATTGTTCCAACCAGCTGTGTTCTTTCACTCCTTCATTTCTATAAAGCTTGGATAAAGGCTGTCAAAGCAAACGCGCCGGCAGCCGTAGACTTTCTTGCTGAAAAGTTCTGTGTACACAGTACATAGCAATCTCAAGATGGAACTTTGAATGTTTCAAGCCAGAACAAAATCTTCATCTAATTATAAGTGAACTATATTAAGCACAAAAGGCAATTTCAAATTACACTGAACAAAGTTACATTTTACTCTTTGCTTTCAAAATGCATTTATCGCAATTTCGCAAACTAATTGCAAATTCATTTTGCTTAATTTTCTTAGGTTATTTCTTTTATTGCTTTCAAGTGCTCTGCATATTTCTGAACCATCTAAATCCATAAGGAAGATTAGAGGGGCTTTTTGTTAATTTGTATTTAGAACTGTTGAATAGGAAATGAATCATTCTTTTCATTTCTTATTCTCAGATTAATGTGGTGACCACTAAACTATCTCCAGTTATTATGGATACATTCAAAACAGAGTGAGAAAAAATTACTATGGATGAGTACATTTAAAAAAAGTGGATCTGGAGAAAGACACAAAAAAATTTAAAGACTACCCCAAATTGGACCACATGATCATTCATACATCATTTATACCTGTCTAATTGTAGTCCTTTGTTGGGATGTTTGTGGTTTAAAACACTATCATCTCCCCATTATCCACAGGTGGATTATCCACTATATCGGCTGTGACAAACTTTTCATTCCAAGCCAGCTTTGCCATCTATTTTATTTCTAGATTGTTTCTCTCTGCTATGTGCTCAGAGAATATGGACCAATTTTAATATAAATTAGAAAAATGTAATTCAGAAGTAAATTTAATGGAAAATAGTAAGAACTGACATTAATATAATGCTGTGCTTATAAACTTCACGATAATCTCATTAGGAAGAACTATAGATATTATTCCCCTTATTTTACAGATGAAGAAACTGAGGCTTGCAGAAGTTTGCTCATGGTTACAAAGTAAGTGTTAAGAGTATGAAAAGAACCCTAGCTCTCTCCTGACTCAAAATTCAATGCTCTTTTCACTCAATAGGATTAGCATCATGAGATGATAGATTTGTAGTTGAAAGAGACCTTAGAAGTTATCTGGTCAAAACTTTACATTTTATAGATCAGAAAATTGAGATCCAGAGAATTTAAGTAATTTCTCAAGGCAGAACTAGGATTCAAATTCAGGATTTTTTTTTAAACCCTTACCTTCCATCTTGGAATCAATACTGGGTATTGGTTCCAGACAAAAGAATGGTAAGGGCTAGGTAAATGGGGGTTAAGTGACTTGCCCAGCGTCACACAGCTAGGAAGTGTTTGAGGTCATATTTGAACCCAGGACCTCTTATCTCTAGGTCTGGCTCTCAGTTCACTGAACTACCCAACTACCCTCTCATATTCAGGACTTTTGACTCTCATTCCCGTATTCTTTCCTTTCTGCCACATGTATCTTTGTAAAAAAAATCCATCCATATATATATATATATATACTATATATATATATATATACTTATATATATAAGAAACAGTTTTGTTTTTTAAGAAACAAAATTTTTATAATTTGTAACATTTTATAACAAAAATATTTTAAAATATAACATATTATAAAGCCAAATGTACTTTCAAAGTTTAATAAATGTCTTTCAACTAATTAAAATCCTCATATGTTATCTCCACATGTCCCTCTGTCCCATCATCCATCAACTCTAAAGATAATCATTTATATACAGTCTATAGAACTACCTTTTTGCCTTGAATTCACTTTGTAACTTTGGGAAAATTCCTTCATTTCTCTGAAATAAGAGAACAATAAGGGTTAGAACAAGAGACCTTGAAAATTTTTTTTCAAATACTTTATTTTTCCCCAATTACATGTAAAAACAATTGTTAAATTATTTTTTTAATTTTAATCAAATTTTCTCTCGTACCTTCTCCTCTCTGAGAAAGCAAGCAATTTGATATAGATTTTACATGTACAATAATGTAAAATATTTTTCCATATTAATAATTTTGTTGAAAGAAAATGTTTAAAAAATGAAGAAAGGAAGGGAATATAGTATGTTTCAGTCTGCATTCAGATTCCATCAGTTCTTTCTCTGGAGGCAGATGGCATTTTTCATCATGAAGGAACCCTTTATACTCCTAAAAATTATTGAGAACCCTACCAAAAGCTTCTGGTCATGTGGCGTATGTCTATTTTGTTTATCATATTGGAAATTAAAATAATCTTATTTTTAAGTATCTTGTTATTATGAGAAGAGTTTTGATCTTCCAGATCTCCTGAATCTTGTACACCACTTTGGGGTCCTTGACTCCCAAATAGAGAACTGGACTAGAAAGTCTCTAAGATCTCTCCAACTCTGAAATTCTATGATCCCAGGAGCATCATAGATCATGTTCCTAGTGAGCTTGAAATTAAAGAATTCTGCTCTGCTATTTACAATCTATAGCTGTGTGATGGGAAGATCATAATCCTTAATGAAAAGAGGTATTCAAATCCAATAGGATGGTTGTGGGTGATGAGGTGAATCTTTTCTGTAATCATTTCCCTTGAGTTTAGGTAGCTATTGGTTTTGGACTTTTGTGCCCATTTGTTAACTTTGGATTTTGTGACTAAGCAAATTGTTTATGTGTTTGTTAATTGCCTTCCTTTGAACTAAAAAAAAGTATGTGATATATATTCTGTACTTTGTGGATTTTAGCAGGTTTTGCTTGAGGGGGATTTCATTAAGCTGTAATAATAACCTACATTTACATAGCACCTCTAATACTTTTATGCTGAAAGATCCTAAAATGCTTTGAAACTTCCTTTGAATAGATGTAGAGAGCTATAGATATCATTCGTTAAATGCCCTGAAATGTCACTTTGCCTGTAATTAAAGCAGAGTCACTTCTTAAAACACAACTATAGAAAAGGAAAGGAATATCATTGTTTCAAGGCTTTGAGGTTAACTAAGGATTAAAGGTCTAAGAAACTCTGTACCTTATATATATTCTAGAAAACTACCTAACTCACAGTTAGATCATATTCTGAGGTCTTCTGGGTGGACCTGGAAGGTTTTGTTAATGGCCTCCATAATGACCCCTCACTTGTTGTTGATAGACTGTAAGGCATTCTTTTTTTCATCATTTCTTCATAGTAACCCCTAAATTATAGTAGGCCTGAGGCACCCATTCTGGTCTAGAGCTATTTGGGGAAGAGAATATTTAGGCTCCTTATGGGTTAGACAATCCACCTTTATATACCTTTAGTTCAGCTAACTTCCAGGATGCACTTCCCTCTAAAGAGATAGTTTGATCCTTTAGATCACCATGTGTTATTCTTCATATTAGAAGCCATCTTTGCCAAGATGGTGGTGGAAGGCCAGGGTGGTATAATGGGAAAAGTGCTGGATTTTGAGCCAGAGACCTCAATTTGTGTTATGGTGGTTATGACCATGGAACATGGAACAGTCACTCCATTTAGGGATATATTGATAAATGTTTAACAACTGGTTCTCCAGAAAAGAAGAAAAGTATTCATGAACACTTAAAAATTTTAATCTGCATTATTAACATTTCCTTCATCACTTTCTCAAGTCTAGACAATCAGTAGTAAATCAATAAATCAAATCATGATTTGTGTTATTGGCCAATTTCTGTGATATAAATTCTCACACTAAAAATTTAACAGCTTTCACAAGCCAAGTGAAGTTGGGTCCATCACATCTCTTGAGTTGTCTTCTCTGAATCTGAATTTCTTCATCTGTAATAATATCAAAAGTATCTACCTTATAGGATTATTTATGATAATTAAATGAAATCATATATGTAAAATGTTTTGCTAATCTTAAAACATTATATATAAAGATTGGCTGTTATTATTAAAGATCAGCATAGGTCCTTCTCTTCGGGTATTACATTTCTATTCCAACTCTCTATCCTAGGGGTTAATTAAAGAATTGCTCTGAGTCTCCCCTATGCCTCCATCTTGTTGGTGGCCTTCATTCTCTTCTACTGGATACTTAAAATAATCTGGTAATTTTGATCACCAATGTCAATGAAGGAAAAATGTCAAAGGATATTACCTCTCTGTTGGCCTACAGCGAGAGAAGAGCTATGCGGGGAAGGGGATGTGATTGGTTGGTCTTCTTTAGATGGCAGAGGGTTCCAGAAGTCTTCTCTCCTTTTCTCTCTGAGGTCAGCAATATGTTGTGCATATAGATAGTATGAGTACAGGTCAAAGAAATATCACCTGAAAACCACTTTACAGCCCGCATCCCAATGTCCCCTCTCATAGATTGGTCAAAACATAGCTTGGCCCAAACTGGAACCTCTCAGAGCATTTTGACACCTTTGAAACTTGATACCTGAATATCAAACTCAAGACTCTTGGAGATAGCTTCATAATTGAACATCAGTCAATGCACTATGAAAACCATGGCTGGAAATGGGAAAAAATGGTCTATTTTATAAATTTTATCTATATTATATAATATATAGCTTATTCTACCAGGTTCAATTTATGAAAATATATAGTTGATTATGGATGAGGAAATAAACTTAATGTACATACCTTGCTGGGATGGGAGGTCACTTTTCAGATGTATTAGGGTTGATTTTGAGGTTGTTGTTGATACTCTGCTGTGTTTGTGTGATGCATGTGCTTTGCAGAAAGCTTTGGTAGATATTTCATTTGTGACTTACAGCTGTCCTCTTGAACTAAGGACAGGTATTAATACTATATTACTGAAGAGGGAACTGAGACCCAGAATGATTTGTCCAAAAATCATATATTTAGTGAATGGAAAAAACTAGAATTAAGAGACCAGACCTTTTAACTTCTGGTTTAGAGACCTTTTCACACATTGATTGGCATAATTTCCAATTTAACATCAGCTTCCTCCACCATTACCTGAAGTTGACATGGGAACTTAGCACTTAAGTAGAAAACACATCTTTCTTGAGTCATGATCTGAATCATGGATTTTGTCCTCTTTTAGATCAATTAAATTGTATCAGGGCATTCAAAATATTCAACAGAGTGAACACTATTCTGCATGCCCTTATTTTGATGTTCACATTCGTTATGTGGGTTGTATATGAAGAAGGAGAAAAAGAACAAAGGAGAAGGAAAGAAAGAAAGACAAAAAGAAAGACAACTCAATAGATTCATCATCAGCCTAAAGATGGGAGGTCCTGGGATCAAATCTAGCCTCTGACACTTCCTATCTGTGTGAACCTGGACAAGTCACTTAACCTTAATTGCCTAGCCCTTACTTCTCTTCTGCCTTAGAGCCAATACATTGTATTGATCCTAAGATGGAAGGTATGTAAGGGTTAAAAAATGAAGACAGGACAAAGAAATTAAAACCTTAAAATTAAAGAGATAGAATGAGATGATCTCATTGACTTGGGAGGCCTCTGGAAGGACCTGATCTGTTTTTTTTCTCTTTCTTTTTTTTTAATGAATTTCTCCCCTAACATGGAAGGATGTAACAAGCCACGTATTCATTCTTTCATCCAGAAGGATTCTTTGTGCAAGACTCTGTGTTCGTTTCTGGGATTACAAAAACAAAAAGAAACCCATGTCCCTACCCTTAAGAGAATTAAATTTTACTAAAAGACTTTCTAGTCCCTAGAAACTACTTCTTTGCTTTGAGGACATTCTCAAACATCTTATTCTATGTAACTATTTATAGGCCTAAGCATGTCGTATGCCTCAGCTCTTCATCTGGAAAGTAGGATTGGCTTTTTGAATCCATTCTTTGTCACCTCATAGGAGTCAGTTGGTCATGTAATCAGAAGGACCTGTGTTTGGAACCAGACTCTGACATTTATTCAGAGTTTAATTGGGCAAGTTAATTAATTTTACTTATTCTCAATTTTCTCCATCTGTGAAATAGAGATAAAAATATTTGCACTACTAATTTCACAGGGTTGTTTTGAGAAAAGTGCTTTGCAAACAAATCTCAAAGCACTCCAAAATTGTCATCAATATAATTATTGTATAAATACTGCCCTGCTAGTTCTCAGCAAAACTAGCTCGTTTGCCCCCATGTTGTGACTGATGGGACAGATGGATGGAATTTCACTTCACATATCCTGATCCTAGTCATAAACTGATTTTCTAGCAAGAAGTTCAAGGGCAATAATTTTCCTGGAAAATGGAAAATGAGAAGTTACATAAGACAGTGCAAATCCCTTAGACTGGAAGCCCTAGTTTTATATTTTTCCTGTCTAGGGTAGGATCTTCCATAATAAAAAAATTAGTAAGGGAATAAGGGGGAGATGCTTCCACCTAATGTAACTCAGCAATTTCTGCAAATAAAACAGGCACAGCACTACCAAGAACTTATTTCTCAAAGTGATTTCACACATATTCCTAATAATCATACATTTGTGAATCAGAGATGGTCAAGTATCATATACCTTTTGATAATTATGTATTAGTCTTCTAATATTGTATCAGCTTAAATATTATCAACTCTGTTCTTCTTTCTGGGAAAGTGAGGCATATAGTGACCTGTCCTGGATCTTAACTAAAGACCATTGAGATCAGAACCAGATTAAACACTAAAATTTTTAAAAGAATTTTGCTAGAAAATTTTAATTCAAATCTTCAAATATCAATTCAATAATTCAGTTTTTGAGTACATACTGTGATACAGACTATGATCAGACACTGCGTTAGGCAGTGATAAAAATACATAATAGTGTGTGTGACAAATGACAGCTTACTTTGGACCTTTAAACTAGAAGTTGATCTGGGACAGGGAGATGAAATCCTGAAAGATTCAGTGGTGATGTTGACTTGCTAGCCCATCATGGTTGACTATTTTGTTATCTCCTTGGAACTGGTCGTGTGTACTCCAAGAGGTGGGAGGGAACCACAGAACAGCAAAACTGGAATGAACCTTAAAGGATGCTTAACTCAGTTATTTGTTCTCTTTCATTGCAAAAGGACATAGTCACACCAGAGCAAGAAATATATGTCTAACTTTCTGGAAATGCAGTAGGCAAATGCCAGACTTTGGCTTTTAATTCTGGCTGGCCCTAGTTTTGCTATCCTTTTTGGCTTGGCCTTCTGTTTTGAATTCAGAGCTCAGTGATCCTTTGGCTTCTCTGCCTATTTCTTGAGTTGCAGCCAGCTGGGAGAGGCTGCCAATTCTGTAGCCACAGGAGGTGCCGGGCTAAGACTGGGGGCAGAGTGCATTTTGACAGAATGCCATGGTCTGTGGAAATCTAAAGAGTCTTGGAATTTATCAAGAAGGTAAAGTTCTGTCTACTCTCATTATTCATTGGCATTATTGTTGATTCCAGAACTCCTGAGGTCCAATTCCTCTTTTATGAATTTTCTTATCTCTCCCAGTTGCTTCAAGTTAATAGCACAAGGTGAGAGGACAAAAAGGAGAAAGAATAAAAAATACATCTGGCTGACACTTAAGCTTTGGAAATTTCCTATTTTTTTTTAACTTCTCCCTATTCTAAAGTTTATATAGAGCCTGGTCAGCTAGGACAGCTTATGGCTGTCACATAGTATTTTCTGTATATAGTAGTTTGGTCAAATTGATCTGTGGAATCAATCGCTTGATCAGGCACAGAATTTCTATTCCTCCTTCTTGTCCCTCCATGTGCTAACTTTGAGGCTTGCCTATGGCTGTGTCTTTACTGTGTTCTGAAAATACTTTGGGTTTTGCTATGACCTGGTAGTATCTTGGCCCCTTGCCACTATTCTGGGCCAAGAAGACCACGGGAACATTGAGGGTTTGCTGTTTTATACTGAAACACAAAATACTTTCATGCTCAATTACTAAGTGGTTGGAATAAAATCCCAAAGTTTCCATGGGGTCAACTCGAACCAGGAATTAGGTAATCTGAGCATGATCTGGGAGCAGTTAGGATCCTAAGCAGTGCTTAGGATCAGGAAGACTCCTCTTCATGAGTTCAAATCCAGGCTCAGATACTAACTGTGTGACCCTGGGCAAGTCACTTAACCCTGGTTACCTCCATTTCACACCTATAAAATGAGCTGGAGAAGGAAATGGTAAGCCACTCTAGTATCTTTGCCAAGAAAACTCCAAATGGGGTCATGAAGAGTTGCACACACCTGAAGAATTACTGAACACATGAACATGCTCTGAAGGATTGCCCCATAGTCCAATTTAACTGAGACTTCAAAAGGATACACCAAGGTACTAAGGACTAAAGGCCAAGAGGAAGCGTTCTTCCTCTTCTTTTCCTTCTCCTCATAATGGTACCCATACCTTATAACTGAGTTATCTGCAATTGATATCATTTTGGCTGATGTCTAATTATGCATATATTGTCTCTTTTGGACTTGCACATTTAATATGTAGGCTATACTGATAAAGAAATAATTAATCTTGAATGACTTATGGAATTCTTATTTATTGCTTTGTAGATTCAATTTTTAAGGTTTTCATTCTGAAGGTTTCTTTTTCTGTGTTCAAATTCCAACTCTGTATTACTCATGGGATTAGGCAAATTATTTTACTTTCCTGGGCCTCAGTTTCCTCATTTATAAAATGGGAATAATAAATATAGTATAGTACTACTGTTCAGGTACAAATGAAATTCATTTTTTTCTTTGTATTTCTACCCCCTGGTGCAATGCCTAATACATAGTGAGCATTTGTTGATGCTTATTATTTGGCCTTTGGTTCCAGTCTTTTCTCTGAATATTCTATCTGGGTAATCTTGAGCAGTTTATGTAGCCTCCTTGGGCCTCAGTTTCCTCCTCTACAAAATAAGAACATTGGACTAGATGGATTCTAAAACTACGTCAAGGTCTAAATTTCTTGTTAGGATAGATGTCAGGAAGACCTAAGTTCATTTCAACCTCAGACACTATCTGTATGACTTTGGGTAAGCCACTTAGCCTCTATTTACCTCAGTTTCCTGAGCTATAAATGAGGGTGATAATAACCCTTACCTTGCTTTGTGAGAATCAAATGAGATAATATTGATGAAACACTTTATATGTTATCTGACACATAGTAGATACTATATAAATCCTAGTTATTATTATTGCTGTTATTACTATTGTAATTATGATCTGTACAATATTTCCATGAACTTAAATGGATTGAAAATTAAAATATTAAATATTATTTTCATTTTACATATAGAAAAAGTGAGGAACAAAGAGACTAAGAGAGTGTTGTAAAAACAAATAGGAACATAATTATGTAGTTACAGCTGGTGCTTTGAGAGTTCTTCCTTTTAAACCAATGCTCCTTCCAACAGAAAAGTATGGATCCTTCTCCAACAATAACTTGAAGCCATGTGTTATCCTCCCAGGGCTTGCAGATTTTTTACAGATCAAGGTTGTCCATCAGCCAGAAGTGATCTCGGAATTGCCAGACTCTAATTCTGACCCCACCACCCACCACAAGTTCTCTGTTGTTCTAGAGGAATAATATTAAATCAATCATATCAAGGTTATTTTGTTCTTGAGAAGGTGGTAGATGAATTGCATTTTTCCCACCTCTAATATTTCTTTTTAGACTGGTGTACACAAGAGTGAAAGAGAGATGCATCCATGGGCCACCTCATTTCCTACTCAGCCAGCCAACTGGGTGTTGAGACTATCTCCATGGTTTCCAAACCATCAATGCTAGAAAACATTTACTACTGAAAAGATCTCTGACTCTAAAGGTGCATTTGTCTAATTCAGCAATAGCTATTTGCACTGTATTTTCAGATTATGTCTCTCCTTGAAAATGATCTATTATAGGAGCAGTTTATAAAATTAAACATTTGTCATTATGCAATGCAAAATTCATGAAGCAATGAAATGTCAGGGATCTGCATATTTAAGATACAGTGGCATTCTTTCTTTGGCAAAGATATTTAAGAGTAAGAGGCCCACAGAGAGACCCTGCTAATCAAAGAAATATTTTGAAAAAGAGCTGAATATTCCTTTGTGTGCAGGTGGTCCTGAAGGATTCTTCTCCTCCAAATGACATTATTAGAAAATTTATATGAATATAAATTTAGAGCTAGAAGAGACTTTAGAGGCCAATTCCCTTTATATAAGAGGAAACTGAGGGACTATGAGGCTAAGTGATTTACCTAGGGTCACAATTAGTAAGTATTGGAGGCAGGATTTAAGTATAGTTCTCTCTCTACCACATCAGGCTTTTATTTTATTTTATTTTTTTATTTCAGGAATACATTCATACTCCATTAGCCTAATTTCAATGACCAGATCCGTGACCACTAGAAGAAATCAGTTGAATGAAGCGCAAATCAACACTTGTAGTTGAATGGACAATAGGTCCCAGCTACTATGGAGCTGGAAAACTTGAAAAACAGAAGACATCCTTATTCTTTCCATCAAGGAGATTACAATAAAGGAATGGGCTGAACAAATAACAGAACTTTCCTCCATAGCAACATTTCAGTAAGTGCAAAATAATATTGTACAAAAACATAGTCTACTCCTTGCTGTGGGAAGTGTTCAAGCCATGCAGAATGACTTTTTATAATGGAATACCCATTAAAGAAAGAGGACAGCCAAGTGGAGCAGTGGATAGAGCACTGGGCCTGGAGTCAGACTCATCTTACCAGACACTTACTAGGTGTGTGATCCTCAGCAAGTCACTTAGCCTTGTTTGCCTCAGTTTCCTCATCTGTAAAATGAGTTGGAGAAGGAAATAGCAAAGCACTCCAGTGTCTTTGCTAAGAAAACTTCCTCAAATTGGAGTCACAAAGTGTTGGACATGACTGAAAATGATAAAACAAGAACAAAATATAGAAATGATTCTTGCATTAATTAAGTGGAGAACTGAACTAGATATATTTATAGGATTCTTCCAGTGTCAATGTGGAATTAATTTAGGCAGATGTGTTTTTATATCACCTTTAGTAGTTCTCAATATATCCCTCTCTTCTCCCCCCATCCAGAGACCCATTACTTATAACAAAGAATTCCAAAGAAAGAGAAAAGCAAACCCAATCAACGTGTCACTCCACTCCAATAGGACATGTAGTATACCATGTCTGTAGCCTCCGTCCTCTGCAAAGAGCAGATGCACTCTCTTTATCTCCATCGGAGTCAAGTTCAGTCATTATAATTATACATTGTTCATTTTCTATTACAACTCACATGTTTTATGGAGTTGAATCCAGAAGTGCCAAGGGAATAGCCAAGCGAGGTCATTAGGAGAGCTTCCAGGGCAAGGGGAACGGAGTTTTAAAAGAACAGAGGAGCAAGGACATCATTCCAGGTATGGGGATGTGCAAAAGTCAGTCCTTGTGCAGGGAACAGCAAAAAGATGAGTATGGCTGGAGCTGAGAACAATATAAAGTACCAAGAGGGAATGTGATTGGTTAGAGGAAGATGGGAGAGGAATGGAGAGTCTTTAACCCACAGCTCAGTTCCATGAATATTGCTTAAGTGTTTCCTTAAAGGTCACTCTCAGGTGATGCAAGGAGAGAGCATAGGGAGGACCTGGTGTCAGAAAGACCTCTCTTCATACATTCGAATCTGGCTTCAGGCACTTGCTAGCTTTGTGCCCCTGGGCAAGTCACAAAGAGTTGGACTTGACTGAAACAATTAAACAAAAATTTATTCTGTACAAAACAAGACAGGTAGGTGGTACAATGGATAAAGTGCCAGCTCTGCAGTCAGGAAAACTCGCCTTCCTGAGTTCATATCTGGCTGTGGACACTTACTAGTGTGTAATTTGAATCTGCTACCCTAAAAACAGCACCCTACTCTCTTCCTGTCATTATGAGCTGATGTAGACAGGAGATAAATTCAACCTCTTTTTTCCGTCCTCTGGCAGCTTTGGTGGAGTGAGCTTTTGAGCAGGTAGAAATAACTTAGTCACCTGGTTCTATTTTGTCAGATATTAACTTTATAAAAATAATACTTGAAGTATTTGATATTAATTTTAAATCCTACACTAGCTGTGATCCTGGGTGAGTCACTTAATCCTGTTCGCCTCGGTTTCTCATCTGTAAAGTGAGCTCCAGAAGGAAATGTCCAACCGCTCCAGTATCTTTGCCAAAGGGTTCATAAAGAGTCAGACACTACTGAAAATAACTGAACAATAACAACTGTACAAAAAATTGTGCTAGTTGCTGGGGAAATAATTATGACAATGTTCCCTGTCTTCATGTAGACTAGAATCTGAATGAGGATGGAATATAAATATATAACCACAATGGAAAATAGAAAATGATAAGTACATAAAAGAAATTCAAAGTGTAGTGGGAGGATTTTAGAAACTGGGCTGAAGAATTTAAATATAATGTGACAGGCAATATGGAGCCACTCTAGGCTCATAGCAAGAATGACATGATGAAAAAGGTGTTTAAAGAAGATTATTCAAGCAGCTTTATAGATGAATTGGAATGGGGAAGAAATTAGAGGCAGGGAGATCTCCCAGGAAGTTTTTGAAGTACCTGAGGTGTAAGATAATGAAGGTCTAAACTAGGATGGAAGCCATAAAAGTGGATTGACCAAGAGAAATCTCAGAGAAAGAGCTAACGAGACTTAATGGAGAATTGGATGATGGGGGCAAAGGAGAAAGAAATGCAGATTGAATTTAAGGTGGTTAAACCAGGGATGCAGGAAAATGAGCTTTCTATATTCAATAATAGGGACATTAGGAAAGGCCATTTTTTTTGCAGATAGGAAAGGAAAACCATAGGAAGAAGGATATGCTCAGGTTTTACATTAATTATAGACATTGCTGTTGGTGTTGTTGGAAGATGATGCATTAATATAAAGTCATCTAGGCATAAAGATCTGGAAAGAAGGGGGGAGGTCAGGGCTGATGATGCACATTGTGCAAGTCATCTACATATAGATACCAGCTGAAATAATATAAAGGCATGCTACTACCACTACCATTGTGAGAAGGTGAAGGATTGGACTGTAGGGAATGTCCACAAATGATGCTGGGGAGAAATTACAAGGATAATTGGAAAGAAAAGAGAATAGGGTTATGAAATGGAGGAGAATTTTAGTAAAATGGTATGCAATATATAGCAAGTGCAATTTTTAATAAGTCAGCTAGGCTGAGACTATGAAATTTGGGATACTTTTAGAGAAAATAATGAAATAATGAGGAGGCCCATAATTTCACTGATAGAAGGATTTTCTTCACCAACATAAGAAGGTGCCACACTTTGCAAATTACGGTCTCAGAGTTGCCTGGGGGCATTCAGAGCTTGATTTCCCCAGATTTACACAGGCAGTCTCTGTCCCAGAGGAGACTTAAACTTGGTTCTTCAGGGTTCCAAAGGAGACTCTATCCAATACACAATATTTCCTCCCAGATAATTGGACATTAAAGAGGTAGGGGGTGGTGAGCAAGGGGAATCAATGGGTATAGGCTACTGATTCATGAAACTATCATAGTATCAAAGTATCATAGAATCATGGGACCATGGCCAATCAGAGTTGAAAAGGACCCCAGAAGTCTTGTTATCCAACCACTTCTCTAACTCAGGACTTCTGCAAGATGGTCATCCAATCTATTCTCGAACATTTCTAGTGTGTGGGGAACCCATTTTTCAAAGGACCCCATTCTGGTGTTGGAAAGCTCAAATTGTCAGAGTTTTTCCTCACATTGAGTCTAAAATCTTAGAAATGAGAATATTAAAAAGTAGAATGGGGATTTGGCATACACAAAAATAACCAGAATACAAAATAAAGTTTACTTAGGTGGTAGGCTAAAAGAATTTAAATATAACAGGGAAAAATGAAGCCATTGTAGGTTCATAGCTTAAAGAATGAAAGTATACTAAACCTAGGAAAGATGAGCCTGTTTAGAAGTAGAAGGAAAGAAACCAGTGGCAAGGTAGGAAATAATGACATACTCTGTAAAGCAGAAAATAACCTACAAGAGCAGAGATTAATTGCTTTTTGGTATACCCTCAATGCCATGTATCACAGTGGATAAAGTACTGGGCATGGAATCCGGAAGATAAATCTGGCCTTAGAAACTAGCAAGTTACTTACCCTGTTTGTCTCAGTTTCCTCCTCTGAAACATGAGCTGGAGAAGGAAATGGAGTCACAGAAAGCTGGACATAAATGAAAAACAGTGCCTGGAACAATGCTTTGAATAATAATACTTGTTGATTGACAGAAAAAAAGAAGAATGTCACTGGAATTTCATGGGGGAAAATGGATGATTTTAAGATATTATTTTGAATTTAACATGAAATATGACTAGCATTTTTATATACAAAGTTAGATACAGAAAGATTGTACTGGAAACCACAAATATTTTTAAGTAGCTTGCTTTTCCTTTTAAGTGCATAGTAACTTCAAAAGACTCAAGGATTAATGAGGCAGAAATTGTTCCAAGGATGTGAAAAGATAGGAGTTCTTTCTAATTCCAAAAGGGGGTGAGCTGGGTGAAATAGAAGAAAGGACAAGACAGGGAAATATCTTTTTCCTTAGGTAAGTTCTTCCTTCTGAAAATAAATAGATATTGTTTAGATTTCTAGCCCCTTTCCCTTTTCCCTTCATTATTTTGTTCTTTCCAAACCTCCCTCCTTCTTTCCCTTTTCCTTCCTTCCTTCCTTCCTTCCTTCCTTCCTTCCTTCCTTCCTTCCTTCCTTCCTTCCTTCCTTCCTTCCTTCCTTCCTTCCTTCCTTCCTTCCTTCCTTCCTTCCTTCCTTCCTTCCTTCCTGCCTTCCTTCCTGTCTTCCTCCCTGCCTTCCTCCCTCCCTTCCTTCCTCCCTTCCTTCCTTCCTTCCTTCCTTCCTTCCTTCCTTCCTTCCTTCCTTCCTTCCTTCCTGCCTTCCTTCCTGCCTTCCTTCCTGCCTTCCTTCCTGCCTTCCTTCCTGTCTTCCTTCCTGCCTTCCTGTCTTCCTGTCTTCCTGCCTTCCTTTCTCTTTCCTGCCTTCCTCCCTCCCTCCCTTCCTTCCTTCCTTCCTTCCTTCCTTCCTTCCTTCCTTCCTTCCTTCCTTCCTTCCTTCCTTCCTTCCTTCCTTCCTTCCTTCCTTCCTTCCTTCCTTCCTTCCTTCCTTCCTTCCTTCCTTCCTTCCTTCCTTCCTTCCTGCCTTCCTGCCTTCCTGCCTTCCTGCCTTCCTTCCTTCCTTCCCCAAAAGACTCAGGACCCAACCTTCTGTCCTGTTTCTAGGATCACAAAATCGAAGAGAAACTAGGTCTAGATAGAAGGCGTAGATAGAGGCTCTGAGTGGAATTTCACTTGTCATGTCAATTTAGATTTAAAGCAGGTGCCTCTGGGGTAGAAGGCCAAAGCTTTGACAGTCGAGAGCAAGAATTTAAACTGCCACTGTGTGAAAACAAGTTAAATAACTCGATTCCAAGAAATACAGCCCATGTGTCATAACTGCATCTGTTTAATAATGTATATCAGTGCTTGTTCCAGAATTTGGGTGGCACGGAGCAGCCTTTGTTTCCTTTCTTGCAGAAAAATAAACAAGCTCGTGTCTGGGAAAAACCACTAGATGGCAGCCCAGGACGGCAATTCGGCCAGTTCTCGCCACAGGCTGCTGGAATTTTGACAGCTACAAAACGGTACCTGTGGTTTTGTGTATAAAACTGGTATAACTGTTTGTACATTTAAAAAATGTAACAATAAATTAAACATAAGGGAAAGGGGTTGCTAATAAATACAGTGTCAGACTGTATTTTTTTTTTTTTGGTACCAGGTGATAAGCTTGGGCATTCAAACCTGATTTGTATCTAGGAGGCATGTCGAAGCCTTTGCAAAACACGCTTCTTGGTGGTTCCTGTCTGTTTGGGGAGTTTCACTGATTCTTACATAGATGGCTTGGTGCATGCTTGTATCGAGGTGAAAGTCCCAGGAGCCTATATTATGGGAACACTCAGGAGCTTCTGTCCTGAATGCCCGGCTGTCTACAAGGAAGCCCGTCTCCACTTAGGTACCAGCGGAATGCCTGAAAGAACTGTTCCATGAGTAATTCTATGTATTTAAATTTAAAATGGCATACTTGCTACTAATGGGATCTCTGACCCTTTATTATTGTTATTTTTAAAGTTTACTCATTTACAAAACTAAACTCAAAGCCAGAAGTCATTCTCTACCGGAGGCAGCAGGGTGCATCAGAGAGCATGTCGGATTAGTCAGAAGCTTTTAGTTCAAATCCTGGCTTTGCCACTTTCCACCGTTATCAGTGACCTCAGTTTCCTCATTTATAAAACGATGAAGGTGAATTAGAGGATCCTTAACATCCCCCTCCTACTCTGGATCTATAATCCCATTTTTTAAATGTTAGTTTTTGAATTCACTTCAGTAGAGTAATATTTTTCCTTTTGTTAGATTGGACTATTTTGCTACATTGGCTCATGTTCCATGCCAATGAAGTCCAAGTCACAGGATCATAGATTTAGAGCCAAAAGGGTTTTTAGGGACTGTGACACAAATCCCTTATTGAAAAATAAATTGACTTGTTCCAGGTAACCCAAATAGCAGATCTGCACCCAGTCTCTCTGTCTCTTAAATCTGTCTCTTTCCTCTTGTTTGAAAGGGCTTCCTGATAAAAAACAAATAATATAACAATCCTATTTCATAGTCACAGACTGTAGTCATTTGTGAATTTTGCCTTTATTTGGGAATGGAATTGGACAAAAAATGTGGGTACAAATCTGTCATAACTCCTGGGAAAAAACCATCCCTTAGTATATATTCTATCAAGTTGGCTCAAGATTATTGTTTGTAAGGATAGCATGTTGTTCATTTTCTTTTCCATTAAGATGTCTTGCCATTATAGTGTCACACCTCTTTCATGTGCCCCTCTAAAAATGTTTCCTTCTCACAGAAGAAAAACAACTTCTTGACTACATGGGTCGATGGGGATATGATTGGGGATGTAGACTCTAAATGATCACCCTAGTGCAAACAACAATAATGTGGAAACAGGTTTTGATCAAGGACACATGTAATACCCAGTGGAATTGTGCATCAGCTATGGGAGGGGTTGGGGGAAGGTGAAGGAAAGAACATGATTCTTGTAACCAGGGAAAAGTATTCTAAATTGACTAATTAAATAAAATTTTCAAAAAAAATTAAAATAAAATGTTTCCTTCTAAGGTCAAACATTTGATTTCAAGTAGCATATGGTTATATGTTTAGGGAATACAGAAAAGATGTTCCATTAATTGTGGAAAAGAGAATAATAGGCGCTAAGAAGGAAGTGTTCACCCCACCATCGCTACTGGGGCAAAAGGCTGTTTTAAGTAACATTTCACTTTTTATAGTATAGGATGCAAATTTCTTCTGGGGAAGGAGAAAAGGTGTTTTCTGAATTTTATTTCTTTACCTAATTATAGATAAAATCTCTCATTTCCTGCATTGCTTTCCCTCCATTTCTATGTTCCCATGGGAAATTATTAGACCCTCAGCAATGCTAATTCACAGCTCTGTATCTATCCTTATCACAATTTACTAAATTAAAATGTTAGAACTTCAAACCCTATCACCTTCCTAAAGTCTTCCTTGGCAGAGATGCAGCATGATGTAGTGGATAGCATTTTAGTCTTGAAGTCAGGAAGACCTGGGTCCAAATCCTTTTCTTTCAATTTCCTAATCTTTACATTAATGGCCTTTCTTCCTTTCTAACTCCAAATCTATGATCCTGTGATAATGATCTCTTTAGCCTCTGAATTCCCATAGCACTTCTGGTTTATTACTATAACCACCAGCCTTGGATTATGCAATGTATTCCAATGTTGATTGGCTGTTACATGCAATGTTAAGTCAGCAAGGTACAGTGTAAAGAACACTAGACATGGAGCTAGAATACCTCGGGAGTCCTGAGTCGGCTCCTAACTACTTCTGTGATTTATGGACAAGTCACTAAACTTTTCTGGATTTCTTTTTTCCTCATCTGCAAAATGATAGGTTTGGACTAGGGAGAAAAGAGGCAGGCAATTATTAAGACCAACTATGTGCCAGTTACTATGGTAAGCACTTTTATAAATATTATCTCAATCAATACTTTAATTAGCCCTGGGAGGTAGGCACCATTATTATCCCCATTTTATAGTTCAGGAACCTGGGGCAGACATAGGTTAAATTTCTTCCCCGGGATTACACAGCAGGTAAGTATGTATAATAGTTAAAATTAAATCATGAGGCTGCTAGTAGCTTTAGTAGCTTTAATACATTAAAGTGGTAATGGTAAAGAGAAGGAAATGTAGGAAATAGGTAGAGAGTAGCTTAGCTTAATACTCTATTTGCCATTTGATGGATTGAAGCTCACCACTGACAGGGGTTCCTTCAGGTTCCAAACTCCAGCCAGAATAGAATGAGAGTGAGTAAGCACTCAATTTTCTCCACCCACTAGCTCTTCCATGTCACATCTCAGGAACCAATCATAGTTCCTTAATTTGCCTGACACCACCTGGGGGGGGGCAGTGCTTGGGGGATCAGTTTCCTGCCTCATTGGTTTTAACTTCCTTTCTCTGAGGGTTTGTCTATAACTGCACATCTTAATGGTGAACAACTTCCAGGACACTGATTGATGACATCAAACAAAGTGACATAATGGGGGGGGATTCCCTTCCCACAGTATCTGAAGGTTAATTTAAACTCAGGTTTTCTTGACAGCTCAGTAGTGCTGTAGGGCAGTTGGTAGAGCAAGTGTGGAGTCAGGTCATCTTCCTGAGTTCAAATCCTACCTCAGACACTTATATTACTTTAGTTTCTTATCTGTAAAATGAGCAGGAGTAGGAAATGACTAACCTTTACAGTATCTTTTCCTTGAGAACTCCAAAAGAGGTCATGAAGAATCTGACACAACTGAAAAACAACTAAATAATTTCTTAACTCTAGGCTCAGCACTCTGTCCATATTTGTTTCTATTGATTGTAAAGTTTATAATAAAAAAGAAAGTTTAAAAAATTGATGTCCTTTATACTTCCAGTCTATGGGCTTGCTCTACCTGTCCTATAGTAGTTTATTACCTGTGATGTGATTTGATGAGTACCCCAGGACACTAAATCTCTTCTTAATTTTCTAGCTCCAGTGCTTAAAATTCCCACTCTTAAGAGTTCCTCCCTTCTTGTCAAGTCACTGACTTCTGAAAGCTGTTGTTAAATGTATAAACTGTAGTTACCTGAAAGGAAAACAAGTTAGCATCCATTAACATGTCATTGTGGATTAATTTATATAATTAATTATCTGTCAAGTGGTAGACAACAGGCCCCCAAAGAATGGACATAGGGATAGATATGTTTGAATGGGATAAATGGGCAAGGAAGAATGGAAACCCTCGGTAGAGGGATGGCAATGGGAATGGAGCACTGACCAGAAGGTAAGGGAAGTTTGTATTTACTTCACAAGATTGGTGGGGGCTAGCCCTAAAACCAAAGTTCATGGGTGAAAGGGGACTTTGTTTATTGCACAGTCATCTTAAAGTTTCCTTTGTTTTCCCTGGTAACTGTCCATCTGGAATTAATCAAAATATACCGACTAGCCTATTACTCATCTTTCATGTATATAATTCCTTCCCTTCAATGACAGTATGATTCATCTCAATGGAAAATAAGCCAAAGTCCCTGTTGAAATTTTCATTATCTCCCAATTAGTTCCAGAATGACCAAGTCTTTTGTTGGTAAGTCAATAATATGCATTTATTAAATACAATTGGTTATGTAGTAGATATATTTAATATAATTTTGTATAATAAGTGTATTATATATTTAATATTAATGGGGTAGTTATACTAAAACAAACAAAAACAAACAAAAATAAAACAAGAAAGAGCACTGGACTTGGAATCAGGAAGAAGCATCTTCATAGTTCAAATCAGGCCTGAGACATAACATGATATATTAAATACATTATATATTTAATATGTAACTTGTTATATACTAAGTATATTACTTAATTCATATATAATGGTATTTAATACAAATATATCTAAAATATGATATTTATTAAGTATATTTATTAAATACTATCTATTAATATTAAATACTGTCAAGAATTGTGCTAAGCATTGGGGATACAAAGGCAAACAAGTCCCCCTGACCTTATTGAGGTCATATTCTAATTAGAAAGAAATTTATGTAAATAAATAGATACAGACAAGCTATATAAAGAGGAGCTAGAAGTTAATCTCTAAGGGTAAGGATTTGTAATTGGGTAGACTAAGAAAACTCTCACATACAAGATGGGCTTCAAGCAAAGTCTTCCCTCCCCCATAAGATCTTTGATGGATTCTTAATTTACATTTTTATAATTATTTTGTTTTTAAAATTAAATTTTATTTTTCAATTAGAAATTTTTTCTTTCCTTCTTACTCCATTCTATCTGAAAATAATGAGACTGCAATCCTTGTAACAAATATGTATAGTTAAATAAACAATTCATATTGTCTATATCTAAAAATGTGTCACATTCTGTATTTTGTTTACCTCTCTATTCTGAAGAGGCTAGAATTCTTCATCAGTAGTCTTCCAAAATCATGATGGATCATTTCATTGATTAGAGTTCTTAGTCTTTCAAACTTGAAAGATATAGATATAGATATAGATATAGATATAGATATAGATAGATATAGATATATGTCTTGGCATTTCATCCCCTACAGTTTGTCACTGTTCCCTCATTCTGCTAGCTTACCAGGTGATAATAACAATTTTTAAGAGTTACCAATATTGGGGGCAGCTGGGTAGCTCAGTGGATTGAGAGCCAGGACTAGAGACGGGAGGTCCTAGGTTCAAATCTAGCCTCAGACACTTCCCAGCTGTGTGACCCTGGGCAAGTCACTTGACCCCCATTGCCTAGCCTTTACCACTCTTCTGCCTTGGAGCCAATACACAGTATTGACTCCAAGACGGAAGGTAAAGGTTTAA
The DNA here is from genome assembly GCF_027887165.1 of Monodelphis domestica. Classification (NCBI taxonomy): domain Eukaryota; kingdom Metazoa; phylum Chordata; class Mammalia; order Didelphimorphia; family Didelphidae; genus Monodelphis; species Monodelphis domestica. Next base: position 215,044,621 of record NC_077227.1, read on the forward strand.
AAAAAAAAAGAGTTACCAATATCCTCTTTTCTTGCAGGGATACAAATCATTTTAACTTATTGAGTCCCTTAAAATAAGTTTTATTTTTTTCTGTTTTTTTCCCCTTTTCTTAATTACCTTTTATGGTTCTCTTGAGTTCTCTGTTTGGGCATCAAATTTTCTGCTCAAGTCCAGTATTTTCTTTATGAATGCTTGGAAGTCTTCTATTTTGTTAAGTGACTATACTTTCTCCTGCAAGAATATTGTCATTTTTCCTGGGTAGTTGATACCTGGTTGTAGACCTAGTTCCCTTGCTTTCTGGAATATCATATTCCATGCTTTTTTATCCTTCAGTGTAGATACAGACAGATCTTGTGTTATCCTAACTGTGGTTGCATGATATCTGAATGACTTCTTAGCAGATTGTAATATTTTTTTCCTTGGTCTGGTAGCTTGAATTTGGCTATAACATTCCTGGGTGTTGTCAATTAAGGATTAAGTACAGGAGGTGATCTGTGGATTCTTTCAATTTCCACATTTCCCTCTTGCTCTAGAATTTTGAGGCAGTTTTCTTGGATAATTTTCTATAGAATGACATCCAGGATTTTTCTTTTGTCATGATCTTCTGATAGTCCAACGATTCTTAAATTGTCTCCCCTGGACCTGCTTTCTAGATCTTCTATTTTGTGGATGAGGTGTTTCATATTTTCCTCAATTTTTTCATTCTTTTGATTTTGTTTTATAGCTTCCTTCTGCCAAGTGAAGTCATTTGTTTCTAGTTGTTGGATTCTATTTTTTAAAGACTAAATTTCATCTCTGGCTTTTTGGTCATCTTTTTCCTTCTGATTTTTTATCTCCTTTGCCTCATTTTCCAAGCTGGTTAATTTTGGCTTTTGAGACACTGTTTTCTGTTTCAAGATGACTTATTTTGCTTTTTAAATTCTTTTTCCAGTTGTCTTCAGACTCTCTTAATTGTTTTTTGAATTGTATTTAGGAGTTCTTCCAAAATCTGTGCCCAATTTGCTGGCATTTCTGTGTTTTTTCTTGGTGTCCCTTGATCTTCCTCTGTTCCATTTGCTCTTTGTTCATTGCCTGGATAGAAGCTATAGATTGCAATTTCTTTTTTGTTTTTCTGTTGTTTACTCATATTTTCCCTTCCCCCACATAATTACCTGTAATCTTGTTCCTTTGATTATGTGCTGGATCTGTGGCTTTGGGCTGTTCTGTCCTTAAGGGGCTTCTTCTCTGTTCTGCTGATTGATCAGGTTAGTTAGATCTTCCTTGGCTGACAGAAAAAGCTGAAAAGGAGCTGGTCTTACTGCCTGTTGTCAAGGTTGTTGCCTGTAGTTTGTTGCAGCTTTTGAACTTGAAGCTTAGTCAGTAAGGCTCTCAGATTATTCTGTGGGGGAGGGGTGTTGGAGCTTGAGTTTACCTGCCCTCTGAAGGCTTCTTATCTGCCCTATTGATGAGATTGAGCCAGGACAGGCAGAGGAATTGATCTGTAAAGCTGGATGTGCCCTTAGGCCAAAATGTCCAGAAAGGTGTGGGGGGAGCAAGATGGAACATCTTGGCTGCAACTAGGCTGCCTGCTCTGCGCTTCTCCTCCAGCTGCCTCTATGTCACCTGTGTTCTACACCCTGGGCCTGGTACAGCTTTGCTGGCAAGGCACTCCCTCTGGACTAGTGCCCTTGCCCACCCAGAGATTCCAGCCACCGCTGGAGGCTCAGTGCTATAGGTGGAAGAAGGGTCCTGGGACCTTTCTTCTTCCTTCCCCTTAAATCCATATGTTATAGAATTCAGGCTTTTTGCGGGGCATACCTTTTAAGTTGGGGCCAAGAGGAGGGCTCCCTAGCTCTTTCCTGTTGTTAGATTTGGTTTCCAGTCCCCTCAAAGCATTGTGTTTTTGATCAGTGAGGAAGGGTTTACAGAGGTCTGAACTATTACTGTCTCTAAGCCACCATCTTGACTCTGTCTCCCATTTCTTGAGCTGAGTTTTGAAAGAAGCCAGAGAAACATGAGTCAAAGAGGCTGAGGGGATAGGACTTTCTTGGCATGGACTATTGTCAGTGCAAAGTTATGGAGACGGAGTTTCATATTAGAATGACTGCTAGTAAGCTAGTAAATGTAGCTAGATCAAAGAATGTGTAGAGAAGACTAAGGTGTGAGACAATTAGAAAGCTAAGAAGGGGCCAGGTTATGAAGAGTTTTCAATTCTAAATTTTTTATTATTCTAAGGTAATGAAGACCAATTGGAGCTCATTGAACACGAGGTAAGTAGCTGGTGGTACAGTGGATAGAGTCGGACCTGGAGTCAAGAAGATAAATTCAAATCTGACTTCATACACTTACTAGCTGTGAGCCTCTGGACAAATCACTTAACCCTATTTGCTTCAGTTTCCTCATCTGTAAAATTAACTGGAGAAAGAAATGGCAAACAACTGTAGCATCTCTGCCAGAAAACCCCAGATGAGATCATGAGGAGTCCGACATGACTGAACAACAAAAATTAAAAGGCAACAGGAATGTGGGGCAACATGGTCAGATCTAACACTTAGAAAAATCACTTTGGTTACTAGTTCATTAATGAGCCAGGTGGACATGGCCAAGGAGAGAGACATTCAATTTAGAAAATATTATTAAGGCTCTTGAGTTGTGAATTGGAAGTATCATAGTTATACATAGATATTCTCTTTGTTATCTCCCCTTCTTTTACCCCTTATTTTTCTCCAATACCTTCTCAGTCTCGTGACCCTCTTAAAATCTTAAATTTCTGTAGCTGACAAATATAAATAAATTTTAGTAGTATCTGGAGGAGGAAAGTTGTCTTCTCTGCAGTATTTCACACTGCTGACCAAGTTCCTTCTGAGTATCCTCTTTTCTGTTCTTTGTGACAATTCTTTCTCCTCCTACCTACCTGACTATTCCTTATTTTCCTTTGCTAGATTATTATACATATTGTACTTATCTGTGTGTATAACCCTAGACTCTACCCTGTTTCCCCTCCACTTTTTAAAAAAAAGCTTTCTCTTCTCTCTTAGAATCAATACCATGTATTGGTTCCAAGGCGGAAGAGTGGTTAGGACTAGGCAATGAGGGTTAAATGACTTGCCCAGGGACACACTAGAAAGTGTGAGACTATATTTGAACCCAGAACCTGCCATCTCTTAAGCCTGACTCTCAATCAACTGAGCCACCTAGCTATCCCCACTTCACTTTTGACTCTATACAATGTCTTAGTGACTTCATCAAATCTCATGGGGTGAATTATCATTTCTCTAAACAGCTAGCTCCCAGACCTATATATCTATTCCCAATTTCTCTCCTCAGTTCTATTGTTATATCACCAACTACCAGTTAGAAATTTCAAACTGGGTGCCTTAGAGTCATCTGCAACTCAACCATCTAAAATAAAACTCCTCAAACCTTCCTATTTCTGTTGAATATACCACTATATTTCTAGGCTCAGAGGATCATGACTTCAACTTAATCTTTACTTCTTCCCTCCAATCTTGCTGTGTCTAATTCCACTACATCTTCCACACCTGAACCCATCCTCCCTTCTCATGCCACCACCACGTTAGTTCTTCACCGACGATGTCCCGTCTCCTATCCCTGTGTCCTTGAACTGGCTGCCTCCTGAGTCCAGATTGTTTGTTCTCCCTCCTCACCTTCACGTCTTCTCTCCGACTCTCCTCAAAACTCGGCTTCAGCATTGATGTCTTCAAGAGACCTTTCCTGATTCCTCCCAGCTGCGGATACCTCCCAAGACTACCTTCCAACGGCCCTGTATGCATCTTGTATGTTCCTATTCACGTAGAGTTACAGCCTCTGTTTCTTCACCTGTGAAATGACCAGGTTGGGCTAGAGATCCTGGCTGGGGAACTCTACTAAATCTCGGTACACAATCCCATGACTACATGATGGATTGACTTCCCATTTGACAAAATGCCTTGAGTCCACTTGTTCTGGGGAGAGGAATGCAAATCATAGAAGGGCTCGGAGGTATGCATCGATATACATGAGCACGTGCATGGTAGAGCATATTACTATGATTTTTAGACCAAATTCATGGAACCCCATAGTGTAATTTTGTACTAGGTTTTGTTTCTGAAGTCACCATTGGAAAAGGGAGTATAATTCCGGGCAAGTGATTTCATACATGTAAGGAACTTCCAGGTGAGGAAACTCCTTCTCGAATGCAGATGGACAATTATTCAATAATTTATAGTCTTAGGGAGCGACCTGGAACATGGACCAGGTAAGTATTTTGCCCAGGATCATATAGTAAAAATATATCAGAGGCTCTAGACTTGACCTTGGATTAGTTCTGAGACTTTCTATTCATTCTTCCTCCTGATCACTCAAGCAGTCAGTTTATTTGTAATTTGTAATAGTAAATTATAATAGTAAATTGATCATTTACTAAGCACTTACCAGGACCTGTGCTTGGCACTTAGGACAGAAAGAAAGGAGAAAGAAACCCTAACAGTGTCCATGTGTTCAAAGAGCTCATTTTCTAATAGGGGAGGTTTGTAGGCAGGACAGTTGAAATCCCCATAAGTTAAAAAACTAAGTAATGTGTTTTTTCCCCATTTGACAAGAAGCAGAAGTAACCAGTAAGCCAAAAAGTTAAGGGAAAATGATTAAAAAAAAGATATTTTATCCCAGTATTGACAGGTAGAAATATTTTTTTCATAGGTTTTTGATCAGATTTAGAGTTATAAAGGACCTTAAAGGTCACTTAGCTGACACACATTATTTTATTTTATTTTATTTTATTTTATTTTATTTACTTACTTAACTTTTAAATTTATTTGTTACATTAAAATTCCTAGTCTGCCTCCCTCATTTTCTGGATAATGAACCTGTCCCAGAGAAATTAATGGCTTGTCTAAGGTCACAAATTAAGTAGAAAAGCTGAATTTGAACCATGATCCCCACACTCTACAACAGATAGGCTTCCCATTAGATAACTCTCCTCCCAACATCCTTTAGACATGACTACTTCACTCTCATTTAAGACTACTGTGAAGATAACAGGTGAGTGAACAAAGAAGCCATTCTGATGGTTTGTGCAGTATCCCAAAAATCTTAGTGCAGGTTTTAAGCTGTAATAACTTCAAGGGTGTAACTGCAACTAACTCACAAAAACTAAAATTTGAAAGTATATTTAAATTTATTTTGTACTTATTTGATTTTGTGAATTTTGAATGACTCTTAAAAGTTTTAACAAGCAGGGGAATACCCTCTTATCATAATTAACATTGCCCATGCACCAGTTTCTGGATGATAAATACTTTTAGCCCTATAGGCAGATGGATGGAGGAGATCTTCCTACTCGGCCACCATGGTCCTCTGATTTATTTTCATTAGACTTTTTCTTGTACACATTAAAACTTCATTCTTTGGGTGATCTCAAGACCTGGATAATTACTGCAATCCTTTCAGCAGCTGATGAAAATTTTCACAAAGCTAAAAGATTATTTAGAATGAGGTAATATACAAGATAGTGGTTATATTGAATTTTAATAAGATAAATATCAATATTTTTAGAATTTTAAATAATTAGCCTTTGAAATGATGTTTTTGGTAAGTTTCTGGCATTTGTACTTCTGAAGTTATTCAGGCTAAAAACCACACTGAGCCTTTTGGGACACCCAATATAATACCATATTTACTTAAAATGGCTTGTTTTCAACACCAAGACAATATCTTTTGGCCTCTTTTAGGAATCCTGGGTTCTAACCCTATCTTATCTCCTTACCATCCCATTAAGTTGAGTAAGACCGAGAAGACCATTGTTGTAGCTCATTTTGCACCAAATTCATACAGAAATGCTCTTTAAAATCAGCAAAATAGTTTAGTAATTGAGTTTGGGGCCTGGAGTCACAAAAGACCCAACTTCAACTTCTGCCCTAGACTTTTACTGTGTCAATCCAGCAAGTCACTTAACCTCACTTGCTTTGGTTTCCTGGTTTATAAAATGGCAATAATAACAGCACCAACTCCTCAAGGTTGTTGTCAGGATCAAATGAGATAATATTGTTAAAGTATTTAATATTATCTACCTGGAACATAGTAGGTGATGAGGAAATGTTCCTTTCTCTTCAAGATTTGGCTTAAATCCAGTCTCCAACATGAAATCTTTTCTAACTCCTGATTGCTTTAGGTTCCAATGTTTATATATATATATATATATATATATATATTTTTTTTTTTTTTTAAGTGAAAACCTAGGAGTCATTGGTCAATACAGGCATTTCAATGTAGAGCAAAGAATGTTGCTGTTCAGTTGTGTCCAATTCTTAGGTTTTTTTTTTTTTATTGGAGAAGTTTGCTATTTTCTTCTCCAGCTCATTTTACAGAGGAGGAAACACAGGCAAAAGGGTTAAGAGACTTTCCCAGGGTCACACATCTAGTAAGTATTGGAGGCCTGCAAGTGAAGTCTTCCTGATTCCTAGACCAGTGCTCAACAAAGAATAAGATTATTATTTTTTTTTCTATTTTCAGGGGTTGAAACTACTATTTCCCTAGCATGTGGAATTCCAGGTATAGAAATTTCATCCACTAACTCAGATTTGTGACTCGTCTGAAGCATAGTGTCTTTAAGCCTTGCCAGGACCACTTGGAGGGTAAGTGACTGATTTGTAAAATGGCTAGTAGGCATCCGAAGTTGGATTTGAATCCAAGACTTTCCTGACTTCTAAAGGGGATCCTCAATCTCCTCCATTGTGATGGTCATCCTGATATGATTCATCTCTGAGATGATTTAAAGTGCCTGCAGAGTCCCAAATGCTGTATGTATAAGGAAGAAACATCATCATTACATTGGGATGGAATAGTTAAGCTTAATCCATTGATATATTTATTTATTATTATTATTTTTTAGAAACCCTTGCCTTCCATCTTGGAGTCAATACTGTCTATATTGACTCCAAGGCGGAAGAGTGGTAAGAGCTAAGCAATGGGGGTTAAGTGACTTGCCCAGGGTCACACAGCTGGGAAGTGTCTGAGGCCAGATTTGAACCTAGGACCTCCAGTCTCTAGACCTGGCTCTCAATCCACTAAGCTACCCAGCTGCCCAGCTGCCCCCTTAATCCATTGATTTAAATAGAAATATGGCAGCTGCTCAGCTGGCACACCTGAGGCTCCTTGCATTGTGATGTTCTGGTTGCAGCTGCCATTCATTTTCTAACAAAGAAAACCCAAAAGATGTGTCTAACTAAACCCAGCCTCAGACACTGACTTTATTATTAAGACCTAAAAGGAATAAGGGAGGAAATTGAGACCAGGTATGTTAAAATTCACCAGAAGCCAATAAAATGTATATTTTTTCTTTCCTTGTCATGGAGGATCGGGAAGGATGGGAACGAAGGCAATAGGTTGGCTGGTGGCTCTTCTACTTTTTTCTGCCTTTTACATAATTAGGAGGATATTTCTGACAGCACCCACATCTCCATTCCTCAGCCACAAAAATTGCTTATCCTCATGCTGGTCTACCACAGAGTAGTCAGCCTGCTCTGTAAGGTGCTATGCGAGAACCTATTTCTGCAATAGCATGAGGATGATGGGCAAAATCCACGCATGGTCCATTGTAACAAAAACTATGGGCTTTGCTAAATCCCTGGTTACCTAATGTACCATTCACCAAAAGCTCAGTGTCCATTTCCCGGGATTTAGGACAGTTTACATTAATGACATGATTTCCCCTTTTCATTTTTATATCCTACCATTATCAGTCCTCTGGAGTACCTTTTAAAGGGGCGATTGAAGCCAAAAGACTTTTTCTCTGCTAGATTGGCCATTATCCATCAACAAATGTGCCCTGTTAGGGCTAAAAACTATACTAAGTCTTTTGGGATATCCCATATATTTTATTCACTTAAAATCAGATATCTTCAACACAAGGAAAATATCTTCTGGTCTATTTTAGGGGCTTAGAAATCCTGGGTAAAATGTTCCTAATGCCTTTTATGTATCCTATCAGAAACATGGTTCCAGGCAAGCAGGCTTATCCTGGAGAAATCTTAGAAACAAAGGATTACCAAAAAACCTCAGATTTAGAGCTGGAAGGAATTTTAGACATCATTTCGCACTTCTTTGTCATTTTACAGAGGAAGAAACTAAGGCCCAGTGAAATTAGGCAACCTATCTTAACTCACTTAGGTAGTAGTTGTCAGGATTAAGATTTGGACTTGCATTCTCTGACTACAAATTTACTACTCTGTCCATCGAACCTCAAAAGGTCATTGAGTATGGTAGAGTGTTGGATTTGCATGCAGAGGTTCTGAGTTCAGGTCCTCTCCTTGTTGCCTCCTGGAGGTGACCAGATGGCACAGTGGATTAGCAATGTTCAGCTTAGAGTCAGGAATTCTCCAGTACAAATCCAGCATAAAACATTTTAACTAGTTGTGTGACCCTGGACAAGTGACTTAATCTCTCTATGCCTCAGTTTCCTCAGCTATAAAAATAGGAGATACTAATAATTTCTCAAGGCTGTTGTGAGGATAAAATGAGGTTGATATTTGTCAAATGCTTTTCAAACCTTAAGGCAGTATATAAATAATAGGTTTATCATTATTATTATTATTATTATTATGACTACTACTACTAGCACTACCACTACTACTACCATATTATTTGCGGCAAGTCACCTTTTCTTTCCTTCAAAATAATCAGTGATTCCATTAAAAATATAGGAGAAAATATATATTTCTAAATAGTTCTAAATAAAAGAGAAAGAAAAAAATGGGCATGCATTTAAAAATTAGAAAATCAACAATTTAAAAATCTCCAATTAAACACCAAAATAGAAGCTACAATATCAAAGAGGATGGATAAAATTGAAAGTTAAAAACGTTGAAATAAGAAATAACTCTAGCAGTTGGTGTAGGGAGAAAAAAAACAATAAAATAAATAAGCTATTGGTTTATTTGATTAAAAAAAACCCAAGCTAGTCAAGTTACCAGTATTAAAAATGAAAAAGGTGAATTCACAAGCAATGATGGTAATAAAACCAATTATTAGGAGCTATTTTGCTCGCATTTATGGCAATATAACTGACAGTCTTAGTGAAATGAATGAATATTTATAAAAAATAAATTTCCCAGATTAACAGAGCAGGAAATACAACAAATAACCTTATTTTTGAAAAAGAAATTGAATAAGCCACTAATGAATTCTCTGAGAAAAATCTCCAAGAACAGATGCATTTACAAGCAAATTCTACCAAACATTTAAAGAACGATGAATTCTGATACTACGAAAGCTTTATAAAAATAGGTAAAGAAATAATTCTATGAAATGCACAAATATAGTCTTTAACAATAATCCCCCCAATTACATGTAAAAACAATTTCTAACTTTTAAGGAATTTTGCTTCTTGAATATTCCTTTTATCCTTCTAATTCCCCTCATCCAGCTGAAATGGTAAGCAATCTGATAGATTTTATATGTGAAATCATATAAAAACAGTTTCCTACATTAATCTTTTTTCTGAAAGGAAACTCAAAAAAATTAACAAAGTGAAAAAATTTTTCCTTTGGTCTGAATTCAGACCTTATCATTTCTTTCCCCAGAAGCAGATTGCATTTTTTATCATGAGTCCTTCTGATTGTTTTTTGGATCATTGTATTGCTAAAAATAGCTAAGTTAATCTCAGTTGTTCATCATACAGTATTGTTGTCATTGTGTAGTGTTCTCCTTGTCCTGGTTACTTCACTTTGCTGCTTCAATTTGTAGAAATCTTTCCAGTTTTTTCTCTACTCCTCCTACTTATCATTTCTTACAGCACAATAGTATTTCATTACAATAACATACTATAACTTATTCAGCCATTCCCTAATTAATGGGTATCCCTTTGCTTTCTACCCCCCTCCAAAAAAACTGCTTTAAATATTTTTGTACATGTGGTCCTTACCCTGTTTTTTTGTTGTTTTTTTTAATCTCTTCAGGATACAAAATCTAGCAATGATATTCCTGGGTCAAAGAGTTTGTTTTGTAGCCTTTTGGGCACAAGTCCAAATTGCTCTCCAGAATGATTGAATCAGTTCCCAATTTCCCCAAGAGGGCATTAGTGTCTTGTTTTTCTCACATCCCCTACAATTTTTGTCATTTTCCTTTTCTTTCATAAAAGGCAATCTAATAGGTGTGGGATGGTACCTCAGAGTTGTTTTAATTTGCATTTCTCTAATTTAGTGCATTTTTCATATGACTATAGAAAGCTTTTATTATGTTGTCTGAGAACTGCCTGTTCATATCTTTTGACCATTTATCAAATGGAGAATGGCTTGTATTCTTATACATTTGACTCATTTCTCTATTTGAGAAGTGAGACCTTTATTAGAGACTTGTAAAAAGTATTTTCATCATTATAATTATTGTGTATTACTCTCTGTCCTGTTCTTCCCTCCCTGTTTATCCTTTTCTTTCTGTCTGTCCTTAAAAGTGTTTAGCTTCTGACCACCACATTCCCCAATTTGCCCTCTTTTCAATCAGTGTCTTCCCTTCTCTCTTTTTTAAACCTTACCTCCTATCTTAAAATCAATACTCTGTATTGGTTCTAAAGTACAAGAGTGGTAAGGGCTAGACAATGGGGATTAAGTAACTTTCCAGTGACAGAACTAGAAAGCATACAAAGTCATTACTACAGAGGTTACAGTGTTATATATCAGACAATAAGTCCAATATGTACCCCAAATGATGATAACAGAAGCCCAAAATAGTAACTGCCACATATTGTCTTTTTCTTCTATTGACCTTTTCACTTGAACCCCAAAGATGCCTACCCTTGTTCAGGGGTTCCAACTGTCACCCCCTTGCAGTTGACTAAGATGGATCCTTTTTGAAACTGGGGTGCCAAAACTGTACTAGCGGGAGATCAGGAACCAAAGTTTGACAGGTAACTGAGAGGGAGGAAACAGATAAAGAGAAATACCACTTCCCTCCCAGGCAGAGCTGTCCCACAGAAAGTGAAGTTAATCAATGTCCAGAGATGAAGGGTAAGAGGAAACCCCTTTCAATTTATGTCCTTTATGTTCTCTTCTTTGGATGATTGTTGTCTGTGATCCCCTTAGTACACTGAAGAAAAGATGTCTAGTTCTTCCATAAGCTATAAGATCTATTTGTTAGTAGATGATTCTGGAATGGTAGGTTAGAGAAGAGGGAAACAGGAAGTCCCTATTCTATTTTCCACCTAAAGTTTCTTCAGGGATTGAAGCTCAGGTCTAGGGACCCAAGTCCCAGAAGACTTTAGGATCTTTGTGGAGTCAGGCTGATGTGGAGTCAGACAGAGATACAGCTTTGAAGGAAAATCTTTGGGGTGAATAGTCTCTTGTCTTCCCCAAAGGGAAAAAAGTCTCTGTCACCACTTATAAGGAAAGATGGTTAATCTGGGTCTCTTCAGATCAAAGAGAGATTGTAGCCAGATAAGATCAGTGAGATTACTCCTTTCTCTCTGAGTTCAGAAGGACAAGAAGATATATTTCCAACTGTCCTCCTGCTTTTCTTAGCTGGAGATTCCAGTCCCATCCCCTGTTGGTAACAAAAGTTCTATTTCCTTCTTGCATGAGTTTTCATTGTAAAATCCAGTCTTTGCAATATATGGTATCTCTCTCTTGTCCACACTATGTATACTACTTCCAAATGCTTTCATAGCAATATACTTCTTAAGAGTCACAAGAATCACCTTCCTATGTAGGCATGTAAACAGTTTAACTTTATTGAATGTCTTTTGATTTTACTTTCCTGTTTACCTTTTTGTGTTATTATTAAGTCTTGTATTTGAGGGTAAAATTTTCCATTCATTTCTGGTTAGGAATGTTTTAAAGTCCTCTATTTCAATGAATATTATGATTTTTCTTAACCCAGCAAGTGATTCTTGGTTGAAATCTTAGCCCCTTTCCTCTCTGGAATATCATATTCCCTGCCCTATGATCCTTTTATCTAGAAGCTGCTAAATTTTGTATTATTCTGAGTGAGGGTCCCTGAAATTTGAATTGTTCTTTTTGACTGTTTTTAGCATTTTCTTCTTGACATGGGAGTTCTGGGATTTGGCTATAATATTTCTGGCAATTATCCTTTTGGGATCTCTTTCAGGATGTGATAAGTGGATTCTTTCCATTTATATTTTACCCTCTGGTTCTAGAATGTCAGAGCAGTTTTCCTTGCTAATTTCTTGTAAGGTGATATCTAAGCTTTTCTTTTGATCATGGCTTTCAGGTTCAATAATTCTTAGATAATCTCTCCTGGATTTATTTTCCAGGTCAGTTGTTTTTCCAATGAGATAATTCATATTTTCTTCTTCATTTTTTATTTTTTTGGAATTTGTTTGCTTGTTTCTTGATGTCTCATAGAGTCATTGGTTTCCACTTTCCCAATTCTAATTTTTCCCCCAATTCCAATTTTAAGACATTCTTTTCTTCAGTGAGATTTTTTACCTTCTTTTTCATTTGGCCAGTTCTGCTTTTTAAAGAGTTCTTCTTTTCAGAGCATTTTTTGTATATCTTTTTCCACTTGGCCAATTCTACCTCTTCAATGGGTTTTTGTGCCTCTTTTACCAATTGGCCTAATCTGTTTTTAAGGTATTATTTTCTTCAGTATTTTTGTGACTCCTTTACCAATATGTTGACTCTTTCCCCCATGGTTTTTCTGTATCACTCTCCTTTTCCCATTATTTTCTTCTAGTTTTATTATTTGATTTTAAAAATCCTTTTTGAACTACTCCATTGATTCTTTTTGATTTTGAGACCAATTCCTATTTTTCATGGAGGCTTTGCATGTAGTGGTATTGACTTTGTTGTCTTTTAAGTTTGTGTTTTTGTCTTCCCTATTACAAAAATTATTTTCTATGTTGTTTCTTTTTTGTTGGTTTCCTCATTTTCTAGCCTTTTTCTTTTCTTTTAACTTAAAAAAGTGTTAAAGTTCTGCTCTATTCTTGTGGAAACAGGACAGCTATTCAAAGCTTCAGGTCCAATGTTCAGCTACCTTCAGAGGCAGATCTGGGAATCTATAATGTTTTGGTCCTTCTAAGGTAGTTTGCTCTAAGGAGTGATGTGTTTAATATACTCTCAGCCTGTGCTCTGGTCTATAATCAACCATAAGTACCATTTTCTGCCTTGGAACTTTGACCAAGATCATTTGCTCCTTTGTGGCTACAAGTACAAGGCACTGGTGTTTACTAGTGTTCCTCTGACCTTGACTCAAGACTGTGGCCTTGATCTGTGTAAATGCAATGCAACAAGAGTTACACCCCAAGCCAGCAAATGGACTCTTGCAATCTCTTTCTGAGCAATTATATGACACCCATTATTGTCTGTGGCTGAGAACTCAGGAAGATTTTACTTCTGATTAACACCCACCAAGGACTATTGCCATGATTGGGCCTGTGTTGGCTTTGTGCTCTACTTCTTCCCAAGAGCAAAAAAATCTTTTGTGCTGACTTTCTAAGTTGTTTTGAGCTAAAAATTATCTTCCACCATCTTTTTGTGGGTTGTGGTGCTCCAGAATTCATTTTGAAGCATTATGCCATAGCTGTTTAGAGGGTAATTTGTTAGTGATCTGGTGGGTCTGTGTACCTACTCCACTATCTTGCATACAAATATCAGGAGTCATAGTCTTGGCCTCAGCTTCCTAATGTGTAAAATGAAAGGGTTGGATTTGATGACCTTTCCAGCTCTAATTCTGTGATTCCAGCCTAACTAAGTGTTAAAATTAATTAATTAAATTAAAATACCCAGTTAACTCTTTCCCTCCCCTCACCCAATAAAGAAAGTATCATTTGACAAAAAGGTATATGTATATGTAAAACTATGTGTTACTTATTTCTCTTTATTAGTTCTTTCTCTGGAGGTGGGAATATTATTTCTATTGCTGCATATAATGTTCCCTTAGTTCTGTTCATTTAACTCTTCATAATTTCATGTAGATATTTCCATGTTTTTCAAAAATTAACCCATTCATCATTTCTTACAGCACAGTAGTGTTCTGTCACAAGCATATACCACAACTTGTTAAGCCATTCCTCAATTGATGGCCATCCTTTCAATGTCTAATTCTTTGACATCACAGGGAGAGTGGCTGTAAATATTTTAGAACATAGAGTTTCTTTTCTTTTTTTCTTTGATCACCCTAGGAAATAAATTTCATAGTGGTATCACTGGATGAAAAGGTAGACACTGTTTTCTAACCCTTTAAGCATAATTCCAGACTGCTTTCCAAAATGAGCAATGTGGGAGAAAGGAATACCATGGTCTTCTCATTTTCTCCCTCTGGAGTTTTCAAAGTGGTGTTAAACTTCATGGACCTTTCCTATTTATAAGAAAAGATAAGGGATGAAGAACAAAAGTAGGCTGTGGGTTTTTTGTTTGTTTTTGTAGCGAAATGAGGACTATTTGCAGACCTGGATCTGAATCCTTGATTTGCCACTCCTATCTTTGCCAAGTCACTTAATGTTCTCAGGCCTTGTTTTTCTCATCTGCAAAATGAAGGCATAATATTAGATGTCCTCTGAGGTTCCTTCCAGTTTTCAACCTATGACCCTAAGTCCAATGCTGTAATTGTTTTTGGAGAAAAACAATGTGGTAATAGAGTGAAATAATCCAGTTAGAAATAGTTAGGGCTAATTTAATATAATAGGAATTAGAGGCAATTACACAAACAATATATTTCAGTATTTGAATGGAAGTGGCAGTGAGGTGGTACAGCAAATAGATTTCTGGGCCTGGAGTCAGGAAGACCAGAGTTCAAATCCAGCCACAACTATATACTAGCTATGTGATCCTGGGCAAGTCACTTAACCCTGTTTGCCTTGGTTTTCTCATCTGTAAAATGATCTGGATAGGGAAATGGGGTAGAAGGATTGGAGTTCATGATGAAAGACAAAAATAGGTTGAAAGGGATGAGGTGTAGGGAAAGACCAAATAGTAAGAGGCTGTGATCTGTTATAGGAATGCCAGAGGTTGTTTTATTTGTTTGTTTTTATTAAGGGAGTAGAATACTCATAGGTAATGGTAAGATCTATGTGTGACTGTGGTAGAGTGGAAGAGCAGGTTGTAGTATTTAAAGAGGCTGAAAAATTGTGAGACTAGGAAGTTTGAACTTCAATGTGGTCATTGAGGTCCATTCATATAATATATGAACCAGTGGAAGATAATGTTGTGGTTTTGCTTTGTCATTGAAGAACCATTTTTTGGTTTGTTTCTTTGATTTGGTCTCAACTGTATAGTAAACTCTTGGTGAGAAAATTTCCTTACCAATGGAGAATAATGATTATTCTTCAATTCATGATCTTATAGTCACCTGCAGGCACTGAGAGGTTAAATGTTATATCTTAGTTATACAGCCTGCGAGAGGCCATCAAGCTACAATGTTTTGACACGGTCACTTGTGGAAACCAGGTGGTCACAAAGTGGCTCCTAGGAAGAATGGAGACATCTACTCAGCCCCTCTCTATGTGACTTCTCTCATTAATATTCCTTTATTATTGGGATTGCTCTTACTTATCCCCAGGAAAAAAAAAAGTTGAGAGAAATATGCTTGCAGGGTTAATACTTTGTCCCCCTCAGAATATTACCAAGAGATTTTACTCACAAAATTAAACATAAGGATTTTTATGTATCCACTTAGATAGGACCCTCTTTTCTAGGCATAAAATTTCAGCAAATCTGTGCTCAGAATTCCCCAACCTAAATCAAGGTCATGTTGATTCTACCCTCTCACCCAACACTTAGCAACAATGTTTTGTTGACTATATCCTTAGGCTTCGCTTCTGTTCCTAGGATCTATGGAAACAAGTAGAAACTTGTTGAAAATGAAACTATGTGCCAAGTAGATATGTGACCATGAGGGTATAAAATAAAGCCAAGCCTCAGCCAAGGCTGAGCAGTTTTTCCTGTGAAATCTGTGCTGTGGGTTGAATATGAAAGCTGTGTCCCATTCATCATTCAGCTGACACTGTCTCACCTCCAAGAACCCCTTCCCCTGTGGGAGGCTGGCCCACTCTGCAGCAACAGCCAATATCAGAGATGAGAATTGAATCCAGGTCTTTCTCTCTAACTCTCTCCTTGCATCAAATGTCTTCCTGTTCTGGAAAACCTTCTGCCCTGGAGCCATAATGACCTGGTTTGTGACTGCTTTTCCTAGATTACCATTTGAGCAAAACCAAAGTCACCACACCTTACCTCACTCCCTACTCTTTAAGCATTTATTTCCTCTCCAACTCCCTTATCAGAATCCACAGAATCTTTCCTCTTCCCCTTTGCTCCTTCATGTCCAATTCTGGAATCATAAATCATGATCAAATTAAATCTTCCATTGCTCCTGGGTGGCTGTATCAATTCCTGTAATTTTTGAGATCAAAGTGTCTCCCACTTGCCATGACTACCTTGTAGGTGTTTTCTTTCCATTAGAATAAGAGATCTTTGAAATCCTGGGTTCTCTTTGCTTTTGTGTTTATATCCCCAGTGCTTGGCCCATGATGAGCCCTTTATAAATGTGCTTTATTTTAACTATTCATTCCCAATGCCTAGGTTGGCTATGATGCCTCCCTAAGGATGAAATAGTTTGTTGGAAATTAAGAAGTCTTTTCCTCTTTTTATTTGCTTGTTGTCTTCTTTCCCATTTTATCCTTAAAGCTCTCAGGATAATCAGGTTTAGCTGGATCTCAAGCCACGTTTTCTACAAAATTCACTTTCCCTTTACTCTTTTATATTGTTTTATATTGTCCACTAACCTCCCATATGATGTTTTATAGATGACTATGTATTGCAGCTGGTGTTGCCTGTCACTTCCATATCTTTCCATTAGCAAAGAGGTCAAGTATTTGTTGACTAAGGAAATTTCTAGATTCTTTTGGGCCCTCTTTGTTGCTTTAAACACTTAAAAGAAATTTTGATAGTCCATATCAGTATTTGTTGCTTAGTTATTTACTATTTCCCATCATGAATATCTTGTTTAAATCAATCACATTAGAGCTTTTGTGAAGCATTGGTTCATTTTCATTCTGTTGTTTTTAGTTTGGAATTGAACTTTTACCTTTTGCTCTAAAACATCAATGATCTAAGTGTAAACTGAGTCAGAGATGATTTTCATATCAGTAGTCAACAATTTCCTACCAATAATTTATAGTTAATTTCATTTTTGTGATATTATTTGGTCTTTCTATATTCAATGTTTTCTAATTCTTTTTGAAGAAAATATTCATGAATTATATGATTTTGGCTTTTCTTCTTAATCTTGAGCCATATTTTTCCATCATATTTTTGGTGTCTTGCCTTCTGTTCCTTGTATCATAGTCCCTGGTTGATTTAATCTGAGGATCTCGTTGAATTAACAACCATATAAAATATAGCTCCATATCACTAGTAATAAAGGAAATGAAACAGGGATGCAGGGCTGGTTCAACATTAGGAAAACCATCCACATAATTGACCACATCAACAAGCAAACTAGCAAGAACCACATGATTATCTCAATAGATGCAGAAAAAGCCTTTGATAAAATACAACACCCATTCCTATTAAAAACACTAGAAAGCATAGGAATAGAAGGGACTTTCCTAAAAATAATAAACAGTATATATCTAAAACCAACAGCTAATATCATCTGCAATGGAGATAAACTAGATGCATTCCCAATAAGATCAGGAGTGAAACAAGGATGCCCATTATCACCTCTACTATTTGACATTGTACTAGAAACACTAGCAGTAGCAATTAGAGAAGATAAAGGAATTGAAGGCATCAAAATAGGCAAGGAGGAGACCAAGTTATCACTCTTTGGGGATGACATGATGATCTACTTAAAGAATCCTAGAGATTCAACCAAAAAGCTAATTGAAATAATCAACAACTTTAGCAAAGTTGCAGGATACAAAATAAACCCACATAAATCATCAGCTTTTCTATATATCTCCAACACAGCTCAGCAGCAAGAACTAGAAAGAGAAATCCCATTCAAAATCACCTTAGACAAAATAAAATACCTAGGAATCTACCTCCCAAGACAAACACAGGAACTATATGAACACAACTGCAAAACACTCGCCACACAACTAAAACTAGACTTGAGCAAATGGAAAAACATTAACTGCTCATGGATAGGACGAGCCAATATAATAAAAATGACCATCCTACCCAAACTTATTTATCTATTTAGTGCCATACCCATTGAACTACCAAAATACTTCTTCACTGATTTAGAAAAAACCATAACAAAATTCATTTGGAAGAACAAAAGATCAAGGATATCCAGGGAAATAATGAAAAAAAAAACACATATGATGGGGGCCTTGAAGTCCCTGACCTAAAACTATATTACAAAGCAGCAGTCATCAAAACAATTTGGTACTGGCTAAGAAACAGAAAGGAAGATCAGTGGAATAGACTGGGGGAAAGCGACCTCAGCAACACAGTATACGATAAACCCAAAGATCCCAGCTTTTGGGACAAAAATCCACTATTCGATAAAAACTGTTGGGAAAATTGGAAGACAGTGTGGGAGAGACTAGGAATAGATCAACACCTCACACCCTACACCAAGATAAATTCAAAATGGGTGAGTGACTTAAACATAAAGAAGGAAACCATAAGTAAATTGGGTAAACACAGAATAGTATACATGTCAGACCTTTGGGAGGGGAAAGGCTTTAAAACCAAGCAAGATATAGAAAGAATCACAAAATGTAAAATAAATAATTTTGACTACATCAAACTAAAAAGCCTTTGTACAAACAAAACCAATGTAACTAAAATCAGAAGGGAAACAACAAATTGGGAAAAATATTCATAGAAACCTCTGACAAAGGTTTAATTACTCATATTTATAATGAGCTAAATCAATTGTACAAAAAATCAAGCCATTCTCCAATTGATAAATGGGCAAGGGAAATGGATAGGCAGTTCTCAGATAAAGAAATCAAAACTATTAACAAGCACATGAAGAAGTGTTCTAAATCTCTTATAATCAGAGAGATGCAAATCAAAACAACTCTGAGGTATCACCTCACACCTAGCAGATTGGCTAACATAACAGCAAAGGAAAGTAATGAATGCTGGAGGGTATGTGGCAAAGTAGGGACATTAATTCATTGCTGGTGGAGTTGTGAACTGATCCAACCATTCTGGAGGGCAATTTGGAACTATGCCCAAAGGGCAACAAAAGAATATCTACCCTTTGACCCAGCCATAGCACTGCTGGGTCTGTACCCCAAAGAGATAATGGACAAAAAGACTTGTACAAAAATATTCATATCTGTGCTCTTTGTGGTGGCCAAAAACTGGAAAATGAGGGGATGTTCTTCAATTGGGGAATGGCTGAACAAACTGTGGTATATGTTGGTGATGGAATACTATTGTGCTAAAAGGAATAATAAAGTGGAGGAATTCCATGGAGACTGGAACAACCTCCAGGAAGTGATGCAGAGCGAGAGGAGCAGAACCAGGAGAACATTGTACACAGAGACTAATACACTGTGGTATAATCGAATGTAATGGACTTTTCCATTAGTGGTGGTGTAATGTCCCTGAACAACTTGCAGGGATCCAGGATAAAAAAACACCATTCATAAGCAAAGGATAAACTATGGGAGTGGAAACACCGAGGAAAAGCAACTGCCTGAATACAGAGGTTGAGGGGACATGACAGAGGAGAGACTCTAAATGAACACTCTAATGCAAATACTATCAACAAAGCAATGGGTTCAAATCAAGAAAACATCTAATGCCCAGTGGACTTATGCGTCGGCTATGGGGGGTGGGTGGGAGGAAAAGAAAATGATCTATGTCTTTAATGAATAATGCTTGGAAATGATCAAATAAAATATATTTAAAAAAAATAAAGGAAATGAAAATCAAAATAACTCTGAAATTTCATTTTAGGCCCAGAAAATTGTTCAAAAGACAAAAAATAGGGCTCGCTGATGTTGGAAACACTCTCAAAAGACAGGTACACTAATCCAGTATTGATGACCATGGGAATTGGTCAAGACCATTTAAAATAATTTGAATTAATGCTAAAAAGATGATTTAAATAAATATATCTTTTGTCCCAGAATGTCTTCAGTTCTTTTTAGAATTCTTCTTCCTCTTCTGCAACAAATGACATCTAAGTTGTGATTATCTTCTTGATGGTCTTCTTACTTTCAATCATCAACACTGCAAAACAAAATAAACAAATAATCCATGAAATGGTATTTATTGTCTAATTGGTGAAACCAACTCTACCAAATAGGAGACACAGTGGATAGAACATTAAATTGGAGTCAGGGAGAGAATAGTTCAATTCTGTCCTTAGACAATTTCTAGTTAGGTGACCCTGAGCAACTCACTTAACTTCTGTCTGCTTCTGTTCCTTTTCTATAAAATTGGGATAATAATAGCATCTTCATTCTAGGGTTGTTGTGAGGATAGAATGAGAAAACATTCATTCTTTTCAATCCTGAAAGCACTGTATCAATGTTTACTATCAGTATCATTGTATTATTTTTGTATTGTTGCTTATTATAATATGATTTTTGTAATATTTTGTATTATTTGTTGTTACATTTTTTATCCAAGAAGAGCCTGTGACCCATTCTATTTAGCTTCAACATCCTTATATATTATGTGTTTATTTATAGAAAGAATGCAAAAGTTGATCTGATTCAATTTCATCCTGACCCTCCCATCTTTTCCAATAAGATGAAACCTACAGAGACTAGCCTTCAAAAAACTCGAGTTATTTTCACATTACTGTGAATCAGAGAAGCAGAAATTTCTTGGGGGACATATTTCCATCTTGGAGGGCACATCTACATCTGCCTGAAATCAACATTCAGATAATCAAAGATACAATTTTAAAAGTCTTTTGAGACCTTGTTTCTCACAACCTTAGATGAACATCTATAAGGCTTGTAGAACCTCATAAACAAGACGGTATCAGACATCTAAAACAATTCATCCTGGGAAAATTTCTATGACTTTCTGATATTAAGCAAATTCCCGAAGGGATATCAGGCCACTGCTGCCTCCTGATCATCCAGTTGTTCAGTTTTTAATTCTTGGCCTCTTAAATAAAATTCACAAAGGGGTATCATTTCTCCAATCCGTGGCACACAAAAATGGATGTTATAAGTATATCACCTTCAAAAGTATAGGTTAATTCCTGATTTTTTGAAGGAGTGTCTGATAGTCATCTGGATAGTCTGAAGAAGTGCATGAAGCTTTAGCAAAGTCCTACAGTGCACTCTAAATAAGGAAGGACCTTTCTAGGCTATTCCATAATCCAGGGGAAATCTTTTTTAGCTCAAGGTTATTAAAGTCTTCAGTGCTATGTTAGGTACTATACAGGGAAATTAAGAATGGACTTAATAAGAATTCTTAGGTCAGTTCATAATGATTAGGTCATCTGGGCTTGATTCTCAGTTGGGTAGAATAAGGCACTAATGAGGCCAAGGTTGTAGACTTTATCCCTAGTTAACTAGACTATATTACAAGCCATATTATTATCCTTCTCTGCCAGAAATCTTGCCAAAGATGTGCTATTGTTAACAAATGAAACTGGGCATATAATGTAGTTAGGTCTGTAAAAAGCATCACTACTCAAGGTCATGTTCTACTGGGCAACATTATTTTTGTAAATGAAGGCAACACATTTTGAAGAATGGTGATGACACAAACTATTGTGTCCAGCAAGAGCTTTATCCCATGGAATAAGCAACAATTAGGTGGATGGAGGATTTTCTTTTTCCTCCTTTTGTGATAAATTCTTATTGTTGTTTAGTCATTTCAATTGTGTCTGACTCTTTGTGATCCCATTTGGCATTTTTCTGGCCAAGATACCAGAGAGATTTGCCATTTCCTGCTCTAGCTCATTTTACAGATAGTCAAACTGAGGCAAACAGGCTTAAGTGACTTTTCCTGACTCTTGGTTTCTTCTGTTTTCCAAAAAGGCTTTCTGTCAAATGTTGACAGCATGGGTCAGAATTTCAGATGGCAGTTCAGGAAACAGCACCACTCACACCTTGCTAAGTGAGAATATCCTCCTGGTCTGAGTCACTCCTTCCTCTGATACTGGATGGAGGGGTGAAGGTGGTTGTGAATTTTAATGCAGCCCTGCCTCTTTCCTCTCCCCAAACCATTGTCATGTCACATTCTGTTTCATTTTCATTGTTGCAGTGGGAGTGTATCCCCCCATTGTCTTGACATTCAGATTGTTTTAGTGGCTTCTTGGATGGGTGTGAGAAAAAGGGGGGGGGGACTCCTTTGAATTCTAATAAGTCTGTCTCCAGACATAATGCTAGCAAAGATGCTTAAACAGCACTCTATAAAGATGTTAAGAAAATATTTGTAGTGCTTCACACACACCTATAGACAAAAAACAGTTCTTGTTGCCGTAGAAGCAGCAACACTGTACAGCCCTAATTAAAGCATCATCTGACCTGTTTTTTTTTTTTTTTATGCTACGGTTGCAGAATTCTGCTGAAGAAAAGGATTAATTACAGATGAGCTGTGTGTCATGATAATTAACTATTGCCGCTTCTCCTATTTGCCACATTCTGGTACATTTTCCGCTTTAGTAGATACAGGGAATAAGAATTTTTATCACATCCCCTGCCTTGCAGTCCCTGATGCATTTGTCACCCATAAATTTGCACAGCATACACAAAATATTGAGCCATCAGCATTTTTTATCCTCATGTGCATTGAAACCGGAGTAAAGCCAGACATGTCAATATATCAAAAGGTGGCATGATACAAGGCAGACAGTTCCAGATGTGGAAATCCAGAAAACTTAGGTTTGAATCCCGACTCAGCCTGCATCTCAAATCCCTCATCTGTAAAATGAGGGATTGTGATAGATGGGTTTGGACGTTGGGCACATGGGTAATAAAGTTAATCATAGGACCTCCTGAGGGGGCAAGGGATGGGAATAGGGAGAGAATAAACATTTATAAAATGTCTACTATGTGGGCACTCTGCTAGGTGATTTTTATGAATATTATCTCATTTGATTCTCACAGTAGCTCTGTCAAGGAGATGTTATAATTATCTGACTTGAAGAAACAGAGATAGAGGTTAAGTGATTTGCCCAGAGTCACACAGCTAGTAAGTGCCTAAGGCTACATTTGAACTCAGGTCTTCCTGGTGGCAAAGCCAGCACTTTATCCACAATGCCACCAGCTGCCTCTGAAACATGATGAACTAAGATGCAGAATGAACCATATTTTTGGCCATTGCCATTGTAGGAATTTGTTTTATGTAGCTATGTATATTTCTGACAAGAAAATGTATGATTTTTCTTTTCCTTTTTTCCCTAAAGGGGAGTGGTGGAAGGGAGAGTAAATACATGTGTTAATTAAAAAAATAGAAGTTAAAAAATGAAAAATAAATAGCAAACATTTATTATGTACCTACTATGCGTCGAGCACTGTGCCAGTACTGAGTATACCAAGTCAAAAGTAAACTATCCATCATAACAGAATGATGGCGGTAGAGGGAGAGCTGGGAAGTGGTTATAGGGAACAAAAGGTGTTGCTCTACCTCTCTAACCAATGAGTTTTGGAGGGATAACAATAAATATGCAAACTATGATGAGGAAAAAGGCTTGGCATGAGTTTTCATTTGAGAGGAACCAGGTTTCAATGAGAGCCAAAAGGTGGTCTAATATGAAGGGGAGGTTGTTCACTATAGAGCAAGGGATCCTGAGGGCACCAAGGAGGAAAGGCTGGGTATGTATGGAGTGGATAGTGGGGTAGGGTTGATGTGGATAGCCATAAACGAGAGGATAGAACAGGAATGAGAGAGTTTATTATTTGGGAGTCTGGAATATGGAGGATGAGAGTTTGCCAACCATTGGAGAATGGGTCCTGGAAGAGTATCAGTGGATAGGATAACCTCTACTGATCAAGGTATGGGAATAGAATATTCTCCAGGAGACTAGACTTCATCATTTTTTGTGATTCTGTTTGATTCCATTACACTATTGTGTCCAATTTGCATAGCATTTCCCCAGGCAATAAATATCTACTTTTCTCTTAGTTGTCTGATATGACAGAGTGCTACTAGAAATATTTGAGTTTATATGGGACCTTTCTTTTATCATTGACCTTGAGATAGATGCCTAAAAATGAGAATTCTGGGTTAAAGAGGCAACATGGTGGCTTAGTGCATAGACTACTAAAATTTGGAATCAGGAAGATGAGTTCAAATCTGGACTCAGGAACTGACTAACTGTGTAATCCTGGGCAAGTCATTTAAAGTATGTATGCCTCAGTTTCCTCAACTGTAAAGTGGGGATCATAATAGTTCCTATCTCCCAGAGTTGTTGCAGGGATTAAATGAGATAATAATCATAAACTGTTTAGCACAGTGACTGGAATATAATAAGTGCTTAATAACTGTGTGTGCCCTTTCTCCTTCAAACTATAGGGGCCTTTTAGTCACTTTTTAACCTTTATTCCAAAATGTCTTCCAGAATTCACCAAATCATCATCAGAGTATTAGTGTATCTGTCTTAGAATCACATTTTAAATTCTTGGGGTGAACATTCAACAAATGATAAATTCTTTTGTAGTGTGTATTTATTTTGATAGGAAAATAAGCACTTCAGTAATTTGTATAAACATAGGATCATTTAGAGCTGAATAAGTTTTGGTCTTAGTATGTGTATAGATCTTCTAGTCCAGCCCTTTTTTTTTTCTTACAAATGAATAAACTGCATCCCATAGAGGTTAAGTGATCCAAGGTTAAGTGATTCCAAAATCATGAAAATAGTAAATAGGAGAGTCAATTTAACACTGATTAATCTGCTTTGAAAGTCTGGATTTTGAGGAGGTAGTATTTTCTTAGAGGAAAAATATTAGTTAGATCTAGCATTACTATTATATGATTTTATGCAAGTTCTTTAAATTCTTTGGGTTTCAGTTTTTATACATACATAATATCTTTAAGTTTCTTTTTAAAATTCTAAGGTTTTATTCAGTGCCTTTTTGATGAACATGACCTTAATAAATTAACCACAAAATTGGTATTAATGAATATCTTTAATGAAATGCAGATGATGATTTTGAAAACTATGTATAAAAGTCTAATCTAAAATACAACTACTTTAGAGATTGATTGCAAAACTATAGGTCTGGTTACATTTCTTTCTGGCAAAGATTAGGGAGAATTTATTTAAGTAGGCACAGAGAAACTAAAGTCTGCGTGGTATGCATGTGTGTGTCTTCCTCCTCATCCCTCATACCCAGTCAATTGCCATGTCTTATTAATGATTTTGTTCATCTTTCTCCTTCTCATTTACCCTAGTTCACAATCTTGTCACCTATTGCCTTGACTATTGCAATATCCTTCTTAAAAGAAGTTACCTTCTGTCTTAGAATCACTATTGTATATAAATTCCAAGTCAGAAGAATGGTAAGGGCTAGGCAATGAGGGTCAGTCAAGTGACTTGCCTACAGTCACATAACCAGAAAGTATCTGAGGCCAGTTTTGAATCCAGGATCTCCTATCTCTAGTCCTGTCTCTCAATCCAATGAACCATGTAGATGCCTTTTCAATATTCCTCTTGAGCTCCCTCTGCAATCAGTATCCTCTCTCTAATTCATCCTTCAGAAAGCTTCTAAGTTGATTTATCTAAAGCACAGACTTGATAATTTTATACCCCTGATCAAGATAGTTTAATCGCTCCCTCTAGCCTCTAAGACAAAATACCAACTCTTCTGATTGACTTTGAAAGCCCTTCACCATCTGTCTGCAGTCCAGCTTTCTAGACTTATGGTATTTTACTTCCAACCACATATCAGATATCTTTTTGTATATCCAGTGCTTACTACCATGATTGGCACGTGGCAAATACTTAATAAATGCTTTTTCATCCATTCTGTTCTCCCTCCATGGCCATATTTAACTGGAATGGACTCTTCCTTCATTTCTATCTCATAGAATCCCCACCCTCCTCTAGGACTCATTGGAATGCCACATTCCCGGTGATTGATACTTCCCCTAAACATGAAAATTACTTTTTTTTTGCACTTTTTTGCATTTTTTAATATTTATTTTCTTGTGTTCATATTGCTTTTCCTCAATAGTTTATAAGATATTTTAAGGCCATAAACTGGTTAATGTATTTTTTTCATTTGTTTGTTTTGTATCCCCTGTACCTATTGCAGTGTCTAATCTCCTGTAGGTACTTATTACATGCTTTTTGAGTGAATGAGTTGTTTTTTTAGTGCATATTCTGTCTGGCCCCATTGCTTTTCCTTTTATTTCTTTGTTTGTTACATTAAAGTTCCCAAATATTTTCTTTCCTTCCTTTCTCCTCTCTCCACACTAGAGAAGGTATCACTTGACAAAATTTATACATTTATATATTGTATCTATTTATAAAACTTATCTTGCTTGTTTCTATTTATTGGTTCCTTCTCTGGTAGTGAACATATAGAATTTATTCTTTGAACAATATTTCTGATGTTATATATAATTTTTTTTGGTTCTGTTATTTTTACTTTTCATAATTTAATATAGATGTTTAAAATTAAACTGCTTATTATTTCTGATGACACAGTAATATTCCATCACAATCATATGCCACAATTTATTTAGTCATTTCCTAACTGATTGGCATCCTCTCAATTTCTAGTTCTTTGCCACCACAGAGAGAGAAGCTATAAATATTTTAGAACATATAGTTTCCTTTTTTGTTTTACTTAATACTATTTCTACTTCCTTTGTAAGATACTGGGAAATGTCTTTTTAGTATCCAAATATGGATGAACCCATTTTTTATTGATTTTGATAGCTCTTTCCTAGTTTTCATCTTTTTGTTGCCTTTTTTTTCCTTGTTTCATTCTTAGGATGACTTGGAATATTTGTGTTTCTTGCCAACTTTCATAAACTTGTTTTTTCCCTTCACTATTTCTTGTTATTTTAAGAGAAGATATTGCTTATATGCGTCTACAATATTCCTCCATATCATTTTACAAAAGAATTTCTATTCTTAATTGGGGTTGCTACCATATTGTTCTTCACTTGGTTTGGAGACCAAATGTAATTGTTGTCTAAAGTAGTTTTTAGGTCCTTTTGACCTTTTCATTGAGGTGGTAGATTTACTTTGGTTAAGTTTACTTAAGTAATGTTGATAGTCAATGCTGATCAATTTAGATTTACTAAAACTGGACTTTCACATCTTAAGGTCCACTGAGAGAGCCTTATGACCGAGTAAGGTTATTATATATTGTCAAGGATGTCTTAGAATGGTGTCTAAGAGTCTTTGTAGGAACTTCAGTCCAAGGGGATTAAGAATATTAATGGTTTTGTATTTTATTATTGATTTTGTATTTTCCCCCTTTATGGACCTGTAATTTCACTGGTATAAGGGAATACCTGGTAAGAAAATTTTAGCAATGAAGATCAGCAACCATTCTACAAACTTAGAGACTTAGAGAGTTGCCACTGAAAGGGATAAGTTAAGTGACTTGTTCAGTGTCACATAGTCAGTATTTATCAGAAGTGATTCTTGAATTCAGCTCTCCCTGACTTAAAGCCTGTTCTTTTATTATACCCTCTTGTCACTCAAATATGAAAAATGTAGAACCTTAAATAGCCAATGAGTAACCACAGAAGATGGTGGACTTTATGTTGCAAGAATGTGGTGAAATGGCCTCCTTCTTTTCCACGGTACTACTTTTGTCCATTGTTATTCCTTGCTCTCAGACCTGCTATGAGAATGATTTAAATACATTGAAAATACTATTATTTTAAGATGAATATTGGATGTTTTCCCATTTTTAAATTGGATATCAAATGAGAAAAATGAAAAGTTTTGAAAAATTATGTCTTATGAAGATTATCTAGGAATCCTTCATGAAAGTTCCCGTAATTGTTAAACTGGACCAATACTGGAAAGAGAATTAGATTTAGAGGAAGAGGACTTTGGCTCAAATCCTAGGTGACTTACTAGCCTATTGATTGTGTTATCTTATCCTATTAACTGTGTCACTTATCTTCTCTTGGCGTTTTCCTTGTGTACTTGAACTAGACAGCATCCATGATTCCTTCCAGCTCTACATCTATGATTCTTTGAATTATAGGAAGCAAAATAGCTTTAACTTTCCCAAGGAAAGTGATTTTCTTCTTCTTCAACCTTGAGAAAGTTGTTATTTTCCTGTTTGCCAAGGCCATTAATATGAAGAACTCCATTCTAACATAAAGCCTAGACTTTAACAATTGAAGGTAGCTAGGTGGCACAGTGGATAGTTTGCAAGGCCTGAAGCTAGGAAGACTCATCTGCCTGAGTTCAAATAGGACCTCACTTGTATGATCCTGGGCAAATCATTTAAACTTGTTTACCTCAGTTTCTTCATCTATAAAATGAACTGAAGAAGGGAAATGGCAAATCAATCCAGTATCTCTTCCAAGAAAATCCCTAAAGGGATCATGATGAGTCTGACATGATTAATAACTGAACAACAAATAACAATCGAACTATATTAATTTCTTGGAACTGTGAATATCTAAGCTAAGTTATAAAAAGACCTTCCTGTTCATTAGTTTTATACATCAACAATGGACCTACAGAGATCTAAAGAATGAGATATCACTATTTTCAGTGAATTCCTATCACTTTTAGACTTTTATTGGTGGGAAATTACTATATATATATATATACCCAATGACCTTATTGATAATATATTCTCAAACCAAAGATAGGGAGACTTCTTTACTAAACCTATCTAAGCAATGCTGGATACTGTCAATGTTTACAATTTTGGGGTCATTTTTCCTTCCACTGAGAGGAAAGCAACATACTTTTAAAAAGCTGTTTAACACTTCAGCAGGCAATTTTAAATATTTCTATAGATTTGGGGTATCCATTAATGAAAGTAGCACCAGGCCCCATCCTAGATAGCACTCCCTTCCAGACCACTCCACCATGGCTAGGCTAGCTGACTGCTTAAGGTTTCAGAATAGCTTGAGTCAATAAATAGGACGGCTGTTTTGTTGAGCTATTTCATATGCTATGGGATGGACTGTGAGAGAGTACAAGTCTCCTCTGAACCTAGGAATATATGGCACTGGCATGGAAAGGTCTCTTGGTTATCAAAAGACAATACCATAAAGGCAATGTACCAGAGTGGACAGAGAACTAGTTTCAGCATCTGAAAATCTCTGGTGTAAGGCCTGAATCTGACATACTGATTTGTGACTTGGGGTAAATCATTTAATTTCTCAGTGTCTCAAGGCAGCTTTCTAAATCTACAAGTTGCAGAACCATTGTAACCTGTGTTGGTAAAAAGTTTCCTATATTAGGGAAATCATAGATCTCATCCACATAAAAAAAAAGACAGTAACTCCAGAATATCCAAAAACTGTCAAGGAAGCATTAAGATGGTCCACTGGAACACTGTTATAACACAATAATCCTTTCTTGCTATAATGCACACAGAGAATGAATTCTTACTAGTGTGGTAGATAGAGTATTGGACTTTAGGCAGGAAGAATTGTATTTAAATTTGGGGCAAATCCTATTTGGGCAAGTTATTTGGCCTCTCTGAATGTCATAGGATCATATATTTAGAAGTGGAAGAGAACTTCAACATCATTAGTCCAGTCTCCTCATTTTATAGTTGAGGAAAGATTAAATGACTTCTCAAAGGATACACATATAATAAGTGGAAAAGCCAGGATTTTAACCTAGGACCCCTGACTCTAGACCCATCATTCTCTTTCCATGATATCACACAACCTCAGTTTTCTTATTTGTAAAACAAATGAGCTATGGTGGGGGGGGGGGCCTCTTTTCAATGTGGATCAGATTAGATGACCTCTAGGCCACTAATAGAAATTTACTGAATCCCAAGTTCTGTGATTCTACAATTCTATACATTGTTGGGTCCATTTCAATTAGATAAATTAGATCCAATTAGATAAAATCTATAGTAAAGTTCCTCAAAATGGGTTTTATTGTGTTTGAGGTCTGGTGTCTTAGCCTAGTTAAGAAGAGAATATAGTGGCTTGAGAGGTGAGAGGGGCTGTCTATAATCCCTGATGGAGAGGGAGCTGCTTGCTCAGCTGAGCACATCCTTCTTGATGCTGCAATACAGGGAAGCCCTGAGAAGGCTTGGACTGTGGGAGGTAAAAGCTGGCTAATGAAAGTTGATTTCTATGGCCTTTCCAGGTCACTGAGGACTGTGTGATTACAGATGCTGTCAGATCAGTTTTAGATAATGAATAGTAACAATTCATACATGGAGAGGAGTTTTCTTGGCTTAGGGACCCTTCTGCAGGGAGCATATGGTCTTGTTTACAGCACTTTTACTACAGAAATAGATTAAGCAGGCCAATTTAAAGAAGGATCCGTTTGATCTGTGTGTGTGTGTGTGTGAGAGAGAGAGAGAGAGAGAGAGAGAGAGACAGACAGACAGACAGACAGACAGACAGACAGACAGACAGAGAGACAGAGACAGAGAGAGACAGAGAGAGAGAGAGAGAGAGAGAGAGAGAGAGAGAGAGAGAGAGAGAGAGAAATGGGAGATGTCATAGCTATAACTATTGTTTGACCTGTAGTTTCATCTTTTGAAATAATTGTACTCTCCTCCCCACCTCCATCTTTTCTTTTAAAGATTGGTCCCCCTTTCTCACCCATGCTGTAGATATAGGATCTACTCGTGAGTGGTTCTTACTCTGATCTGCACAGGAGTTTTGATCTGCTCCCTTTACAATCTGGTCCAGTTTGACTCTTCCTAGGCAATCTGGTGATTCCTATTCCACAATTCTTGTGGAATCACCATATTAAAGCTGAACTTTAGTGTAGACATCTTATCATCTTAGTAAACTATAACTCAGAACTTTTTTAACTCAAGAGAGCCCTCAAGAGAAGCCTCAGCTCCCAGTAACAGCAATACCAAACATCACTATATTTTAATAGGAATTTATGCTTGTTTGACTTTGGATTTATGTTCTAGGAATAGGAAAAGCTCTGCTGTTTGAGATTAGAAATTAACTTGCCATTGTACCTCCAGCCCCTTAGGAGAAGTTTGAGCCACCATTATGTAATTGTTAGATGATATGGTCAACTACCCAGTAGGTCCTCATGCCTCTTATCTATGGGTGAGAATACTTAATCCTTTTATTTATAGGCATATACGTATATGTATATACATATATATTTTTAATTTTTTTTTTTGCCCTTTCCCACCTGCTGGCAGATCTAGATTCCCAGAGAGTATAAACCAACCAATTATACTTAAATTCCTTTAGGGTCCTACTGGAGTAACCCTATTGAAGGAAATATACTTCCTTTGTTTACTCCCTCATCTCTTGAGCCCCCATCAATATTTTCAAATAAACCAGTTATTCACAATAATACCATTTTTAGATCTTAAGTATTTACTTAAAATAAATCAAAAGAAATTGTAATAACACTCTAAATACTCATATTAAACCCATTTTAATGAATAATAAAATACTTCACAAACCTATAAACAACACCATTAATACTCTCCCAGCATAGCCTTTAATATCAGAGTTAGGTAGGAAAGGGGAGGAATGGGAACAAAATATAAACCTGTAGGGAAGAATGTAAGGAGGAAAAACCCATGTGTTGAAGGTAACTCACAACTCTAGACTTCAGGGTTTGATGTAACTGGTACATTTGCAAACATCTGTACCGCACAAAACCAGAATTTTGCTAATTATTTGTCTGCCAATCCTTACCACCCTCTGGCTAAATAACTCATCATTATCATCACAATAAAAATAATAATAACACATTTATATAGTAATTTCATTTGCAAAGTGCTTTGCAAATATTATCTCATTTTATCCTTACAACAACCCTGGAAAAAAGGTGTTAGTACTTACTCTTTTTACAGATTACAGATGAAGAAACTGAGGCAGACAGAAATTAAGTGACTTGTCCAGGGTCACAGAATTATTAAGTATCTGAGGTTAGATTTGCAGATATCTAGATCCAATGTTCTGGCTTATTTGACTTACAATCACACTTAAAAGGGTAATGGCGAAGAATTATCTCTTAATGTTTCCTTCTTTCCTATTTATCTTACTCTGTAATAGAGGGTTAGTCTGGTTAGAAAGGGAGAAAGGGAGAAAGAGTGGAGACCTCCCTTCTCAAATTGGGGTTCAGGAGGAACAGCTGATGTTTAATTGTCCAAGGAAGAGAAAGGGGAAGTGAGTCTATAGTTACCCCCCCCCATCAGCCTCCTCTCAGTTATGGCTGCCCACCCAAACTGCCCCTTGAGTTCCCTTCTATTACTATTATTTGCAAGAGCTTCTCCCCTCAAAGAGAGATCATTCTCTCTCTCCCACAGCTAGAACTGTTTCTCCACTCACAGTGAATTCAATTGGGAGAAAAACAACAAACTTTATTCTGGGCGATCAATCAGGAATGACATAGGGAAATGGCTATAAGGAAGGGTCTATGAGGAAAGAGGGAAAGGGGTCCCTAACTGGCTATACCTTCCTCCCTCTCAAGGTGGGGAACCCAGGCCTTGGCAGCTTTGGGTCCCCCTGAGAGATTCAGGCTTGAATGACCCTGGTCTTGGTCACAACCAAACACAGTTCAGGCCCAGGGCACTAGAAGCTGTGAAGTGATCTTGTTAGCTGCTTTGTTTCTTCTCAGGCTGGTCACTTTCAGTTGGGAAATCAGTGGGGATGATGTTCAGGCACCAAGAGAAAGATCTGAATCTTTTCCTCAGGAGCCATTCTTAACAAGACCTTCCCCTCTGGCTGTCTCAAGGCTGAGAGACCTAACTGACTTCAGTCAGAATCTTTTGGCTTCTTCTTCCTTGTCAAGGAGAGAAGATTCAGCAGCGCCTCAGCCTGTCACTCTTCCTTGAGTTCAGACCTCTGTCACAACTCCTATTCAATCTTCTTTTTACTCTCATCATCATATCCCTTCCTTTAATCTAATCTTACTGTCCTGATCTATAGCCTTTCTTTACTGCTTTACTCTGTAGCTGGGATAGTGGAAATAACTTGAAATGACAAGATTCGTTTAAAAATCTGGTTCTCAAACATTACAGTTGCCTGACCATGGGCAAATGGCTTTATCTTTCTGAATCTGAATTTCCTTATTATCAAAATAGATGAAAATGCTTACATCCCCTAATTAGTGCAATCATTGAAAACAAAGTGTTTTGTAAAAGTCTGAAACTACTCTATATTTATAATTTAGGGGATGCAGACCCTTGCATTAACCATGTACCTCAAAGCCCAGGGTTGCTTGGAGATCTTCTACCAATTCTTCTGATGTGATAAAGATACCAGTGGAACTCCCTCAGTTAGCTGTTTTCAGTCTTCAAACGTTTGTAACTTCACCCTAATCTCTAATTTTTCCATATATCCTTGATCCAAGCCTCTTCTTTCTAGTACAGTGGCAATTTCCACACCTCTATTTCTTTTTTCAATTAATCAGTAATAATATATTAAGTGCCTTCTCTATGTAGGGCAAATGATAAGCACCAGGGATACACAAAGAGGCAAAAGACAGTCCTTACAAGGAACTCAAAATTAAATGGAAGAGGCCACCTATAAAGAAATATATACAAATGAGCACTATACAGGATAAATAGAAAATAATTAACATAAGGAAGGCATTAGAATTAAGGGGAATTGAGAAAGACTTCCTGTAGAAGGCAGGGTTTTAATTGGGATTTAATGGAAGCAAGGAAAGTCAGGAGCAAAAAATACTCAGATCTCTCCTACCTAATCTCTCTTGGTCCTACAAAACTTCAGACTATTATTTCTGTGTTTTGATGTCATTATCTCCTGTCTCTTTAATTGTAATTGTTCCTCAAGCTCTTGCCTTTCATACAAACAGTGATGAAAACATTTTTCCCAAGATAGTCTTCAGTTTCTAGTTGAAGACTTCATAATATTGGCTAATCTCAAAGTCTTAGTGTCATTTTAAGCCTTAAATAGCTAAATAACTCGAAATGGCAAAAAAAAAAAAGACTTTTGGACTGCCTTGTATTTATCAGTATTTTTTAGATTCCTTCTGGTAGTATCCTTTGTGCCCATGTGAATTACTTGCAGTGAGTAATAGTCATCTGATATGATGAGCCTTGAGAGGTCCTCCACAAAATATTTGATATATGCCCTGAGAAGACAGCAAACCTTTCTAATTCTTCTGAGTGTGTGAGAAAAGATATCTGTCTTCACAAAGCATTCCTGAAGTCTATGAATTTTGGTCAAGAAACCAAAGACCTTGGGGACTCCGGTGGCATTTTCATCATTGCTATTAATTGAAGGCAAGATCTTCAGTTTCTTGACTGAAGGCAAACTTGAGCAGTGAACTGATGGTTTAAGAGGATAATGTTTGAGAAACATATCCATATTTCCAGATTATTAAATCTATTAATGATGAGAATCTAGCTTGCTATTGAGGCCATTGAATAATGACTTGAGACAATGAAGCACTGCTAGATGGGGTTTGGTGAGAGTTCCCTTTGGGAACACCCTCCTGGACTCTGTTTTGTCTCCTCACTGGTGTGTAAGGAAGAAAAGCTATTTGCTATTTGTAGTAAAAGAACAATGGATTCTGATAGTTCCACAGATTTGTTTCCTCCTCCTTTGCTTCATATTTCTTTTTATTTCTGTGTATTACCACTGTTATATGATCCCCCCACCCAAAATTCCTTTCTGTATTACCTAGAATCTGTTTCCCTTTTCCTGTGTCCTTGCATTTATGTGATTGTATTTAAGTTTGCTGTGACTCCTCCTGTGCTCTTTTTACATGACCTTGCTGAGTTCAGGGAGTTCTTTTACTTTAGTTATTATTATACTTTATAAATTATTTATAAATATATTTTATATATTTATTTATATTATGTATTATATAATTATATAAATATAGTATACATAAATATAAATATATTTATAGATATATAAAATTTATAAATATATTATACTTTATAAATTATAAATATATTAAACTTTATAAAATATAATATTTAGCTATTGAATATAATTTTAAATCTCACACTGGTTAAGTTGAATGTTGGCATGTTAAAAGTAGGACACATAGAATGTACTTGATAAACATGGAATAGATGATATGCTCCTATCTGTTGTCCAAATAGAATATGAATAGATAGCCTCTGGAGGCAGTAGGTTCCTTATCCCTAGAGGTTCTTCAAGCAAACACTATCTGACTCTTTGCCATATATTGAAAGGGCTCCTTGGTTAGATGCTGTTTCGACTTGATGGCCTTTGAAGTCCCAATGAATGACTAGATTTTATGAAGAAGTCTCAGTCAGACAGCGCTCCTATTGTTTCCCATAATCAAGAGAAATATGTTACATAAATATGAGATGGAAGGATAAGGGATGCTTTTCTCAATGGCTTTTCCTCTGTTCTTGTTCCATTTCCTCGGTGCAGATCATAGTATAATCCCTCAGGCCTGCATCTGAACTCATTCCAAGACAGCAGCGGTTTCTTGTTATCGCCAGAAAATAATTTACTTATTTGGTTACAATGCACAGAGAGAGCTCTAAATATTCAAGCACAATTAATTCACATGACTTACATTAGATGACTGAGAATGAAAGCATGGAAATGCCCTTCAAAACTGGTTACAAGGCCATGGAGGGATAATGATTGGGCAGCTTCGTAGGAAGAGGACAGACATTTACCATAGTTTCTTACCAATATTTCTTGTCTTGGCTTTACAAATGGATTCATTTTTCTCTTTATAACCCTAGCACCTAAAACAGGGTCCAGTATGTAGCAGAGCCTTTAAAAATTATTATTGGCTAATTAATGAATTGATGTAATTCCAGGAATGTCTAGAACTGTCTATTGGCCAGGGATGGAATGTGCACTTACTTTCCCAAGAGGAACAACTGCCTGGCCCCAAAGGACATTCTTTTGCTGCTTAACATCTTGTAAAGAGAATTGATTGCCTTTGTGAAATTTCTTAGAATCTCCTGGGCTTTATCTTTCCTTTTCTGTAGAGCTTCTTTCTTCCTTTGAGACATGTTTCCCTTCCTATCCCTCTCAGTCCCATCCAGCTTTGTACAAGATACTTTCTCCATATTTCTGGTTTCTTACAATCTTTCCAGTTTGCTTAACTTGGTGTACTTTAGCAAATGGCACCACGTCAGTTCCCACTGGAAGCCAATCACTTCTCTAAGGGGAATCAGTTTGTGGCTAGATAAATTACTTAAGAAAATATCATTGCATTTAAGGGGGCATAGTATAGTGAATGGAGCCCTGTAGTTAGCATCAGGGAGACCTGGATTTAAGTACTGCATGAGATACTGTGTGACCATGGGCAAGACACTTAACTTCTGAGTTTCGGTTTCATCTGTAAAATGAAGATCATAATTGTACCCCTGGAGATCAAATAGATAATGTGCATAAAATGCTTTACAAGCTTTAAAGTTGTATACATTCATAAGTGATTTTATTATTAATGATTAATAATTACTATTCAGGCTAGCAGAGTGAGGAAGGGAATAATAATTGATTAAGCACCTACTATGTACCAGGAACTATGTTAAGTACTTTATGAGTTTTATCTCATTTGATCCTAGCAGCATCCCAGTGAGGAAGGCATTATTATTATCCCCATTTTACAGTTGAAGAAACTTAGACAGACAGAGGTTCAGTAACAAAGCAGTAATAGTTATATACCTATATGTGCATATGCATATATATATATATACATACACACATATATGTAATTTCATTTAATTTTATTCTCACAACAAACCTAATAGGTAGGTGCTATTCTTATCTCCATTTCACTTAACTTCTCAATGCCCTAGCCAACTCTCTTTTTTTATTTTAATTTTTTTTATTATTTAAGTATTTTTCCATGGTTACATGATTTAGGTTCTTTTCCTCCCCCTTTTCACTCCTCCCTTCCAAAACTGACAAGCAATCCCACTGAGTTATATATGCATTATCACTCAATACCTATTTTCATATTATTCATTTTTGTAATCATCTTTTAAAAACAAAAACATCGAATCGAATACCCATATAAACAAGTGAAAAACCAAATGTTTTCTTTCTGCATTTCTACTCCCACAGTTCTTTCTCTTGATGTGGATAACATTCTTTCTCATAAGTCCTTTGGGATTGTCCTTGATCATTAAATTGCTATCAGGAGCAACGTGGATTACATATGATTGTCCCATGATATTTTAGTCTCTGTACAATATTCTTCTGGTTCTGCTTATTTCATCAGTTCATGGAGGTCTTTCCAGCTCATCTGGAAATCAAGTAGTTTATCATTCCTTATTGCACAATAGTATTCCATCACCACCATATACCACAATTTGTTCAGCCATTCCCCAATCAATGGACACCCCCTCATTTTCCAGTTTTTTGCCACCATAAAGGACATGGCTATGAATATTTTTGTACAAACATTTTTCGTTATTGTCTCTGATGTACAAACCCTATCCAACTCTCTCAATTAAAGTTTTGGTAGCAGATAAAGTGTCAGCTTGTGTTGATAGAGGGAATTTCCTTGTGTGAGATTCCTTATACAAATGAAATCACAGATCTAGTCTCTATCCCCTATTCCTTTAATTTTTAACACTTCTGTGACTTTTGGCAAGCTATTTCTTTCTAGATGCAGTTGTCTCATTTGAAAAATGATAATTACAATTCTTATACCACCTACCTCACAGAGATATTATGAAGAAAGTTCTTAATGAAACCTTAAAGTGCTTCATAAATATGAGTTGTTATTTTTATTTTTGTAACTAATTTGGGAAACAGGAATCATTGGTACAGAATTTTACCATATAACCTGGAATGCATATCTAGAACTAGGGAACACGATACATTTAGAATTGGAAGGGACTTGAATAGACTAGTCCCTTCATTTTACAAATGAGGAAACTGAGACTCAGGGGTCTTAAGTTCTTATCTAAGGTCATATCCCTAGTAAGTATCAAAAGGAAGATTTGAAAACAAAATCCTCTCCCTCCAGAAGCATTGTTCCTTTTTACTATGCTATAAAGACATAATGGAATTTTCTATAGGCAAAAACCAACTCTCTGTTATTCTAATTGCATAAAAATGACTAAGAAACATCCATTAAGGTCATTTTTTGAGTAGCAATGGTGATTCATGAAATAAAAAAATTCTTTGTTTTATTTATAATATTCCGATACCTTCCTTTCCTTCTCTGCTTTGGGCAGAGTCTCTTTTAATGTTTTTTTTTTTTAATTTTATCATTCACAAATGTTTCCAACTATTACCAGTTAAACTTCTTTATTCAGGCTTATGTTCCAAAAAAAAAAAGCTTCAGTACAGATAACTCTCACTTCATCATTATCATCTACTATTTATTTAGTCACTTCTATAAACATATGGATAAATCAGGTAGGTCATACTTTTGTTATACAGCTTGGCCCTGGCTCTAGGGGAAGATTTACCACATGAGATACATCCAAAGCTCATCTCTTGTTCTCTTCCTTTATTAGGGCTACATCAATTTTATTGATTCCAGATGACTTCCTGTAGTTATTTTTCCAGCTTTCTGATTCTTTGATATATTCTTACTTTAAACATTTCTTTCTGCTATTTAACTACTGGCTATTGGCCTCTGTGAGACTGCTGTTTAGAGATGTTGGATTTGCTTAAGTAAAGTTAGAAACAAAAACTCTTTCACTTTCCTTAGTTCTTACCCTGCCCCTTACATCATGTCATCACTCTATATTTATTTCTTTTAATGAATTAAATCTCCTGTAATTTTTTCCTTTTAAACTGAAAAATTATATTTAATTAATTAATTTAGAATATTTTTCCATGGTTAAATGATTCATGTTCTTTCCCTCCCCTCTTTCCTAACCTCCTAACCCACCCCCCCTCCATCCAACACACAATTCCAATGGGTTTTACATGTGTCATTGATCAAGACCTATTTCCATATTATTGATATTTGCACTTGGGTGATTAGAGTCTATATCCCCAATCATATCCCCATCAACCCATGTGATCAAGTAGTTCTTTTTCTTCTGTGTTTCTACTCCCACAGTTCTTTCTCAGAATGTGGATAGTTTTCTTTCTCATAAGTCCCTCAAAATTGTCCTGGATCATTGCATTGCTGCTAGTAGAGAAGTCCATTAAATTCAATTGTGCCACAGTATATCAGTCTCTTTGTATAAGGTTCTCCTAGTTCTGCTCCTTTCACTCTGCATCAATCCTTGGAGGTCATTCCAATCTCCATGGAATTCCTCCACTTTATTATTCCTTTGAGCACAATAGTATTCTATCACCAATATATACCACAATGTGTTCAGTCATTCCCCAATTGAAGGGCCTCCCTTCATTTTCCAGTTTTGTGCCATCACAAAGAGCACAGCTATGAATATTCTTGTAAATGTCTTTTTCCTTATTATCTCTTTGGGGTACAAGCCCAGCAGTGCTATGACTGGATCAAAGGGCAGATAGTCTTTTAGTGCCTTTTGGGCATAGTTCCAAATTGCCCTCCAGAATGGTTAGATCAATCACAACTCCACCAGCAATGCATTAATGTCCCAATTTTGCCACATCCCCTCCAACATTTATTATTTTCCTTTTCTGTCATGTTAGTCAATCATCTGGGTGTGAGATGGTACCTCAGAGTTGTTTTGATTTGCATTTCTCTAATTATAAGAGATTTAAAACATTTTTTCATGTGCTTATTGATAGTTTTTATTTTTTTATCTGAAAATTGTCCATTATTGCTCTATTATTTAGAGTAATACAAAAACATCTTAAATTGCCCAAGGAGAGGCAATGAGACTAAGGAAAAACTAATGTATGTTTGGGTGGGAAGTGAGAGAATGGTCAATATAGGGTTAGTAGGAAAATGGGTTATATTGCAGAATTAATCCATCTGAATTTATGGTGAGGAAATTCCAAAACATTCATTTTGCTTGTTTTATATTAATTTCCCCCTTAAATTCATACATTGCTATCTTTTTTACAGCAGCATAAATAATTGAAATTTAATGTCAACCAACAAATATATATTAAGTGTTTACTATATGCTAGGCACTGTGGTAAGCACAAAGAGAGACAAAAACAAGGTTCTTACCCTCAGGAGACACATATTCTGATGACAGAGAGAGCATGCAAAAATATGTACTTAAGAGACATTTATCTATATTTCTGTGTCTATCTAGTAAATGGGAAGAAATTTCAGAGAGAAGTACTAATAGTGGAGGAATAGAACAAGATAGAAGGTGGCACTTGACTTAAGTCTTAAAGTTAGGGAAGCTAAAAGGTAGACATTAGGCATTAGAGTAGTCCAGGTACAGGTGGCAGTTGGAAAAAAAAGCGTGGAGTCAGTAGATGGAGTGTCATTTATGAGAAAAACAAGTAGGCAAGTGCCATGAGGTCATAGAGTAATACATAGAGAGAATTAAAATGTATGAAGACTGAAAAGGTAGGAAGAGACCAAGTTGTGAAGGACTCTAAAACAGTAGGTTTTCTATTTAATCCTGAAAGTAATTAGAAGCTACTGGTTTTTAATGAATGTGTGGATGTGGGAATATATACATGCATGCATGTATGTATGTGTGTGTGTGTGTATGTTAAGGATCTGGAGGAAGGTTTGGCCCAATCTGTGCTTAAGGAAGAGTATTTTGATAGCTGAGGGAAGGAGGGACTGGATTTGGGAAAGATTTAACCTACCAGAAGTTTGTCACAGTTATTTAAATGAGAGAAGTTATGACCCTGAGCTAGGGTGTCAGCTATATGAATGGAGAATGGTTATGGAGAAGAGAAGATCTAAAGACAAAAATTACAATGGGCAGATTAGATATTGGTGGAGAAGACAGAATGAGAAACTGAGGATTGTTCCTAGATTGTGAGCCTGGGTCATTGGGAGGATTGTGGTGCCTTCAAGGGAAGTTGGAAAGAGTAAAGAGTTTGGAAGGAAAGATAATGAGTATTGCTTTAGATATTTTAAGTTTAAGATGTCCAATAAGCGCCTGGGGATGTGAGCCTAAGCTTAGGAAAGAAGTTAGAGCTAGATAAACATCAAATGAAAGAGAAGAAAGTGAATGAGAATGTCCAAGCTTACAGTTGTCAAAAAGGATGAAGACCAAGAAAAAAAAAGATTTAGCAATTAAGGTTTGCAAAGTACTTGGCACATGTAATAATTGTAAGGACTTCTTCATTTTATAGATGAGGAACCTCAGCCATAGTGATGGTAACTTGGTTGTGGTCACACCACTTGTAGTGTTTCCTTTGGGATTTATAATGAGGGGGTCTTTCCCCTCCTCCTTCCTTCCCCCCACTTCAGTACATGAGTAGATATCCTCTGACTAATTCTTTTTGATCATGCAATAATCCTTTTAATTGGCTGAGGAGTCAATTTAATATATCTCTGGACATATTAAAAATGCAATTTATTTTTCTCAAGCCTTTCCTCCTATTGTTCTTAAAATGTAAGGATGATTCTCTAAAGTCCAAAGGAAAAAGTGAAGGGATTCATTTGTCTCTGGACATCTTTATGCCATAAGCTCATAGCTTCCTAGTTAAGTCTGTGTGTGAACTGTAGTCACAGCTTCTGTTTCTGTCTTTTTTCCTTTGATATAGAGCCTTATGAGGTCTTGAAAGTCAGTTGGTGTTTCCTCCTTCTTGGGTGGCTGACTGGCAGGCAATTAATTGCACATGAGAGGTGAGAGTGAAGAGTTAAGGATAATGCCTAGGTTATAGCCTGGGAGGATGATGTTATGCTCCACAGTAATAGGAATATTACAAAAACAAGAGATTTTAGAGTGAAGATAATGAATTCAGTTTTGAACGTTTTAGATTAAGATGTAGGACATCCAGTTTGAGATGCTCAGTTGGCAGTTGGAAATTTGAGACTGCCATCTGAACAGCAATAATTGGTGAATCTATGGAAGATGATGACATCACCAAGTAAAAGGGAGGGAGAAGAGGAGAAAACCTAGAGCAGAGCCTTGGGGGGACCAATAACTAATAAGCAACTCTACCAAAGACATTGTTCTAGTGAAATTAATACCATTTAACAGATTATAATTTTCTGTGATTCTTTATTGCTTAGCATTCTCTTTTCTGCATGAAAATAAAACTACCTGTTCCCATTTATACTCTGGATACTTTTCCAGGAATGCTGCAAAAGTATCTGAGGTAGAATTTGAACCCAAGTGTCTCTTGACTCCAAGTCCAGCATTATAATCCACTACATTACCCTGCTTACAGGAGAAGCAAACTGCACATGAATGTAATTTATAACTATCACTTTGATTCTGGTTTATGTAGCTTTGTTGGGTCCTGAAAGGTATGTAAGCCAAAATAGCTGTCTATTGGGAAGAGAGATATTTTCCATCCATTTGGTTTTTGCACTTAGAGATGGCTGGGAAATCCTTTCACTTCACTATATTTTATGACTTGCAGTGCCCTGTAATGCACTAAAGATGGCAAACCTAGTGGCACGGGTCATTTGATAGCAGAGGCTGTAAGGGACAGATGTAAGTGAATCCATCTGGCAGCTGAGGCAAGTATGTCACTAAAAAAGAACCTTCTTAAAAGATGTCATTGGAATATAGAACTTTTCCTAAATAAGCCAAAAGCCTTGGGTTGTTTAGGAAATTTGATGTTTTTCATAGGATCTAAATTTAGCCATTTTTTCATGTTTTCTCTACCTTCTTGTGCCACCAGAAAGTAGATTCTCCTTTTTCACCCTAAAAAATATTTTTCTTATAAATGGAAAGATCCTTGCTTGACATTAGTTCCCTACTTTCTTGTGGAACATACAAAAAATCAATACAGTAATCTGGATTTTTACACAAAACTCTATGAATGAAGTAGCACAAATGTCATTACCTTCATTTTATAGGCGATGAAATTGAAACTTGGTGACCATAAGAGACTTGCCCAATGTTACAAACGTAGAAAGTGTTAGAGTCAGGATTTGAAAACGGCTTGTATAATTTCAAGTCCACTGGCTATTCTAGAATAAAATATTACAAAGCTGTAAAATTCCAAGAGTGTCTCAGAAAATCTGACCACTCTGTTAGAATATGTCAAATCAATGAGGCAAAATGAGGATTAAAGAGTTTTTCTTACCAAA
Source organism: Monodelphis domestica (assembly GCF_027887165.1). Classification (NCBI taxonomy): domain Eukaryota; kingdom Metazoa; phylum Chordata; class Mammalia; order Didelphimorphia; family Didelphidae; genus Monodelphis; species Monodelphis domestica. Next base: position 215,087,647 of record NC_077227.1, read on the forward strand.
ATCACATAAAATGGATACAAGTCAAAGAACTGGTGCTTATAACTTAGGGAGCAGTTAATTAAATACCGTAAATGGAAAACAAAAGCAACGGCTGTATCTTAAATATGAACACTTTAGTTTTCTGACGAAATATTATATGCATGAACTAATCTGTAGTGTAAAACAAATGGTCTTGAATTAATACCTTTATTACTTTGTAGCCCCAGCTTAATCCACTACCATCCACATGAATGCATGTGTTTTCCACATGGTGAGAGGAGTGTTGATGATGTGATTAGAAGTTATAGGTTCAAATCCTTTCTGTGATGCTTACTGCCTTTGGACTTTGGGCAAATAAAGCATTTAACCTCACTGGGTCTCCATTTCCTTATCTATAAAACTCTGATGTTGGCCTAGATGACCTCTGAGGTTTCTCCCAGCTCTGGAGCTATGATTTTATATTTGTTGCAATTCAATTCAGCAAACTTGCCCAGTTCCTGCTATGTCAAAAGCATGACATGATATGTGAGGTCACATATGTGAATGAGATAAAATAGGTGAGAGATGAGAGAAAAGACAGACTAGTGGTAGGATAGCTTTCAATGTTGAGAATGTAGAGTTGGAATAAAAGAACCTTGAGGGAACCTCAAATTTAGGAGATATAAGGAAAACAATAAATTAGCTAACAAAGGAGACAAAGAAAGAACAGTCAAGCAAATAGCAACACCCTGAGAAAGCAATCATATAAGCCAGGAAAGGATGGAAAATCAAGGAGAAAATGGTTACCAATTATCTTTCAGTACATCAATACATTTTTATGGAATATTTTGTGCCAAGCACTATGCTAACATTGACAGTGGGCATGACTAGGATGAAGACCCAACAAAGAAGACTAAGAACAACTAGTCAGATAAGTAGAAGGAGAGTCAGGAGAGAGCAATGTCAAAACAAAACAAAACAAAACTAGAGAAGAGCAAATCAAGGAGGAAAGGGTGATAACAGTGTTAAAGGCTACAAAGAGGTCAAGAAGGATGAGGATTGAGAAAAGGTCATTGGATGTATTAATTAAAAAAGACTTGGTGACTTTATAATTTCAGCTGTTTTTTTGTTTTTTTTTTTCTTTTTTTTTTCTTTTTTTTTCCGTAATTTCAGTTGTTTGTTGGGGATATTCGAAAGGGGTTTGTTGTTTAAATATGGGATGGACGAGATGACCTCTAAGATCCTTTTACCAGTGGGATTGTGAATTAATAAAAGAGGAACAATATAAATAGAGGACTTAACCCTCTGAGTTAAGATGAGATAATTCCTTGGTATTCTATATATATTGCAGACAAAAGGTTTAGGGCGTGGTGATAAAATCAGATGATATTGAATGCTAGAAAACCTCAGTGTTGGTGAAAGAGCACAGTGGTGATGAGAGTAGGAGGTATGAAAATTCTTTATCTTGATCCTGTGTTTTCACAGGCAAAAGAAAAAGAGTAGTCAATGTTGAAGAAAGTCATGAGTGAAGTGAGCAAATATGATGTCTCACAAATGATATCTCACTTAGTCAAACTCAAATATCTGACAACTTTTGTCTTAGACCTTAAACATTAAGCAAGTAAAAGGTCAGAGAGATAAAGTTTTCATTTCCAAGATATATAAGGAAATAATTAAATTTCTAAGAATAATAGCCATTTCCTAAGTGATATGTGGTCAAATAATTTAATGAAGTGGTTCTTAAGGGAAGAAATCCAAACTATAGATAGCCATATAAAAATACCTTTAATCAATAATAATTGAATAAATTCAAATTAAAGAAAGATTTTATTTCACATAAGATTAGCAAAATAGACAAAAATATAAAGTGACAAATTTCAAGATCCTGTGGGAAAACAGACAATGATGTATGTACTCACTGGTAATGGAGTTGTGAATCTGTTAGGCTATTCTGGTTAGGAATTTGGAGCTATGCTTCCAAAGTCACTAAAATTTGCATGCTCTTCAACCTAGCAATACCATTATTACGCCTATACCTCAGAGCTCAAAGAAAAAGAAAACTGTCATAGGTGAACAAACATATTATAGCATCTCTTTTTGTAGTGACAAAGAACTGGAAACAAGGAGGGAATTCATTGGGTGGTGTATGGCTGAGCAAATTATGGCATATAAATGTGATTGAATACTATTGTGCTGTAACAAATGATGAAAGAGAGTGTCAGAGAAGCCTGGGAAGAGTTGTATGAACTAATTCAGAATAAAGTGAGCAAAAACCAGGAGAAAAATTTATTCTACTACAATGACATTGTATGACTGATTATGATTATGATTATTACCATTATCTAGAAAGAGAGATGATGGATAAAATATGCATAATGAAACTTTTTTTTCTTTTTTTAATTTTTAATTTTTGTTTGGTCATTTCCAAACATTATTCATTGGAAACAAAGATCATTTTCTTTTCTCCCCTCCCCTCCCTCCCACCACCTCTCCCATAGCCCATGCGCAATTCCACTGGGTATCACATGTGTTCTTGATTCAAACCCATTTCCGTGTTGTTGGTAATTGCATTAGAGTGTTCATTTAGAGTCTCTCCTCAGTCATATCCCCTTAACCCCTGTAGTCAAGCAGTTGCTTTTCATCGGTATTTTTACTCCCACAGTTTATCTTCTGCTTGTGGATTGTGTTTTTTAGATCCCTGCAGATTGTTCAGGGACATTGCATTGCCACTAATGGAGAAGTCCATTACGTTCGATTATACCACAGTGTATTAGTCTCTGTGTACAATGTTCTCCTGATTCTGCTCCTCTCGCTCTGCATCACTTCCTGGAGGTTGTTCCAGTCTCCATGGAATTCCTCTACTTTATTATTCCTTTTAGCACAATAGTATTCCGTCACCAACATATACCACAATTTGTTCAGCCATTCACCAATTGAAGGGCATCCCCTCATTTTCCAATTTTGGCCACCACAAAGAGCGCAGCTATGAATATTCTTGTACAAGTCTTTTTCCTTATTATCTCTTTGGGGTACAAGCCCATTAGTGCTATGGCTGGATCAAAGGGCAGACAGACTTTTATCACCCTTTGGGCATAGTTCCAAATTGCCCTCCAGAATGGTTGGATTAATTCACAACTCCACCAGCAATGAATTAGTGTCCCTACTTTGCCACATCCCCTCCAGCATTCATTACTTTCCATAGCTGTCATGTTAGCCAATCTGCTAGATGTGAGGTGATACCTCAGAGTTGTTTTGATTTGCATCTCTCTGATTATAAGAGATGTAGAACACTTTTTCATGTGAAACACATTTTTAATATAATCAGTGCAGGAATTTGCTTTGCTTAACTATGCATATTCATAATAATGATAGCCTTTATACAGCACTTTTAGATTCACAATATACTTTATATATAGGGTGTATGAGGTGCTCAGGGAGGGGTAGTATCTCTGGTATGGAGGGCTTGTCATGCCCTCCTAGGGCAGCTCTCCAGCCTCTGACCCCCACCTGACACCCAGCTCTCACTTGTGGCTCCCAGTAGCTGCTAGCATGTGGCAGCGGCCACACCCCGAGCAACAGCTTTGACAGGCCGGCCAAACCTTGTGAGGGTAGCCATCGGGTCATCGACCCATGGTGAACCAGGGCTTTGCTCACCCAGCATGTGAAGACTGCTTCGGCTGAACAGACGGAAGAAAACAATAAGAAGGTTCAATGGCTGAGAGGGCGACGCAGCAAAGCACTGTGGAGTGCTTAGGGCATGTTGGAGCACAAAGGACAACATGGCCATCCCATGCAGCTGAGGAAGTCTCCAGGTGTAATGATTTTTCGTGCCACTGGACCAAGGCTTCCAATGCCGAGAGAGTGGGACTGTCTCTTTGCATCGGCTTTTCCACTTAAATCTCTTTCACGCACAAGTATCTTTGTGCACAGTCATCAATCCTAACCCCGTCCACCCTCTTCAAGACCTGGGGCAATGGGGGAGTGGCAACGCAACAGGTGGAGGTGACCACTGGCAGTTGTAGTCACGATCCTGCACGTAGGCGGCCCACGGACCAGTGGTCGCTCGGCCCTGTGGGCAGCAGGGACGTTCGGCAGCATCCTGGGCGACTGAGCAGCCCTCTCTAGGACAGCACTGCTCACCCTAATCAAGGAAGGGGACTAGAAAAGGGTTCCCAAACATTGCCTGCCCTACAAACACCTGGTCAGCATACTTCAGCTGGCGGTCATCCCCTTTAAGTGGTCGAAATCAAAGAAAAAATACAAAGAAACTCCTACTAGGAGCATGGAACATCAGGACATTACTTGATAGAGAGAATACCCCAAGACCTGAGAGAAGAACAGCTCTAATTGGTAAAGAACTGGCGCGATATAACATTGACATCGCAGCCTTAAGTGAAACACGCTTACCAGAAGAGGGATCACTCAGCGAACCCACCACTGGATACACCTTCTTCTGGAAAGGTAGAGCCACAAGTGAAGACAGAATCCACGGTGTTGGCCTGGCTATCAAGACCAGTTTGCTCAAACAGCTGCCAGACTTGCCTGTGGGCATCAACAAGAGGCTCATGAAGATCCGTTTGCCTCTCAGCAAAGACTGGTATGCCACAATCATCAGCGCATATGCCCTGACACTGACCAGCACAGAGGAGACCATCGAGCAGTTCTACTCTGACCTGAGTGCCGTCCTGCATTCAGTGCCCACCAATGACAAGCTGATACTACTGGGAGACTTCAACGCCCGCGTTGGCCAGGACCATGAAAGATAGAAAGGAGTGCTCGGCAAACACGGCGTGGGCAAAATGAACAACAATGGCCTACTGCTACTCAGCAAATGCTCAGAGTTCGAACTCACCATCACGAACACTGTGTTGAATGGTGAACAAATATAAAACAACGTGGATGCACCCAAGATCAAAACAGTGGCATCTTATTGACTACATCATTGTACACCAGTGAGACATCCAGGATGTAAAGATCACCAGAGCCATGAGAGGAGCTGAATGCTGGACAGACCACCGATTGGTTAGAGCGACTCTTCAAATGCGCATTGCTCCTCACCATCCAAAACGCACCCAGACAGTTCGCGCATTTTACAACGTGAGTCGTCTTAGAGATCCATCTTATTTTCAAACATTCCAGTCCTGCCTGGACAACAAGCTGTCTGCCAAGGGACCACTCACTGGAAGCTCAACCGAGAAATGGAACCAGTTCAGAGATGCAGTGAAGGAAATATCAAAGGCAGTCCTAGGCCCAAAACAACGCAACCACCAGGACTGGTTCACGAGAACAACACTGCTATTGAAGACCTATTGAGCAAGAAGAACAAAGCCTTTATGGAGTGGCAAAATAACCCAAACTCTGCTCCTAAAAAGGACAGATTCAAGTCTCTCCAAGCCACGGCACAGCGTGAGATCAGGAAGATGCAAGACCAATGGTGGGAAAAAAAGGCAGAAGAAATCCAGTGGTTTGCTGATATGAAAAACTACAAACAATTTTTCAGTGCCCTCAAGACTGTCTATGGACCATAAAAACCCACCACCACTCCCTTGCTATCCTCTGATGGTGACACTCTCATAAAAGATAAAAAAGGCACTAGCAACAGGTGGAAAGAACACTTCAGTCAGCTTCTCAACCAACCCTCTTCAGTCGACCAAAGCGCCCTTGACCAGATCCCCCAAAACCACTCCATTGAACAACTTGACATCTCTCCTTCAATAGAGGAAGTCCAAAAAGCCATTAAACAAATGAGTGCAGGCAAGGCACTTGGTAAATACGGGATCCCAACCAAGGTGTACAAGGCCTTAAATGGAAAGGTGCTCCAGGCATTCCACATAGTGCTGACCAGCATATGGGAAGAGGAAGACATGCCCCCAGAACTCAGAGATGCCTCCATCGTAGCCCTATACAAGAACAAAGGCTCACGAGCAGCCTGTGACAACTACAGAGGCATCTCACTACTCTCCACTGCTGGAAAGATCCTCGCCCGTGTTATATTCAACAGACTCCTGTCATCTGTTTCAGAGCAGAACCTGCCTGAATCACAATGTGGCTTCCGACCATATTGAAGCACCATAGACATGGTCTTCACAGTGAGGCAAATGCAGGAAAAATGCCTTGAGCAGAACCTGAGTCTACATTGTTTTCATAGACCTGACAAAGGTGTTTGACACAGTGAACAGGGACGCATTTGGGTGATCCTCAGCAAGCTCGGTTGCCCAGCAAAATTTGTCAAATGGATCCAGCTCTTTCATGTCGACATGACAGGGGAAGTCCTATCTGGTGGAGAGACTTCCAATCGCTTCAACATCTCCAATGGCGTGAAACAAGGCTGTGTCCTTGCTCCGGTACTATTCAACCTATTTTTCACCCAAGTATTATGACATGCTGTGATGGATCTAGCCCTGGGCGTCTACATCAAATACCGACTGGATGGCTCACTATTTGACCTTTGCCACCTGACTGCAAAAACAAAGACAACAGAGAGACTCATCCTGGAAGCTCTCTTCACAGATGACTGTGCTCTCATGGCCCACCAAGAAAATCATCTCCAAACCACTGTGGACAGGTTCTCCACCACAACAAAACTGTTTGGCCTGACTATTAGCTTCAGCAAAACAGAGGTGCTTTTCCAACCTGCACCAGGGAGGCCAACTAACCAGCTGTGCATTACAATCCACGGCACACAGCTTTCTAACGTCAACACTTTCAAGTACCTGGGCAGCACCATCGCCAACGACGGGTCCTGAGACCATGAGATCAATACCAGGATCCAAAAGGCCAGCCAGGCACTCGGGCGGCTGCGCTGCAAAGTCCTCCAACACAGCGGTGTAAGCACTGCGACAAAGCTCAAAGTGTACAACGCAGTGGTCCTTAGCTCGGTCCTGTACGGTTGCGAGACATGGACACTGTACCGGAAGCACATGAAACAGCTGGAGCGATTCCACCAACGCTCCCTCTGGTCAATCATGAGGATCCGATGGCAGGACCGAATCACCAACCAGGAAGTCCTTGACAGAGCCAACTCCACCAGCTTCGAAGTCATGGTCCTCCAAACCCAGCTATGATGGTCTGGACACGTCATCCGCATGGACCCACAGCGAATACCAAGACAGGTATTCTATGGTGAACTGTCAGCTGGACTCAGGAAACAAGGCCGACCAAAGAAAAGATTCAAGGATCAGCTAAAGTCCAACTTGAAGTGGGCTGGCATTACACCAAAGCAACTAGAACTCGCTGCCTCTGACAGAAGCAGCTGGCGAACCCACATTAACCATGCCGCCACCACCTTTGAAGATGAACGACGTCGATGTCTTGCCGCTGCGCGTGAACGCCGACACCAGGCCACAACCGCACCTCCCGTAACAACTGGCGTCCCAGGCCCCATGTGCCACAAACTCTGTGCCTCAGCCTTTGGATTTCAAAGGCACATGAGGGTACACTGTAGATGAAAATGCACAAAGACAATAGTCATTCTCGATCACGAGAGACTACCACTACTACTACTATACTTTATATATGTTATCTCATTTGATCTAGATGAAAACTGTTTGATTAATGCTATTTTTTTAAAAAAATTTTTGACCCTTTCCTTCCATATGAGAATAAATACTAAATATTAGCTCCAAGGCAAAAGAGGTGAAAGTACGAGGCAATGGGAGTTAAATAAATAATTTGTCCAGGGTTACATAGCTAGGAAGTGCCTGAGACCAGATATGAACCTAAGACTTCCCATCTTTAGGTTTAGCTCTCAATCTACTAAGCAACTTACTACCCCTGTGTTAAATGCTATTATTATCCTTATTTTACAGATGAGGAAACTGACCCTGAGAATATTTAAATTGCCCAGGATCCTACAACTAATATAAGGGTTTGAGAAGAGAATAAATGTAGATCTTCCTTACTTCAAGCCCAGTTCTCTAGCCACTGTTACAAGGGTTTGTATTGAGGTGAGAAGAATAAGTATAGAAATAAATCATTGATAAGTGAAAAAAATTAATTAAAAAAAGCTCTCAGAGAAGCTAATGTAGATATCTACATATCTGATCTGAATATCAGGTACTTTGTTCATAGGAAAGCCCCTCAGGGACTGTCTCAGATACTACTTACTCTTAAATTAAAGACTCTCCTAATAAACTTACTTAGCTGTTCTGCTAATTTTTTTTCAAGCTTGAGCATCAGATTAAAAGGATGGCATGCCTTTTGGAGGAATGCATATAGCAGTTTACCTGAAAGGAAGCTTTAAATGTTTCAATATATTACTTCCTCTCTCTGAAATTTCCAGTGCCACTCTATTATCTATTTGATAAAATACCATCACAGTTTGTCAGTCAAGTCTACCACAATCTGATTTCCAGTCTTAGTATTTCCCTTTACCCACTTTCTATTCTAGTCCAACTGGATTATCAGCAGTTCCTCAAACTTGACATACTGTGTGTCTCTTGCCTCCATGCATTTTTGTAAGCCAGTTCCCGTGTGTCAGATGGATTTTTTCCTCATTTTGCATCTTGAAATCCCTCTTTTCTTTGAAGACTTGAGTCTGCTAAAATTCCTTTAGACTTCCATTAATCTATCCCTACTAAAAGTGTCTTCCTTCCTAAATTTTCCTAGAACATTTTATTGAGTGTTCTCATTTGCTTCCATGATACTCTTAGAAGCCTAGTAGACACTTAGTAGCTGCCTGACCCATGATAAGTCACTTAACCTCTATCTGCCTCAATTTCCTTCATTACAAAAGGGGAATAATACTAGCACCTACCTCTCAAGGTTGATGTGAGTATCAAATGAGATGATTTTTGTACAGAGCTTAGCATAGTGTTGGGCACATAGTTAGTGTTTAATAAATTATTTTTCCCTTTCCCTTGAGGATTTTATATTTAACTTTAGAGTGATAGAGAATTTGGTTCATTGGATGACACAGTCAACCCTGAGTTTTAGAAAGATCAATTTGATAACTGAGAGGAGGAAGGATTGGAGTAGGAAGTTAAGATAGGGAGGCCAATCAGAAGGCTATTGAAATAGTTCATACCTAAGATAGTATGGGTATTCCCCAGGGGAATTAGAAGAAAAAGGGAGATATAGAAGATACATTATGAAGTTATATGCTATAGGATTTAGTAACATTGAATTTGGAGGGAGAGAAAATGAGGAATTGAAAATTATATCCAAGTTTCCAGGCTAGGAAAGACTCAAATATGAAGATTGGAGAGGGTTTTGGAAAAAAAATAATGAGTTCTATTTGGGGCATGTTGAGCCTAATATGTCTATTGACATCCCATTCAAGATGTCTAGTAAAAATTTGGAGATGGCAGTCGGTAGGTTAAGAGAGAAGTAATGGCTAGATTAGTAGATAAACATAGAGATGATAATTGAATCCATGGGAGCTGATGACATCACCACATCACCAAGATAAATGGCTTAGAGGAGAAGAGAGAAGCATCCAAGAAGGAGACTTGGGAGACACCAGCTGTAATCAGGTATGACCTGAATGAAGATCCAACAAAGGAATCTAAGAAGGATCTGTTTGATTAAAAGAAAAACCAGGATAGATAATGTCCTAGAAACCTAGTGAGAACAGTAATCTATAGTGTTAAAGGTTTCAAACAAGTTAAGAAGGATGAGGATTGAGAAAAGGCTATAAAATTTGTTACTTAGATTTTTAAAAATGGTTTCAGAAAGCCTGTTGTGTAATTTGAACCTGTTGCCAGAACTTCAATTCCCAGCATTCCATGTTCCTTCTCATGTTACAAGGTAGGGAGGATATCCGTTTTGTGTAACCCCTGCCTCTCTCTCTCTTTCTTTCCCTGATCAAAGAGGTGGAAGCAGGCAGGAGAATGTACTGGTGGTCTTATTTTCTGTTAGATAATTAGGTTTTTATTCCTTTTACTTCAAGTGATTATTAATAAATTTTATAAAATTAATACTTGGAGTTATTGGACATTAATTTAAATATTACACTATAAAAGATAATGCTTTTAGCCAATTACAGAAAGCATTTATTTATCTATACAATGTTCTATAGGTCATTAAATAATAATAGCAAGATAGTGACTTATCCCAGGACCATTTCTATCTATTGAAAACTGTGAGAATAGGATCAATAGCAACAAAAATAGCTCACATTTATATACTTCTTTAAGTTTTGCAAAACATCTATTATCTTTTTAATCCTTTTATAAAGTTGTGAAGTAGGTGTCATTATCCTTACTTTACAGATATAGAAACTGGGACTAGAGGTTGAGGGACAGCTAGTAAATGTCAGAGGCAGGATTCTACACAGTTCCTCCTTCTGATTCATGCGTTCTTTCCAGAACATCATTTCCATTTAAAATGGTTAGAAGTTTTGATGTTTATAGAGGGTATGTTTCAATTATCTGAAATATTCCCTTACTGGAATGCCTTGTTCCCATTCAGTCTCAAATTGTGATTTTACAGTTATAGGGTACTCTTTTAAGAAAAAAGGAACTCTTTGCTAATATAAACCAGCAACTGCTCCCTAACTACTTGGAGTACTAAGAGCTGCATGGAGGAACTTAATGTTAATGAAATGACTATTTCAGGGTAAGGAGTCAGTAGATGTCAGAGATAGGACTTCCTGACTCAGAGGCCAACTCTATATATCCTTTTCCCCTTTTCTTTTTATCTTTGGGATATTTATCTACCAGTGATAGTGCTGGGTCAAAGGGTATACACAATTTTCATAACCCTTCAGTTATAGTTCTATATTGCTCTCTCTTCTATTAGATCAATTCCCAACTCTAATAACAGTTCATAGTTTTCATATTTTTCAAGTTTTATCTCTGATACATACTGACTTTGAAATCTCTAATAGTTCCTTTGTCTTTCTCAAAGGAATAGATGTGCATATTTCTGAAACCTAAAGAGGATCAAATCTCTAGAAATTCACAATTGATCATATCTAAGCACACATAAAAAATGGATGGAAAACAGGTTACAGGAGAAGATGAATATAACCAGATGCTTTCTTAGATTAAAAAGTTACTCTAATAGCATCAGCCAAAATTGTTATATTTTCCTTTAAATCTACGATGGCCAAAATCTAGTTGCTTGTTCAATTAGAAGAGTTCATTGTGTGCTTTGTTTTTTTCAGGAGCAATACAGGGAAATGATGATTCTTAGCATGGGGTACAAGGTCATTTATTCCTTGGAAGGAACAATATATTTCTATATCTGGAAAAAAATTGTAAGCTCTTTTCAAATTATGAACATCTGTCTCCTTTAAATAAAATTCTAGTATTAAATCAAGATTTTTAAAGCATTTTCTAAATACTAATTTGGTATGTGGTAAGCAGAAAGGAAAAGAGAAGAAATGGAGAATATATTTTATTACTGAAAATAAAATGATATAAATGCTCATGGCCATATGATTTTCTTAAAACTTGAGATTCTTTTGTCTATTTCACTAGTAAAACTTTTACAAAAAATACAAAAAGATCCCATTAGTATCAGTAGTGAAAACTGGCCAGATTAGCCATGGAGAGTTAAAAAGGCCCAATCAAGCAAGTGAGGTTTACCCTATTTCTCATAATCAAAGGGTTATCACTGATCTTTGCCAGGGCTAGTGAGAATAAGAATTACAGAAATGAGGAATAAGTTTAACTCTCTGAGACTGGTAATAATAATAACTACTATTTATATGCATACAACATTTTATGGTTTGCAGAATACTTTAAGTATTTTTTTTCATTAGATTCTCACAACAACCCTGTGAAGTAGGTGCTATTATTGTCCTCATTTTACAGGTGAGGAAATGGAATATCAGAAGGGTTAAGTGACTTACCTGGGTCGCATAGTTAGTAACTGTCTAATGGGAGACCTAAACCCAGATCTTTCTCACTCTAAATTCAATAGGTTAAAGTGTGCCTCCATGCAATATATATTTCCATGTTTGTCATGTTGAGAAAGTAGACATAGATCACTTATGTAAGAAAAAAATTCATGAAGAATGAAGTATTATGCTTCAATCTGCATTCAGAGTTCATCATTTCTTTCTATGGAGAGTCTTTTCTGTCATGGCAACAGATAAAGGATTAAAAAGTCACCCCCTGACCTAAAGAAGTTAATATGTCCCCAATGGCCTAATTTATTACCAAAGGAGAGGAGAAGAGAACTTGATCATTCTTCTTTCTTGCTTTTTGGGGTAAGAATATGGCATATATATATATATATACATATATATATATATATATACATGACAGATGTTTTCTTTTAGGATTATATTTTCAAATAGCCTTATGTTTGTGTTTTTTGGATGGTCCTTTTTTCCCAACATTATTGGCATCTGAAAAAATTTGCCAAGGTTCAATTCATACTAAAGGAAAGAATAGCACCATTCTTAGGAGGGGGTAAACAGAGCCTTCTAATAGCCCTATGTTTGAGTTTTTGGATGGTTCTTTTTTTCCTAAAGTTACCGGAATCTGAAAAAATTTGCCAAGGTTCAATTCATACTAAAGGAAAGAATAGCACCATTCTTAGCAGGGGTAAACAGAGCATTCTGATTTGTTTCATAGGATTTAACTCAGTTTTCATAAACAATACAATTCAATTGAATATTTATTAAGCATGTATTATGTGTATGACATTGTTGGATATTGGATTAAGGAAGACAAAGAAAGACCCAGCTCCTGTATTCAAGGATCTTATATTTGACCAAGAAACCTCATATAGATATGTTTATTGTACGTTGTATTGTTTATAAGAAGACATTTAATAAACACAGGTTAATCATATTTTAGTATCTGGTTCTGCTCATGTCTCTTTCTGGAATTTATTCTAGTTGTCAGTGGACTGTACTGCAAAGTGCAGAAGGTCCTGGGTTTATATATTATATATATGTACATGTATATATATATATATATATATATATATATATATATATATATATGATGCAAAGTAATTGTTTTAAACCCTTACCTTCCATCTTGGAGTCAATACTGTGTATTGGCTCCAAGGCAGAAGAGTGGTAAGGGCTAGGCAATGGGGGTCAAGTGACTTGCCCAGGGTCACACAGCTGGGAAGTGTCTGAGGTCAGATTTGAACCTAGGACCTCCCATCTCTAGGCCTGGCTCTCAATCCACTGAGCTACCCAGCTGCCCCCTGAAAAATAAATTTTGATAGGGAGTAAAAGAAAAAAGTACTCTGGAAAAAATTTAAGGGAGAGAGTAAGTCTGGATCAGGCATGCTTCATGAAAGAGATGGTGCTGGTATTGGTCCCAGAAAGAAGAAAAAGATTTCAAATAGGTAGAGATGAGGAGAAATAATTTTCCAAATATAGAGGATGATACACGTGTGGAATTAGAAGAGTTCAAGATGAAATCAGCGAACCATTTGGCAGAAGTGTAAAATATATGAAAGGAATTAGCATGAAACAAGACTGGTCTGACAGCTTGGAGTCAGATGATGTGGGGTCTCAAATTTCTGGCTAAAGAGTTAGAATTCTATTCTATCAGTAATAGGGGAGCTACTGAAGGCTTTTGAACAGGGATATGGTCACACACATGTGTTAGGAAAATTAATGTGGCAGCCGTGTAAAGGATAGACTAGTAAGTGGATAGATTGAACAGGGAGATCCATTAGGAGGCTATTAAAATAGTTAAGGGGAGAGGTGATGAGAGACCTGAACTAGAATGGTAAACATACGACTAAAGAGGAAAAGAACTGATGTGAGAGATACTTTGAAGGCATTTTTGATAACACAGATCATTTTGACAAAGGAAGACATTTTGGGTTACCCAATTCTGATCCTTTTTACATAATTTCTAATGATGTCATCTGACTTCATTGGATGTGATACTTAGAAATGAATGTTTTGTCTGTTTTGTCACATGAATGATGTATCAATTAATGATCTGTCCTCCGAACACACACTTTGACTCTCAGCATATGCTAACATGCTGCCTTCAGCTGTGGCTACTCACCAACACAAAGTTAATTTCTAAAGAGTGAAATATTTTGAAGTTCATTTCAAAGTGGGGGACTCTGGGGTGACTCTCAAGTTCCTTCTCTGGAGAAGCCTGTTTTTCGATGAAGCAGTCAGATTGTCATTATTTGAGGAACTCTGAAGCAGATCTGGTTTTGTATGTAAGCCCTAGCGAGTTGCTTGAACAGATAATAAACTTCAGAGGTCACATCGAGACTATAATTTTTTTCTGCTTCCAAATCCAGCACTTTCTGAACTATACAGTCCAGTCCATAGACAACTAGAATGAATTCCAAAAAGAGACATGAGCAGAAACTGGTGCTAAAATATTATTAAACATCTTCTCATACACAATACAACCCTGGGTGTTCTACAAAGTCAAAATTCTATTTGTAAATATTGTCCATCAAACATTTAAGATTTTCTGAGTGCATGCTTTGCACTTTGTCTTTCATTGTCTATCCTATCTATGTTAGCCATCCCAAAGCTCTGAAGTTCTGTAATTCCCTACTAATCCTTCTCTTTTATCTCTCCCACTTTTGAATTGGTTTCTCTCATTCCACTAGGTATCCAGTCAACCAGTCTTATCCAGTAGTGCTGAAAAATGTACTTTCTTCTCCCTTTATGTTATTTTGACCTTTATCGGGTCCTAAATTTAGAGCTAAAAGGAAGTAAAAAAGCTATCCTGTCCCCAACTCCATCTTTTTACAGATGGTGAATGGAGAGTCAAAGCTTTAATAGACTTTCTCATGATCACAGAGGTAGTGCATGGAAGAAGCAGGATTCAAACTCAAGTTTTCGGTCTCTAAGTTCATCTTTCATTACAACATACAACAGAGCTGCTTTCTGCATGCATTGTAGAGGTTTACTTGAGAATCGTGACTCTGGCATTTTCTTAGCTAAGCTCTGTGTGACCCTTAAACACTAGGTGAGGGGGATACTCTCCTTGAGTCCCCATACCTGAGCCTCTCATGAAATCTGCTGAATAAAAATAAATAATTGTACAAGCAAGCATAGGTTACATTTTTATATGGGATATAGTGTATGGGATATGGGAATGTTAGAAAACCCTACTGCCAGCCAGCTCCAAGTGCCATGGGATGGGGCCAAATATATAGTAGAGACATCATCATCATCATCATCATCATCATCATCATCATCATCATCATCACAGCCAAAAATTACATTTAAGGTTTAATGTAAGGTTTTTCAAGGCACTTTATATTTCTTGTTGTTGTTCAGTTGTTTCCAGTCATGTCTGACTCTTCTTAACCCTGTTTGGGATTTTCTTGGCAAAGATATTAGTGGTTTTCCATTTCCTCCTCCAGCTTATTTTATAGATGAGGACATTGAAGTAAACACAGTTAAGTGACTCATCCGTGGTCATACAGCTAGAGGCCAGATTTGAGCTCAGAAAGATGAGTCTCCTTGACTCCAAGCCTGGCACTTTCATGACTCACTATTTGAGTCTGACTCCACTGATCTAGAGCACTGAGAGGTTTTGTCTTGCCGAGCATCACACAGCCAGTATGTACCAGAGATAAGACTGGCTCCAAGGTCAGCTCTCTATTTACTATGCCGCACCGCTTCTCATTTTTAAAAATTATTTTTATATGTTGTTTTGCTAAGTCATTTCATCCCATACTTTATTTGAAATAATGCATTTCTCCAATAGCACTTTACTTGTATAACTAGCTTTGTACAATTTTAGTCTAGGCAGAGAGGACCAGACGCTGCTCTTCCAATTTTGTTCGCATCTGCCCCATAGCATCTGTGTTGTCTGGAATGAATTCTGTCTTCATCTCAACCTTTTAAAAGCCTTCCTTCTTTTTAAGGGTCTGTGTAAATGTCACCTATTCACTGTAAGATCTTTCATCTAAGTTTTTCCTAAGCTCTTTGTATCTCTAGTTTGTGCTTATTATAACCTGACCTGCATTATAGCTATTTGTGTACATGTCATATCTTCTTTTTTCTCTAAACCCTTATCTTCCATCTTAGACTCAATACTAAGTATGGGTTCCAAGGCAGAAGGGCTAGGCAAATTAGGGTTAAGTGACTTGCCCAGGGTCACACAACTTGGAAGTGTCTGAGGCCATATTTGAATCCTGTCTCCAGGATTGGCTTTCTGTCCACTGATTCATCTAGCTGCCTCAATAACTTTTTAAAAGTCATCATTTATTTATTTTAACTTTAAAAAATATGAGCCCCCTTCCCCCAATTCTTTCTAGGTCTTCTCTCCAAACCTTTCTCCATCCATTAAGAAGGCAAGCAATTTGATATCAACTCTAATCATATAAAATACATAGGCATATTATTCATGGTGCCAAAAAAGCAAGAAAAATAGAGAAAGTGAAAAAATATATACTTTAATTTGTACTCAGAGTTCATCAGTTCTCTTTCCCTCAAGGTGGGTAGTATTTTTCATTGGGAGTCCTCTGGAATTCTGTTGGAACCTTGTATTGATCAGAGTGACTAAGCTTTTCATAGTTGATCAGTGTAAAAATCCTGCTATTACTCTCTATAATGATCTGGTTCTGCTCACTTCACTCTGCATCAGTTCTTATAGGTCTCTTCTGATTTTTTTTTTCTAAATCCATCCTCCTTGTCATTTCTTATAATACAATAATAGGCCATTAAAATCAATTGTCACAATTGGTTCAGCCATTCTCCAATTAATGAATATTAATTTTTTAATACATAAGTCCTTATCCTTTTTCTTTGATCTCTTTGGTATACAAAGCTACTACTGGTGTTGCTAGATCAAAGGGTATGCAAAGTTTTGTAACATCTTTGGGCATAGTTCCAAATTATATTCCAAAATGGTTAGGTTAGTTTACAACTCTAACTATATTATAATATACCTACTTCTCTGCATCTGCTCCAATCTTTGTCATTTTCCTTTTCTGTCAAGTTAGATAATCTGATAGGTATGAGGTGGTAGTTCAAAATTGTTTTAATTTGCATTTCTCTAATTAGCAATTATTTAGAGCTTTTTTCTCCTATATGACTAATGATTAACTTGTATTTCTTGATCTGAAAACTATTTGTTCATATCCTTTGACCATTTATCCAATGGGGAATGTATCTTATTTTGATTAATGTGACTCAGTTTTCTATATAGTTGAAAAATAGGCCTTTATTAGAGACATTTGCTAGAAAATTCTTTCTGAGTTTTCCACTTTACTTATATTTTTGGTTATGTTGGTTTTATTTGAGTAAAATCTTGTAAATTTTATGCAATCAAAATTATCCATTGTGCTTCCCAAAGTCCTCTCTATCTATTATATGGACATAAGTTCTCCCTTAATACCTAGATATGACATGTAAAATTTCTAATACTTCCCTAATTTACTTCTTATATAATCTTTTATGTCTAAATAATTTACCCATTTTAACTTATCTTGGTATATGGTGTGAGATGTTGGTCTATCCCCAATTTCTGACAAACTGCTTTCTAGTTGTCCCAGTAGTTTTTGTCAGATAGTAAGTTCTTAACCCCAGAGATTATTTTTTATTGATGAGTTTGGAGATATTAATTTTCCTGTAAGTGTTGCTTTGGCTGAATCCCACATATTTTAGCACATTGCTTCATTGTTATTATTGTAGTGAATTTTTTCTATGATTTATTCTTTAACTCAATAAGTTTTTAGGATTAGATTACTTGGTTTCCACTTACTTTTTTCCTTTGCTTAAAAGGCCTCTTATTGATTACAATTTTTGATGCATTAGGGTATAAAGCATGCATTTAATAAATCTGCTTCTATGCATATATTTGTGAGGCTATTATGCCCTAATACATGGTCAATTTTGTGGTTCTATAGCTGAGGAAAAGATAAAGTTCTTTTTATTCCCATTCAATTTTCTCCAGAGGTCTATAAAATCTAACTTTTCTAAAATTCTATACATATTCTTAACTTCTTTCTCATTTATTTTATGACTTGATTTATCTAGCTCTAAGAGTGGGAGAATTTGAGGTTCCCCACTAGTTGAATATCTGCTTCCTCTTCTAATTCATTTAACTTTATTTAACTTTTCCTTTAAGAATTTGGATGCTCTGCCATTTGGGGTGTGTGTGTGTGTATTTAGTATTGATTTAGATTGATTTAGTATTCATATCTCTTCAATTAGATGTATTTTTTGAGGATATGCCCATCAAATGGGGAATAGCTGAACAAATTGTGGCATATGATAGTAACAGAATACTATTGTACTCTAAGACACCACAAACAGATGATTTCAGAAAAAGTTGAAAAGATCTAAAAGAACTGAAACAGTGATATAAACATAAGTGGGAGAACACTGCAGTAAGAGCAATATTGTACGATGATCACCTGTGAAAGTCTTAGCTACTCTCAGCTGAGGATCTTATAAATGAAGAAACTGAGGTTCAATTAGGTGAAGTAATTTGTAAGGTTACAAAGTAAGTTATTGGCAGAATTGGATATGATTCCTTATCTCTTGAGCATGAGTGCAATATTCTTTTCACCAAACCATGCTGGAGTTTTCCATTCACCTATTATTTCTTTAAGTTCTCTAAATGTCTTGTTTTAAAAAAAAAGTAAGAATTGCTATTATCTTGGGGATTGTTGAGGGGCAATAGTGGACCTTATATTTGCAGGTGAGGGAGAAGGGGAAAAGGACATATGGGAGGAGTAAAGGATATAAATAAGTTTCTTTTTTGAGGAGCCTTGTAGAATGAAAAATGTTTTGAAATTTTGCTTTTTGTTTGTAAGCATTGCTATCCTTGACATTTCCCCCACTTTTCTTCAAAAGAGAAAAATAGTCTGGATTATCCAGATTCAGTAAAATGCATGAGTTTGACTATCAACTATATGTCTAGGTAAGACCAATTATTCAATTATGTTTAGTACTGTCTAGTTCTTTGTGACCTCATTTGTATTTTCTTGGCAAAGATGCTAGAATGGTTTACCATTTAGTTCTCTAGCTCATTTGACAGATGAGGAACTGAGGCAAACAGTATTGAGTGACTTGGGGTCGCAGAAGTAGTAAATGTCTGAAACTAAACTTGAACTTAGGAAGATTAATTTTCATGATATTAGTCCTGTGCTACCTAGCTGCCTGGATAGGAAGTTAGCTAAATAATTTATAAGTGAATTATCCTTTCAGATCCATATGCCATGTTGTACCCCTCCCCCATTTGGGGTACCATTTTGTTCTGATGTAGTTTTGACATTTGGGGTTACTGTTTTGAGAATCAGAAAATTCAATAACTTCAATAGATGTGACTACACTCAAAGTTATATTATTACAGTTGAGACATTAATAAAATATATGTATGTTACTTGCTAAGTCAGAGGTGAGCATTCTCTATAATGCATTACTGGACACTGATATATCACTCTGCCTAGTATTGCTGTTCAGATATTGTCTCTGTAGTTCCCTGTTTCTCATCATTCATGTCTCCACTGAATAGAATTCCTCTTCTAGCCTGAGATGTTTATTTAGATAATTCACCAAAAGAAAAAAAATTCCCCCAAGACATTTGGTGGGTGCCCCTATGCACCCTGTGGGTGGCCTTGCCAGGATTTTTTTTTTTGCTTTTTTTTGAGGGATGGTGTTTTCTTTTTCTTTCTTTTTCTGTCACTAAAGATGCCACATCCAAAGCTAAGGTATAATGGAGATGGGTGGGAACGGGCACTTGAGTCAGAGCCATGTTTATCCATAATTAGTGGGCTCTGCTGAATAGCCTAATTACAATGACTGGGATCAGGACCTGGGTCAATCTCTAAGACACAGGCAGTGCTAGGGAAGAAGGCTCTTGTAATTTTTTGAGCTGACCCATCCCCTCTGTATAGTTAGGCTCATGGGGTTTCTTTCATGAGGCACCTGTTTGCATCTTTGTGTGAATTTGCAGCTGATGATCTCTACACAGTTGGAAATAACATCAGATTGGCTCTTTTACCAGGCATGCTGGATGCAAGAACTCAGGT
The DNA here is from genome assembly GCF_027887165.1 of Monodelphis domestica. NCBI lineage: Eukaryota > Metazoa > Chordata > Mammalia > Didelphimorphia > Didelphidae > Monodelphis > Monodelphis domestica. The sequence goes on from NC_077227.1 coordinate 215,107,492, forward strand.
TGCTTAGATGTTTGCTCCTCTTTTTGTGTGGAAGACAGTGTTATTGAAAACAAATACATTTTCCAGCTCATTATCCCACAGTTTGGAGCCTAATTCTGTTAAAAATAATTACAATGGTTGAATTATTTCTCTGAAAAAAAAAAAGAAATTAACCTACTTCTCCAAGTCCGAACTTCTGGGAAAACTTTTGCAACATTAGTACAGGATACTGTGGTTTGAATACTTCTAGAACACTGTCACTGTCATTAATCATCCAATTTATCTGCTGATAAAGAACTAATCAGAAACATTCATCATAGGCAAATTCCATTTAACTCACAGGCTACATATTTTGCCTGCCTTTTAGGCCATACCAACACATGGAAGACCATGAGATACTACAGTCTTATTAAGAATAGTTAAGTGAAAACATACACCTTAAGAAGGTAGGATATGTAGTCCTTCTTGGTGTACTTCAAGTGGACATAAGGGCTAAGAAAAATGGAGGAAGTCCATTTCAACATATCCTTATACATTCACATAAAAACAAGTCTTTGGAATCCTTATCCTGGCTATCTTGCTAAAGTATCATGTTAATGCAAAGAACAACTCTTTCCTATTAACCGTTTATCAAGTACTTATTAAGTATCAAGACTATATTAGGTTTGGGATTTAAAGATTAAAAAAAAAGAAATTGTTCTCTGCCTTCAAAAATCTTATATTTCTTTAGGTGGAGAGAGGAAAGATGACAACATATACATATGTCAGTGTAATCTATATGCAATGAATAAATAAATGCAAGATAATTGCTTAAGGAGAAAAGAAACTAGGTAGCTGGATGGATGATGAAATGACTGATATTTGAGTTGAATTTTGAAGGAAACTAGAGCATCTAAGAGGGCTAGTAGGTGACATGAGTGCTGGGCCAGGAGCTAGGAAGACACATCTTTATGAATTCATTTTCAGCCTCAGACACTTACTAGCTGTGTGACCCTGGGAAAGTCATTTAATCCTCAGCTGGAGAAGGAAATGGCAAACCATTCCAGTATTTTTGCCAAAAAGCCTCAAATAGGATCATAAAGAGTTAGACAGACTGAAAAACAACCCAAATGGAATATTAGAGGCAGAGGTGAGAAGAGATAGTTTCTCTGGCATGGGCAACAGATTCTACTAAGGCACAATGATAGGAGAAGGAAGAAGAAGGAAGGAGGAAGTAAGAAGGCCAATTAGACTGGATTTAAAAGTGCATGATGGAAAGTAACACAAGATAATTCTATAAAGACAGGGTAACTAGGTTTGAAAAGACTTAAATGTAAAACTCAAGTTCGTATGACTGAAGAGATAAAATAGGGAGTCAGTATAGTTTATTGAGAGTAGAATAAAATCATCAGATTTATGCATTAGTAAAATCCACTATTGCTGCTTTGTGGACATGAATGGGAGAATCTAGTCAGAAGGAAAGAGAAACAATTAGGATATTATTAGAATTGTCTATGTGAGAGAGACCATGAGGATCTGAACTAGAATGGTTACTAGATGAGTAAGGAAAAAGAGGTTGATGTGAGAGGTAGAAATAATAAGATTTGGCACCTGATTGGATCTATGGTATGAATGAAGTTAAGGAATTGAAGATAATATTGAGGTTATAAACTCTGGTTATTAGAAGGATGATGGTTCCCTCAATAGGAATAGGGAAATGCATTGGAGAGAGGAAAAGATCATTAGTTCCTACTTTGTCTGCCATGACGAATTGGCATAGATTTGGCTGTTGACATATTTAGAGATAGGATAGAAGAGGAAAGTGATTTGAATGAGCTATTCACTGGATGCCCTTCCCTCCCCATCCCTGTAAGATCTCCAGCATCATTCTACCAACAGGATCTGGTCTCTGATTACTTAGATGGTACTGACAATACTTCCAGTCCTTTAGCAGCATAAAAATAAATGTACCTGGTTAGCAAGACTAATTGATAAAAACAGGAAGAAATAGTTGCGATATTTTTTCCTTCTTCCTTCCATCCTAGATATGTCATATCACATGAAAGCTCGGCTTTCTCCCCTATCTTCTCTCCCTCTCCACAGCATTCTCTTCAACAGAAGTCTTATGATGCTTTAGGGTTCTTCTCCATAGAAAAAAATTATTAGAGGGTATTTTTACATTTAGCATAGGGTCCCTGTTGTGTTGGTTGCCTTGGTCCTCAAATGACTAGCTGTAGTTCTGCCTGACACATCTATATGAAGCAACTTACTTTTACTTGCATGGTCAGAAAATTGAGGAATCTAACCAATACTTCCCAGGAGTAACAAATAGTATGGCACTGAACTCAGGAGAAGAACTGAGGGTGGAAGGACATATTTCTTATCACTGTCTTTCTCTAGATAACAGATATAATTAACATTTTTTTATTTTATTAAGTTAAAGTTTTTTTTTTTCATTTGGTGTATTTGTGTGGGCACTCTACATAAATGCAAGTAAATAGAGAAATTATTGTGCATAGAATTATTTTCAGCAGACTTTGAGAAACTTGTGTGCATGGGAGTATAATAATCATTTGTATTTCAATTTGGGCATGGATTTTTAATAGCAACTTTTCTCTCCTTATTATTTTTACTTAGGATCGTATTTTTATTAATTTCCACTCCTTGGATTCATATGCTATATGGATGGCTATAGTAGTTTGGAGGAGAGAGTAAACAAGTTTAAATGTGATAGATTCAAGAATGTACAGAAAAGCAGAGGCTAGCCAGTCACTTATTAAAAATTGATATTGATAGTTTAGTAATGGGCATGTGCCATAATGGTAGAATGGAAAGAGGATTGGTCCTGGAGTCAGGAAATAATTCTGTTTATATCCTGCCTCCTGACAATGAACTCTGTGTCCCTTAGGCCCTCTGATATTCAGTTTCTACACATAATGTTAAAAATTGTCATGCCTATCTTGTGGAGTTTCTGTAGATAATGAAAGGAAGGAAGAAAATAAGCATTTATTAAGCACCTAATATATATCAAGTACTATGCTAAGTGCTTTAGAAATATTTCATTTGAGTTCATAACAACCTGATGGTAGGTGCTATTATTATCATCTCTATTTTACAGCTAAAGAAACTGAGGTAAGCAGAGATTAAGTAACTTGTTCAGTCACATAGCTAATAAATGTTGAAACCAACTCTACTGGGTCACCTAACCATAATGATAATTCTATGTTCAAATCACTGTAAACCTTCAAAAATTATATAAATATCATATTTATTATTTTTTTGTAATTTGGATAATGGGGAAACATTAAAGGTATCACAAGCACAATCATTATGTTTATGTGTATACTTGTTATTTAATGCAGCTAGTAGGACATAAAATACTAATGAGATCATGATTATGGTTCAAATCTTCCTAGAGGCCAGTTAGCTGGTGGTGTTCCATGGCCACAGATTGCATCCTTAACCCAAGCCAGCTGTCTGGTAAATATTTGCTGATGGCCTCAAGGGGAATCCTGGGAAGTGGGCAGATCAGTTCAAGTTTATCATTAGAAATCCTTTTAACAGGCAGCATAATGTAGAGGAAAAAGTTTAAGTCTTGAAATTACAGCTAATGTGTATAACACCCATGGGTGCCCCCAAAGCGATCACAGGTTAGAAGTATTTTGAGCACTGGAATCCTTTCCAAATCATAGTTCACAAGGCCAAACCAATGTGTTAACTTTTACTAGTTAGCTAGAGGACACACAGTTCAAAGCAAAGGTATTTAATGAAAAAGCATAGTAATTAAAGGAACAATAAAATATTCTTCCCATTACATTTCCACAAATATGTCCCCAGTGGGAAGAATAGCTAAATGTAGAGATTATGCTTGGGATTTATATAAATGGGAAAAAAATCTGTGACCAGGGCACATAAGTGCAATGTCTAGGACACATGTGTATATAGAATAAATCAAGTCTCTAATGTGTCATAGCTAATGATGTCTTTTTATTTATTTTATTTATTTTTCATTTTTTCTGGGTTATACTTGTATTATCACAGAAAACATATTTCCTTATTGTTCATTTTTGTAAGTGAACAATATTATAAAACCAAAACCCCAAATTATATACCCAAATAAACAAGCGATAAATCACATGTTTTCATCTGCATTTCTAGTCCAACAGCTCTTTCTCTGGAGTTGGATATCATTCTTTTTCATCAGTTCCTCAGAATTGTACTAGATCATTGTATTGCTATTAGTAGCAAAGTCTGTCACAATTGATTGTATCACAGTATTTCAGTTATGGTGTATAATGTTCTCCTGGTTATGCTTATTTCACTCTGCATCAGTTTACATAGGTCTTTCCAGTTCTTTCTGAAATCATCCTGTTAATCATTCCTTATAGCACTGTAGTATCCCCTCACCATCATATTCCACAACTTGTTCAGCCATTCCCCAATTGAGGGGTGTCCCTTTAGCTTTCAATTCTTTGCCATCATTAAAAAACACAGCTAGAAATATTTTTGTATAAACAGGTCCTTTCCCATTTTTTTTGTCTCTTTGAGATACAGACCTAGTATTACTAAGTCAAAGCTGTTTGGGCATAATTCCAAATTTTCCTCCAGAATGGTTGTTGGATCAATTCACAACTCTACCAACAATGCATTAGCATCTCATTTTGCTGCATTCCCTCCAACATTTATTATTTTCCTTTATTGTCATATTGGACAATCTGCTATGTGTAAAGTGGTACCTCAGATTTGTTTTGCATTTCTGTAATCAAGAAGAATTTAGGATATTTTTTCATATGATTATTGATAGCTTTGATTTCTTCATTGGAAAACTGCCTATTCATAATGTTTGACCATTTTTCATTTGGGGGAATGACTTGGATTCTCATAAATTTGACTTAGTTCTTTATATATTTGAGAAATGAGAACTTTTATCAGAGCAATTTGTTAAAAATTTTCCCCATGCAGTTGCTTCCCTTCTAAACTTGATTGCATTGATTTTCTTTGTATAAAACAATTTAATTTTAATATAATAAAAATTTATTCATTTTACATTTTGTAAAGTTCCCTATCTCTCATTTGGTCATAAATTCTTCCCCTCTCCATAGATCTCACAGTTAAACTATTCTATGTTCCCTTAATTTACTTATAATATCACTTTTTATATTTAAATCACATACTCATTATGACCTTATTGTGTGAGATTTTGATCAAAACCTAATTTTTACCAGTTTTCCCAGCAGTTTTTGTCAAATAGTGAGTTCTTATTCCAAAAGCTGGGATCTTTGGGGTTACCAGACATTAGATTGCTGAGGTCATTTACCCCTAGTCTATTCCTTTGATCTACCCTTCTATTTCTTAGCCAGTAACAGATTGTTTTGATAATTACTACTTTATAGTACATCTTAAGTACTGGTAAGTACTTAAGATCTGGTACTTGTAGGCCACCATCATTCACATTTTTTTTCATTAGTTCCCTTGATATTCTTGATCTTTGTTTTTCCCGATTTTGTTATTATTTTTCCTAGTTCTATAAAATAGCTTTTGGGGACTTTAATAGGTATGGCAATGAATACGTAAATTGATTTAGGTGCCATTTTCATTTTTATTACATTAGCTCAGCCTACCCAAGAGCAATTAATGTTTATTTCCAATTGTTTAAATCTAATTTTATTTGTGGAAAGTGTTTTGTAATTGTGCTCATATAATTCCTGCATTTATCCTGGCAAACATATTCCCAAATATTTTATATTTCCCAAAGTGATTTTAAATGGAGTCTCACTTTCAAAACCTTGCCACTGAGTTTTGGAACTATATATTTGGAAATATATAGAATTGCTGGTGATTTGGGGGGGGGCTCATTTTGTATCCTGCAATTTTGCTAAAAGTATTAATTATTTCAACTAGTTTTTTAGTTTATTTTTTAGGATTCTCTAATATACCATCATCTCATCTGCAAAGAGTAATAGTCTAATTTCCTTATTTCCTACTTTAATAAAGTCAATTTTTTCTTCTCTAATTGCTACTGCTGTTTTTTCTAGTACAGTATTAATAGAGAGCATCTTTGCTTCACTCCTGATCTTGCTATGAAGGCTTCTAAGTTATTTCCATTGCAGATGATACTTTCTGATGATTTTAAGTAAATATTATGTTAAGGAAAGACCCCTTTATTCCTATGCTTTCTCATATTTTAATAGGAATTTAATAAGAATGGGTGTTGCATTTTGTCAAAGGCTTTTCTGCATCTATTGAGATAATGTGAAGATAGGATTAACTCTACCCTTGCCTATTTTTAAATTAATCAACAAAAACTGAAAACACCCCTATTTAAAACTAAGTAGAGTAGGTCCACAAGTCACTTACTAAAGAAGGTGACAACTCTAGAAGTGACTGACCTCCACCTGAGCAGTTCTAAGCAAATTTAAAGACTAAAATTGGCTCCCAAGGAAGAGACAGAAAGCGATGTGAGAAAAGGACTATAAAAGTCTTGAACTTCCTGTCCAAAGGGGTCTTCGGCCTGAATATTGGGCTTGGAGGATCTTGGCCTAGGACTGTGGCTTGGAACTACAAGTTGGGACTTTGACCTGGGACTCTGCCTCTTAGACTGCTTCTGGTAAGACTGCTCTTGGATCTTCTCTTTTGGAGCTTTACTTGGGTGAATGAGAAACTGATCCTCCTTTCCTGGCTTCTGGAGAGATTAGTTACAGAGAGGTCTCCCCTTCTTGGAGAAGGCCTTGTGGGTGGAACTCTTATTTAATTCACCACTAGGTCCTCCAGTTGAGGATTAACAAACTCCCATGAGCTGACCCGGGAACTGGAACATCATTTAGGGTAATAGGTTTGACATCTTCTCTACCCTCTTTTATATTTCTCTACTTTCACTCCTTCTACTGTTTTGTAAATAAAACAACTAAAGTCATTTTGGCTTGAGTTATAATATTTTTTAAATCAGCAACCATAGTATTATCTTAAAATTCTCATATATTTAATCAAATCCTTAATTTTAATTCCTTACAATAATCATGTAATTTCTGTTAGTTTCATTATTGATGAAGTAATTTATACTGATTGTTTTCCAAATATTAAACCAGCCTTGCATTCCTAGTGTAAATCCCACCTGGTCATAGTGAATAATCCTTGTAATCCTTGTATTGCTGTAGTCTCTGTGCTAGTATTTTATTTAAAATTTCTGTATAAATGGAAGGAAATTGATCTGTAATTTTCTCTGTTTTTGCTCTTCCTGCCTTGACACCATATGGCACCATATTTGTGTCATAAAAATAATTTGATAGGACTCTTTTCCTGGTTGTTTTTCCAAATAGTCCTATCAAATTCTGCATTATAATCTGAAAAAGTTGCATTTATTATTTTTGCTTTTCTACATTTGATTGTGAAGTTTCTATGCCCTAGTCCATGGTCAATCATTGTATAAGTACCATGTGCTGCTGAAAAGTATACATTTCTATTCAATTTTCTCCATATATCTATTAAATCTAACTCTTCTAAAATTTTATTCACTTCCCTCACTTCTTTCTTATTTTGGGAGGTTAGATTTATCTAGTTCTGATAGGGGTAGGTTGAGTACCCCACTAGTATAGTCTTACTATTTCCTCCCTAAGCTACTTTAGTTTCATCTTTGAAAATTTGGGTGCTATACCATTTGGTGCCTATATGTTAAATACTGATATTTCTTCATTGTCTACACTGCCTTTTATCAAGCTGTAATTACCTTCCTTATTCCTTTTAATTAGATCTATTTTTTGCTTTAGCTTTGTCTAAGATCATGATTGATACTCCTGCTCTTTTTGTCTCAACTGAAGCCCAATAGATTCTGCTCCAGCCTCTTACCTTTACTCTGTGTGTCTACCTGCCTCAAATGTATTTTTGTAAACAACATATGGTAGGATTGTGTTTTTAATTTACTCTGCTATCTGCTTTCAAATAGGTATGAGTTCATCTCATTTACATTAACTATTATGATTACCATCTGTGTATGCCCCTCCATCTTGATTTCCTCTTTTAATCCTGACCTTTTTCTTTTCACTCTTTCCCTCCACACTAGTGTTTTGCTTTTAGCTACTCTCTGCCTTACCCATCCCTTATATTATTTCCCTTCCCACCACCTCCCTTCTTATTTCCCTTATCCTTCTCTATAGAATCTTTAATCACCCCCATCCCAACTTCTCCCTCCCTTATATTACTCCCCTCCCCACCACTCCCTTTCTTAAAATTCCCCTTCTACTTATCTTTAGGGTAAGATAGCATTCTATTCTCCAATGAATCTGGCTGTTCTCTCTTTGGGCCAATTCCAATGAGAGTAAAGTTTAAGTATCACCTGTCACCACCCTCATCCTTTCCTCCAATTTAATAGTATTTCCCTTCCATGTACCTATTTATGTGATATAATTTACCCCATTTTATTTATCTTTTCCCATTTCTCTTCATACAAACCCTATTTTTTGCCTATCATCCTAAATAACTTACTACCACACCCTCTGACTATGAATACTTCTTTTTTCTTAAACCCTTATCTTCTGTCTTAGAAGCAATACTGTCTATTGAGAAGAGTGGTAAGGGCTAAGCAATGGGATTTAAGTGACTTGCCCACTGTCACCCAGCTAGGAAGTATCTGAGGTTATATTTGAACCTGGGACCTACTGCCTCTAGGCCTGGCTCTCAATATACTGAGCCACCTAGTTGTCCCCTATGTATACTTCTTCTAACTACTTTCATAATGATAACAATTTTTAAGAGTTATATATATATATATATATATATATATATTTGCATAAAGGAATGTAAACAATTTCTCTTTATTGAAACACTTAAATTTTTTCTCTTTATTATTTATCTTTTTATGCTGCTCTTGAGTTTTGTATTTGGACATCAAATTTTCTATTTAAGTCTGGTCTTTTCTCCAGTAATGCTTACAAATCTTCTATTTTATGACCATACTTCCCCCAGAAAGATTATGGTAAATGTTGATGGGTAGGTGATTGTTGTAAACCCAGTTCCTTTGCCTTCTGGGATATTATATTCTAAGCCTTCTGGTCTTTCAGAGTAGAAGCTACCAGATCCTGTGTAATCCTGACTGGGAATGCATGAGATTTGAATTGTTCCTTTGTGGCTGCTTGTGGTATTTTCTCCTTGACCTGGGAGCTCTTGAACTTGGTTATAACATCCGTAGCAGTTGTTATTTGGGAATTTATAGCAGGAGGTGATCTGTGGATTCTTTCAACTTCTATATAACACCTTTGTTCAAGAATATCAGAGCAGCTTTTCTTTGGATAATTTTTTGTAATATGATGTCTAGGATTTTTATTTTTTTGGTCATGACTCAGATAATGCATTAATTTTAAATTGTCTCTTCTAGATCTATTTTCCAGGTCAGTTGTTTTTTCCAATGAGATATTCCATATTTTCTTCTATTTTCCATTCTTTAGATTTTGTTTCATTGTTTCTTGATATCTCATGAAGTCATTAGTTTCTATTTGCCCAATTCTAATTTTTAAAGACTGAATACATTCCATGATGATTTAATCTTCCATTTATTTGATCCATTCTACTTTTCTTGATAGTCTTTTCCTCATTGAAATTTTTTTGCCTCTTTTTCCAGTAGGTTAATTCTTTAAAAAAAAAAACTCTTTTCTTCATTGAATTTTTTGCTTCTTTTTTCAGTTGACAAATCTTGCTTTTTTAAAATATTAATTTCTTTTTTGCATTAATTTCATTTCTTTTTCTGATTTTTCTTCAACCTGTCTTATTTGACTCTTGAGTTCCTTTTTGAGTTCTTCCAGAGTTTATTAAGAGTTTTCTATTAATTTCTCCTTTTTATATTTAAGAGGAAAAGGAGCAATACTATTTTTCAGTAAGAGACTCCCTGTTGTGCTGCTTGTCAGATGATCCTTGCTGTGCAGGTTGGCAGTTAGTGACAGTTAGAAGGTTGTGGCTAAGTGTGGTTTTTGTAAGTTGCAGACTGCTGGAGAGGGCTTTTGTCTCTGACTCTCTTGGAGAGAGGGTGTATTGCTAGCACTTCCTCTGATTGGAGACAGAGAAACAGAATAATGCTTTAGTGGCCTTATTGATCATTGGTTTTTTGGGTATACAGGTAGATAATGGTTATTATATTAGATAGAGAGAGTGGTGAGAGTAGATGAGGGCTTCAGCCTAGTAGAAGATATTGCCCTCTGAGGCAGATAGATGTAGGGTCTTCTAGAAAAATTTAGTTAGGATTCTCATCTTGGGTATAGTTATAAGCTATTATATGATTATGCTCACTTTCCTCCTTCCTGTTTCCTATCCATATAACCTAAACTATGTGTTTTGCATTTAATAAATTGCACACTGGCTTTTGTGCAAACTCCTACCCCTACCCCCAAATTTAACCCTTCACATCTTTGAGGCAATCCTCCCTTTTTTAAAGTTCAGCATGTGATAGTTTGGATTTCACCCTCACTTGTTGGTTCTGTGCTTTGCCCTTTGTCCCCATAGAAATTTTCAAGTTTCAAGTTGAACAAAGTTGTTAATTATTTTGATAAGCTTTTTGGTTGAATATCTAGGATTCTTTAAGTAGACCATCATGTCATCTGCAAAGAGCGATAACTTGGTCTCCTCCTTGCCTATTTTAATGCCTTCAATTTCTTTTTCTTCTCTAATTGCTACTGCGAGTGTTTCTAGTACAATGTCAAATAATAGAGATGATAGTGGGCATCCTTGTTTCACTCCTGATCTTATTGGCTATGCATCTAGTTTATCCCCATTGCAGATGATATTAACTGATGGTTTTAGATATATACTGTTTATTATTTTTAGGAATGACCCTTCTATTCCTATGCTTTCTAGTGTTTTTAATAGGATTGGGTGTTGTATTTTATCAAAGGCATTTTCTGCATCTATTGAAATAATCATATGATTTTTGTTGGTTTGCTTGTTGATATGGTAAATTATGTGGATGGTTTTCCTAATATTGAACCAGTCCTGCATCCCTGGTACAAATCCTACTTGATCATGGTGGATAACCCTTCTGATCACTTGCTGGAGTCTTTTTGCTAGTATCCTATTTAAGATTTTTGCATCTATATTCATTAGGGAGATTGGTCTATAATTTTCTTTCTCTGTTTTTGACCTGCCTGGCTTTGGAATCAGTACCATGTTTGTGTCATAAAAGGAGTTTGGTAGAACTCTCTCTTTGCTTATTATGTCAAATAGTTTGTATAATATTGGGATTAACTGTTCTTTGAATGTTTGATAGAATTCACTTGTAAATCCATCTGGCCCTGGGGATTTTTTCTTAGGGAATTCTTTGATGGCTTGTTGGATTTCATTTTCTGATATGGGATTATTTAAGAATTCTATTTCTTCTGTTAGTCTAGGCAGTTTATATTTTTGTATATATTTGTCCATATCACCTAGATTAGTATATTTATTGCCATATAATTGGGAAAAGTAATTTTTAATGATTGCCTTAATTTCCTCTTCATTGGAGGTGATGTCCCCCTTTTCATCTTTGATGCTGTTAATTTGCTTTTCTTCTTTCCTTTTTTTAAAATTATATTGACCAGTACATTGTCTATTTTGTTTGTTTTTTTAAAGTACCAGCTTCTAGTCTTATTTATTAGTTTAATAGTTCTATCATTTTCAATTTTATTAATTTCTCCCTTAATTTTTAGGATCTCTAGTTTGCTTTTCTTCTGTGGGTTTTTAATTTGTTCCCTTTCAAGTTTTTTTATTTGCATTTCCAATTCATTGATCTCTGCCCTCCCTAGTTTGTTAATATATTAACTCAGGGATATGAATATACCTCTGATTACTGCTTTGGCTGCATCCCATATGGTTTGAAAGGATGTCTCACCATTGTCATTTTCTTCAATGAAATTATTAATTGTTTCTGTGATTTGTTCTCTAACTAACCAATTTTGGAGTATCATATTATTTAATTTCCAATTAATTTTTTATTTGGTTTTCCATGTACCTTACTAATCATTATTTTTATTGCCTTGTGATCTGAAAAGGCTGCATTTATTATTTCTGCTTTTCTGCATTTGTATGCCATGTTTCTGTGACCTAGTGTATGGTCAATCTTTGTGAATGTGCCATGTGGTGCTGAGAAGAAGGTGTATTCCTTTTTGTCCCTATTTATTTTTCTCCATATGTCTATTAACTCTATTTTTTTCTAAGTTTTCATTCACTTCCTTTACCTCTTTCTTTTTTATTTTTTGATTTGATTTATCTAAATTTGATAGTGGTTGGTACAGATCTCCCACTAATATGTTTTTACTGTCTATTTCTTCCTTCAATTCTCCTAGTTTCTCCATTAGAAATTTAGGTGTTATACTATTTGGTGCATACATGTTGATTAGTGATATTTCCTCATTATCTAAAGTCTGTAAAAAATAGACTCGAATACAGGACTACAATCCCCACAAGCCTTTGCTCCACTTCCTCGGAATACCTTGTAATCTCACCTGGGCCGAGATTGAGAAGGTATTTAAGCTGATTCAAAGGCTTTTGAGTTCTTTTTGCACTCTTGAACTTACGTTTTGGGGCAGGCCTGGCTTTTTTTCATAATGTAGGTGAGGTTGTGTCTAGGCCACTCTATGGCCTGGACACGTGTTTCTTACCCTGTATTTTCTTTAATCCTTAATCTTCAATAAACCTCTAAAAAATATAATACTCCTTGCAGAGAGAAACTAATTTCTACTTGCCTCAGTCTCCCCATCTCCCCTAAATTTTAATTGTTACAAGTCCCTTTTAACAGAATATAGTTACCTTCCCTATCCCTTTTAATCAGGTCTATTTTTGCTTTGGCTTTGTCAGATATCATGATTGCAACTCCTGCTTTGTTCTATCAGTTGAGGCTCAGAAGATCTTAGTCCATCCTTTAATTCTGACCTTGTGAGTGTCTACCCACCTCATGTGTGTTTCTTGAAGACAACATATAGTAGGGTTTTGGATTCTAATCCATTCTGCTATTCATCTACATTTTATGGGTGAGTTCATCCCATTCACATTCAAAGTTATGATTGTCACTTGTGGACTCCCTGGCATTTTGATATCCTCCCCTAATTCTGATCTTTCTTCTTTAGCTATAACCTTTTAAGCCAGTGATTTACTTTGAATCCATCCCCCTAGTCCCCTCCCTTGATATGTTTCACTCTCTAGCCCCTCCCGTTTTGTTACCTACACCTAACCCCTCTCCTTCCCTCCCTTTTTGTGTTCCCTCCCCCTACCCCATGTTTTTCCCTTCTCCCTTACCCTGTTGGATAAGATAGAATTCAAGATCCCAATGGATCTGGATGCTCTTCCCTCTCAGAGTTGATTTCCCTGAGAGTAAGGTTTAAGTAAAAACTCTCTTCCTTTCCTTCTTATAGGAGTTTTCTTCCCCTCCTCTTCCCAAGTGTATCTCTGTGTGAGAAAGATTATTGTATTTAAATTTTTTTTACATTTCTTGGAGTATATCTTAGTAGCATCAATGATTCCCCCCTCCCTTTTTCTTTCTATTCCCCCCTCCCTTTTTCTTTCTATTCCCCCCTTTCTCCATATCATCTTGATGTCCCAATCTTTCCCTATGGGTGATTCTTCTTACTACTTTAATGATGCATATAATTTTTGAGAGTTACACATTACATTTTCCCCACATATTAATATATATAAATAGATATGAATGTAGTCCTTATAGAAGAGAGTTTGAAAAAAAGAAAAAGATAACATTTTTCTCCTTTTCCCTTTACTTCATATTTACCTTTTCAGGTATTCCATGCTCTTTGTTCTTTGATATCGATCTTTCCACAGAGCTCTGGTCTTTTCTTTGCAAAAACTTGGAAATCTTCTATTTTGTTGAATGCCCATACTTTCCCCTGGAAATATATAGTCAGTTTTGATGGATAGCTGATTCTTGGTTGAAGACCCAGATCTCTTGCCTTTCTGAAAATCATGTTCCATGCCTTACGGTCATTCAGAGTGGAAATTGCAAGGTCTTGTGTGACCCTGATTGGCATTCCTTTATATCTAAATTGTCTTTTTCTGGCTTCTTGTAAGATTTTTTCTTTTACTTGAAAGCTTTGGAATTTGGCAATTATATTCCTGGGAGTTGTCTTTAGGGGATTTAGTGTAGAGGGTATTCTGTGAACTCTTTCAATGCATGTATTGCCCCCTTGTTCTAGAATCTCTGGGCAGTTTTCTTTGATGGTATCTTGTATTATGAGGTCGAGATTATTATTTATTTCTGGCTTTTCTGGTAGGCCAATTATTCTCAAATTGTCTCTCCTTCCTCCATTTTCCAGGTCTATCACCTTGTCAGTGAGATATTTTATGTTCTCTTCTAATTTCTTGGTCTTTTGGCTTTGCTTTATTAATTCTTGCTCTTTTGCAAGATCATTGTCTTCCAGTTGCCTGATTCTGACCTTTAAAGCCTGATTTTCCTTTTCAGTTTGGTCATACTGTTTCTGTAGTTGCGTTTTTTCGTGTTTTAGATTGTTGATTTCCTTTTGCATTATTTCCCACTTTTCCTGCCAGAAGGCTTCTGTTTTTTTTTTTTTTTTATAATTTCCAATTGAAATTCTTCAAAAGTTTGTGAAGAGTTTCCATTTCCTTTGGAGGGTTTTGGAGCATTTGCTTGTGTTTCCTCTTCTATCTCCTCTGTATTTTGTATTTTTGCTCCATAAAATGTGTCCAAAGTCACCCCCTTCTTCTTGCTTTTCTTGGTGTTTGGAGGCTTTTGTACTTCTGTTCTCTTTGCCATCTCTATCTGAGTGAGGAGAACTGGCTCTTTGTGTATCTGTCTGATGGTCCAAGGCTTTAGCCCCAGGCAGATTGTCCTTTCTCCACAGCTGTTCTGTCTTCTCTGGGGAAGCCCTCCCCTGTCTGCAGGCATTTTGGGTGTTATCGCTCTCAGTTCCCTCCCGTTGCTTCTCCGCTGACTTACTTCCACACTCTGAGTGTAGCACAGCACTGTCCACAAAGTACTTCAATGTATTTGCTAGCCCTGAGGTTTCTGTTCTTTCAGAAGACCGTGTACTCTAAGGGGGGGAGGGATCATGGCCTCCCTGAGCTTTGAGGGCTCCTGATGGGATTAAGTTCAGCTGGGTTGGGCTGAATGAGCCCTGAAGCAAAGGAAACCTCCTCTGCTGTCTGTGTTAGATGCCTTGAGGCTGGCCCAGATTACTTTCAAGGTAAGCCCTTCTCCCTTCGGAGCAACCCTTTGCAGACCATGAGGTTTCTATCCTTTCGGAAGCTCTGCGGGCTCCTGATGGGATTAGGTTCAGCTGGGTTGGACTAAAAGTTCCCTGATGCAGGAATCTGCTCAGATGGAAGCAGGAAGTGACTCAGATGGAAGGACCCAGCCAGGGGGCTACAGGCTCCCCCCATCTCTCTCTGTTTCTCCTCCATCTGTGTTGGGGGCCCCCAGGACTGGCCCAGGTTGCTTTCAAGTTGTGTCCTTCAGAATAGCTGGTCCTGAGGCTGTTTTGCTGGCCCTGAGGGTCCTGCTGCTGCTGTAGGCTCAGAGCTCTGGGTTGGGGGGGAGGGGTCCTGGGACCTTCCTTCTTCCTTCCCTTACATCCGAGTGATTTAGTATTCTGGCTTTTGGGGGGTGTACCTTTTGATCCAAGTCCAGAAGGAGGGTTCCCCGGGTCTGTCCTGTTGTGCAGTTTGAATTTTGGTGCCCTAGGAGCATTCAGTTTGTGATCGGTAAGGATCTTGACAGGAAGTCCTCAAATTTGAACCCAGGACCTCCCATCTCTGGGCCTGGCTCTTAACCTACTGAGCCACCCAGCTTGTCTCTTAGGTACTTTTTAAAGATTGGTTTGGAGGGATTGTCAGAGTGGGTTTCGACTTTCACTCCTACTAAGCCACTGTCTTGATTCACCTAATGATGTCTTCTGATACTGTAATCATATAGCTTTTTGTCAGACTTACTTCTCCACTGGCTATTTCTCTCCATTGCTTTCTGCTGAGTGTCCATTTTCAACCCTAGATGGTTTCCAGCTATTTAGCTATTTTGAAGGCCATCGAAGAAGCCATCTATCATTCACTGAAGGAATCTGCATTTACTAATCATCATTACAGGCAAGGCCACAACTTTCTCACAGGCAACTTTCAACTACCTCTAGTAATCTGTGTGTATGTTGTATATGTGTGTGCATGTGCATGTATGTGTGTGTGGTAGCTCTTTTAGCCTTCTGTTGAGTCTTGACTATTAACTTCAGCTGAAATTCTATCTTCAGTTCAGAGGGCAACAGGTCTTTCACTCAATGAATATAAACTACTTCCATTCAGATATCTTACACCTGAAGGTTGCAGAGCTAGAATTCAAGCACTGGACCTCTAAATCTTTTAGAAGTTCCACATTGGTACTCCTATACTAAATCGTAGGAGCTGAGATATGTGGGAGCTAGAGTTGTAATGTTATTCACTGACAACCTTGTCTTCAAGAATTCCTAATATGGACCCTTGATCCAGGTTGAATAATAAACTCTTAAGTATTCCTTAATCACCTAAGATAAGACTCAACTAAAAAAATCAAAACCTCCATTACCTCTTAATTATCCTAGTCTTAAACCACTGTGTGTTTTTCAAGTTTTCTATGACTAGTGATTCATTCCCAAACTCTATTAAATTATGTAATCAGGCTCTTGTCCTTCCCCCTCACCTATAATCTATAGAAGCACCCCGTCTTCTCTGGTTTGTAAAAATAATAGGTAAATGAATTTGATTACTGATTATACGCTGATTTGATACTCTGCTTGCTGTGCTTACAAAGTATCTTCAGTTTATATCAGTGAAATGAAGCTCATAAGTAAACTTCTCTTCAGGGCCAGGCACAAGGATGCTAAGGAGACTCTTATTATATAAAAATAAACTATTTATTGAGAGTATGAGGTTAAAAAAGATTTCTAACTCTAAGAGATTCTAACTCCACCCAAATAAAACTCCTTGGTTCCTCAAGGAACCACTTCCCCTGTTTCCACAACACTGATCCTTCCAGATCTGGCTAACCCAAATTTTCACTATTATACAATAAACTAAACACTATTATCCTTATAAAAAGTATATAATTCTTAACTTTGTCTCCAAGTTATAAAAATAACAAAGGCTAGCTGGCTGAGCTTCAGCAAGAACCAAGTTAGGACTCAGCCTTAACAGACTCAGAGTCCAAATGAAAGACCAAGTCTTTCTGTGGTCTTCTCAGATATAAAAACAATTTATGTAACAGCAATAGATAGTCACCAGTGTTTCCAAAGTTGGAAGAAGAAATAATTTAGCTTCTTCAGGTCTTTCCCTTTTTTTACTTTTACCTCAGACAGTGAGAAGAAAGAGAAAACAAGATGTCACCTGCTCCCAGAACTCTGAGAGAATAACTCTCAGAGATCAACTGCCACAGAAAAAACAGTTACCCCTCCCCCCACACTTTCAACATTTGAAACTGCCAGTCACAACTGTGTTTCAAACTCCAATTCTTTGTCAAGCCAGCTTCTTCACTTCCTATCTCCAAACCAATATAACAAGACTTAATTTCTAATATCATCCTTATAGGTTCAGTGGAAATCCCAGAAGTTAGGTTCTGTGTGTCTTCTGAGATTGATCTGTCCACTTCGATTAAAGACCCTTATTATATAATTATGCTGTTGGTTCTGATTTTTTCAGGTCAGCATCACCAAAGTTGAATTTAAATTAGAAACCTCTGAGAGAAAAAAAAATAAATTCTGTTTCTGTTGCTTATTACCTCTAAGACTTTGGCTAAAGCAGTTAAATTCCTAGAGTCACAGTTTCTTCATCTGTAAAGAAGGGACTTGAACTAGATAGCTTCTCAGGTGCCTTTTTGCCCAATAAATATTTATAAAGTTGAATTAACTGTAGATGAGTATTTGTAGTTCTATTTTTGCTTATGTGTGGTACTACTGCTACAGGAAAAGAAGGGACAGTCCATTGTCCTACAAACCTCTAAAATCCATTCATTGGGCAACATTCCTTAATAAATGTTGCCTCCTTCTAGTAGAACAGAAGCTCCCAGAAGGCAGAGAATACCCCAATTTTATATTTGTATCTTTGGTCCAAAGTTGGTCCAAAATAGGCACTCAATCAATGCTTCTTGACCAACAGTATTGTGTCCAACTCTTTCTGAACCTATTGACCAAAGCACTCCAGGATCTTCTGTCCTCCACTATCTTCCTAAGTCTGTTCAAGCTCATATTTGTTGCTACCATGATACTCTCTATTTATCTCATTCTCTGCTGTCCTTTTCTTCTTTTGCCTTCAATCTTTCCCAACATTCAGATCTTCTTCCATGAATCTTGTCTTCCTATTATGTGGTCAAATTATTTAAGCTTCAGCTTCAATATTTGATCTTCCAATGAATAGTCTGAATTAAGTTGTTTAAGTATTGACTAATTTGATCTCCTCATTGTCCAAGGGGCTATCAAAAGTCTTCAATATCACAATTCAAAAGGGATGATTCTGGGTATTCATATTTCCTTAACGTAGAACTCTCACAGCCTTATACATTACTAATGGAGGAAGCATAGTTTTATCAGACCTTTGTCAGTAAGGTGATATCTCTGTATACTAATTAAAATGTATAATGTTAGCACACTCCCCAACTTTAAGATTTAAAAGAGTCAAAGTGTCTATAATCAGGTATTTATATTTTTATATCCATTTAAAAACTTTTAAAATATGCAGATTCCCCCCCCACACACACACACACACTTTGAAGAAGTATGTTTTGGAGTTAGATTTTAGGAGCTAAGTTTCATCCAGAGCCAAAGGCTTTATGGCCAATTTATAAAGCCCTCTGAAAAACAAACGAAGAAGTGTTTCTCTCCATCTGCTTTAAGTACCGCACCTGAAGTCTGGCTCTGAGTCTGGTTCCTGCCAACATTTACATGCTGATTAATCCTATAAAATTTGATAGAGTCATTTCCACTACAGCACCTGGAATAATTGCATAGTTGCTGGCAAAGAGAGAGCTGAAGGTGCTGTTAAATCTGCCAATCACCATGTAGTTAATAGTTCTCCCGAAATTGCACTAAATACTGAAGCCCTGACCTTTTTGTTTATTCAAGACCCATTTTCTTTGTATTCCTCTTCCTTTGATTTGATTGTTTGTTGCTACATTTAACAACAACAAAAAAAGAAGCAAGCCACCCACACCAGAATCCTTGTCTCTCATCCATTAAAATCAGGCATTAATAATAACAAAGAAGAAGGCAACAGAGAAGCCCTTAAAGGAGGGGTTAGTGGGGAGCACATTAAGCAAATGCTCTGTGGGGCTCTTTATCAACATTCTGTCTCTACTGTGCCCATTTTGCTCTGCTCAATTATAGCTTACCCTTAATGAACCCCCGATACTGAAAGAATCCATGATGGTCAATTGCATTAACTGGTCTTTCTAGAAACTCTTCTGAGGACAAGAGAGTGGAATAAATGATTTGGAGCCTGAAGACCTGAGCTGAAATCTCACCACTGATATTTATGACCTTTATTACCTTGCAATGTCCTTTACCTCTCTGGGTCTCGGATTTCTTATAAAACTAAGAAATTGGAGTAAATATTTTCTAAGTTCTTTTAAAACCCTTAATCTACCATTTTGTGACTCTATAATCAGTAGTTTAATATATATGTATATCTGTCTATATATGTATACATCTATATTAGATATATATTTAATATATTTAATATTTAATATATATTTAAAATTATGTTTATTATCCAGACCAAGACTCTCAGTTGGAGCATGTTAGTTTTGTACAAACATTGCAAATAAAGAATGAGCTGGAGCCCAGCCTGAAGACAGGAAGTCTTGAGTTCAAATTTGGCCCCATGCACTTTCTAGCTGTATGACCTTGGGCAAATTACTTAGTCCCCATTTGACAACCTGGCCCTGACAACTCTTCTGCCTTGGAGGCAATACATAGCATTGATTCTAAGAGAGAAAGTAAGGATTTAAAGAAAAAAGAGTGAGCTGGGTCTAAAATTGAAAAGGAGGAGGGTAGGCTTGACAGCCTCTGGAAAATGACATAGTTCTTTCAGTCACACTAAACTTCTTCCTGAAAAAGGTCTATATTTAACACTAATCATTTTCTAGCTATGTTGTTTGGTTGAAAGCTACAAAAAATTGATATCCAAAGAAATGGAGTTGAGTCAACCAAAGGGCATTGAAGAAACACATGTTATGGGCATGAGCAGGCAGCACACAATACAAATCAGGAAATATGTGGAAGGAGGAGTATGAAGGCTTTTATCTGAGAAGGGTTTGTATGATCAAAAAACTCAAGATGGCTTGTTCACATGACAAGAGAGAAGAATAATCGATGAACCACCTGGGTTTTTTCTTGTTATCAATTCAGTGTCAAGAGAATAAGATGCTTACTGCATTGGATTGATACCTTGTGCCACAAACAGGAGAAAACTTGGACTTTCATCACATAGTACTGGCAAACATGAACAGATTTTGATTTATATTATTGTATGAGTATAATTTCAGAGAATGTCCACATTGATAATATCATAAACCAATTAAGTGATTTCAGTTTAAGTTTCATCTCAAAGGCTTAGCAAATCTTAACTTATTTGATCCTCATAATAACCCTGGGATGTAGGTGCTGTTAGTTTCCCCATTTTATAGTTGAGAAAAGTGAAGCAAACAGAGATTAAATGCCTTGTCCAATGTCACATAGGTAGTGTCTAAGGTCAGATTTGAACCAAAGCCTTCCTGATTTCACACTCAGACTATCCACAGTGCCACCTAGCTAGCCTTACATAGTTATCTATCTATATCTATATTAAATCCTTACCTTCTGTCTTAGGATCAATATTAAGGACTAGCCAATCAGGATTAAGTGACTTCCTAGAGGTCATACTACTAGGAAGCAATTTATTTCAGATTTGAACCCAGGCCCTCCCAACTTCAGGCCTAATGCTCTATTCACTATGCTACCTAGCTGCCCCTATCAAAATATTTTTTTTAAAAATGTTCATGTTCCCCAGGTTTAGAATCTCTGTTTTAAGTTAAAGAACAAATTGGAAACAACCTCATAAAAAGGCAGAGTTTTACAGCTGCCTAACATCTCCATATAATTTACTCAGGAGTCCCATTTGCTAAATTTGTAAAGTAGGTGTTGTAGGTAAGCTGCAAAAAGTTCATTTAAACTCAGACAGAACATATTTTCACTGCTCATAATTCATCCTAGGAACTTAACATTTGTTTGTCAATTTGGCCAACAGGATGATTGGATAATTGGTGTAGTTCAGAGTGAGTAGAAGTGAGTATTTTATGACATGCTTTTGACCTTCTAAATTGAAATTCTTAAGAGTTTTGACAAATCTCTCTCTCTGTCTCTCTCTACCTCCCTCCCTCCCCTTTCTCTCTGTCTCTCTCTGTGAGAACTATTATTTCATTACTGTAGGGAATTCTAGATGAGGAATTCCCTCTACCAATATAGAATCACCATCTTCTCTACAATGTACAGCCTTATGAAGTTGCCTGGGTAGCACTAAGAGATGAAGTGATTTGCCCAGGGTCATATAGCTAGTAATTGTCAGAGGTGGGACTTAACCCTGGTCTTCCTGCAACTCTCCCTCATATACATCCAAGGCCAACTCTCTGTCTATTAAACCACACTCCCTCACCAATATCTGTTGGTATAAAACAAGATTGTTGTAACAATGGAGGATCATAGGTATTTCTCGGGTCTCTGAGAATAGGGAGTTGATTTTTCATCACTTAACAGCCCAGGATGATCTGGAGTGTACCTTTAGGGAAACAGATTCAGAAAAGGGAAATATTTTGTCCTTGTTCTTTTTTAAAAATCCTTCCCTTTTGTCTTATAGTCAATACTGTGTATTGGTTTCAAGGCAGAAGAGCAGTACGGGCTAGGCAATGGGGGTCAAGTGACTTGCCCAGGGTCACACAGCTAGGAAGTGTCTGAGGACAGATTTGAACCTAGGATCTCCTATCTCTAGGCCTGATTCTCAGTCCACTGAGCTACCCAGCTGCCCCTGTTTTGTCCTTGTTCTGCTAACTTATGTTTCCCTATTCATAAATCATCCACTGTAATGCTCCTTGTAATGATGACTGTAGAAGTCCACAAAAAAATTAAAAAAAAACATTAAAACTATTCTCTAGCTAGGCTAAGTATTAAAAATAGGTATTATGGAGATACTACATTTGTTGGCATAGACTTATAGTCTTTATACAAACTAGTCCTCTGGCCTGGATTTCATCTCCTTCTCACCCTCCCTTTTAGAATTCTTAGCTTTATTTAAAAGCTCACCTCAAATTCTGATTCCAACACAAGGACTTTGCTGATCATCCAGGAAAACCTCCTCCAACCCCAGATTACCTTGTACATACTTCATATAACCTAATTTTTTATTTGAGGGTAATCAACAAGCTTCAAATCTATTAGTGAGTTAGGGTTTTACTCCCTCAGCATGTGAAGACATTCTGCAAAGAAATGGGTGGATGAGAACAATCTGTTTCAACTGTCATGAAGGTATTCAAAGCAGGTTCCATGGAGTGCAGAGAATTTGGTCAGATGTTGAAGTCACCAGTGTTATCCACTGCATTCCAGGGCATTGGTGATCATCCTGACATTGTCTTGCCACTGGAAAGTTTAGATGAGTTATCAGTCCTTATCAGTGGAATAACTCTCCATGATGGGAAGACTAATGAAAAAGAGATGAAGAAAAAGGGAAATATATAAATCATTCAGCAAAGATGATGAATAGTCATCTTTCTGTATTATTTCATGGTTTACAAAGTGCTACCCTCACAACCACTTTGGGAGAAATGGAATTATCTTTTTTATAAAATGATAACTTTAAAATGGTTTTTAAAAATTATTTGTTATATTTTCTCTGTAGGTATATAGGGGAAACATTTCCAAAAGTATACATATTTCCTAGTTAACCTTAAAATTTATGGGAAATGGGAAAAATCTTTTTCTTCTTCTTTGGGGTACCATCAAAGCTCTCTTTTCTTAAGTGACTTTCTGTTGTATATTCTGTGCTACAGAAAGCTACAGGAGTCTTCCTAATCTCAAGGGTATTTAAACTCTAAGTTTCTGCTTCATCATAGTGAATCATATCCTGAAAAAGACCTGAAAGAGTTAATTAAGGGCTTCCTATCTTATTGGTTTCTTATTTATTAAGTACTCACTTGGCATGACATTAAACTAAACACTGTGCAGGGCAACTCATGCTGACATTTCCTCAAGTGCTCTAAAATAAACAGCCAGGATCTACCACCCCCAACTGTCCTTACAATTTTTTCCTCCCTGGGTCATGTTGTTTCTTCTGTAGATTCCAGCCAAGACACATGGACTTCCTGTTCAATTTTACTCCACTCCCAGACATGACTATTTCAGTGAATATGAATGTGGGCAGATGAGGAGGGGGAGAAAGAGATAAAGAAAGGGGGGAAAACTGAAAGCAAGAAAGTCCTCTTCAGCACTTTTGATTTGGAAATCAGATTCAGGGTTTGTGAATGGTGTTTCTGTCTTTATGGAAGTAGGGAGGATTAGAGATATATAAGGTTCTAGGTCAGCAATTCTCAAACTTTCAATTTGTAGCAATGAGAATACACAATGCATATCAGGTATTTATATTCCAAATAATAACTAGCAAAATTACAGTTTTGAAGTAGCCACCAAATAATTTTTTGGTTTAGGGTCACCACAACATGAGGAACCATATTGCGGGGTCACGGCATTAGAAAGCTTGAGAACCACTGTAAGGGGAGATGAGGTAAGGAATGGGGGATTCTACATTGGACTTTCATATATCATATATCCTAGTGTAAGGTGAGTAGACATTAAGATCTATTGTTGGAAGAGGTCTTAGAGGTCTGTGAATCATACAGCTTTAGAAGCAAAAATGTAAAACTGGAAGGTGACTTAGAGATCATCTAATCCAAGTCCTTAAATTTATAGATAAAGGAAACTGAGACCCAAAGAAGTAAAATGATTTTCCCAAGGTCACATAGATAGTCGATGGCAGAACTTGGATCCATATTCAAATCTTAATCCAAACCTTTCTATTGCAATTCATTTTATAGATGAGGAATCCAAGACCTAAAACAATTCAATGACTTGCCCAAAGTCACAAAGGAAGTAAGTAGCAGAGGTTGAATTTAGACTTAGTCTTTTCTAACTCCAATTCTAGTGCCTTTCCCATTATACCATAATCTTATAGAGTTCCTAGAATCCCAGATGATACTGAAGATAGATGAATATCAAAATTTTGGGTTCATTATTGTACTTTTTCTTTGTGACCTAATGATTAAATCCATGTTGGTGAACCTATGGCATGTGTGCTAGAGGGGGCTGCTCTCTTCCACTTCTCCACATTTCTCCCATCACCTGCCCCTCTGCCCAGAAGCCCAATGGTAGCTCTTCCTCCCTCTCTCCCCTCTCTGGGTTAAGGTGAGGGACTCAGATGTGTCAATTTGGGCACTCAATTTCTAAAAGGTTTGCCTTCACTGGACTAGAGTAAAGGATGGAGTTCAAGGAATTATGTTACTTTAAGTATATCCTAACGAATGATAGTTTTTCCTTTGTATTTGGCACAGGTGAAGAGGGACTCCATTCCCTTCCTAATTGTTAGTATGGTGATAGTAAAGTGTAAAGTAGCAGTAGTGTAGTAGATAGTAAAGTGTAAAGTAGATAGTAAAGGTGATATAGTAAAGTGCCATTTCTCTAGAACTCAAAACAAATTGAGTTTTCAAGCAATCAAGAATACCTGAGAGGAAAATGAGGAGATGCCCTTTGATTGATGAATGGCTGAACCAATTGTGGTATATGTTGGTTATGGAATACTATTGTGTTCAAAGGCATAATGAACTGGAGGAATTCCATGTGAACTGGAACGACTTTCAGGAACTGATGCAGAGTGAAAGGAAAAGAACCAGGAGAACATTATTTATACACAGAGATGGATACACTGTGGCACAATCGAATGTAATGGATTCCTTTAATAGCAGTAATGCAATGATCCAGGACAATTCTGAGGGACTTATGAGAAAGAACACTATCCACATCAAGAACTGTGGCAGTTTAAATACCGAAGAAAAACATTTGCTTGATCACATGATTTGATGGGGATATGATTGGGGATGTAGACTCTAAATGAGCACTCTATTTCAACTATTAATAATATGGAAATAGGTCTTGGCTATGGGGGGGGAGTGGGAGAAGGGAGGGGAAAGAACATGATTCACATAACCATGGCAAAATATTCTAAATTAATTAATTAATTAAAAAATACCTGAGAAAGAAATAAAATCTGTCCCAGATGATATAGAGAAAATAGGAACCACAAACATTTAATGACATTTTGATGGATTGACCTCTCCAACTACCTTGTGTGAATATTAAATTAATTCTCCCTTGCCTATTTTTAGATTTAATCACCCAAAGCATATACATCCCACTTACACTTGAGTATTGAGGGAGATCTGTGACCCATGTGTGTGATAGTGGGTGATGAATCAGAATCAACTGACTGCCCCCTGGACAGCCCTAAGCAAAGCTTTAGCTGTAATTGGTATACATAAAATGGAAGAAAGTCATAGGAAGTGATGAGAAGGAATTATCTTTAAAAATGTCAAGAACTTCCTGTGAAAGGTCTTTTCCATCTTTCATCTTCAACCTGACTTTGGAGGATCTCTGACTGAGGATTTTGGACTGCTTCTACTTTCCTTAAAACTACTACATGGGGTGAGTGAAAAAGGCTGACTCTTTTCCTGGATTTTCTGAAGGGACTAGCCTCAGGAGAGGCCTCCTCTCTTGAGAGAAGCTTCCTGCATTCCCAGGTCCTCGGCTTAAGGCTGAGATCTCTCTGGCTAAGGACTAATTAGCCCTGCCTGGGTTGAGCCAGGGGTTGGAGCAAAATACTTAGTATGTAGGCTAGATATCTTACCCTATCCACTCTCTGATTTTCTTACTTTCACTCTTTCCATATTTTATAAATTGTTAAAATAAATCTCTTTGGAATTTGACTAAATTCATGCAACCCCACTCCTAACTAATCCAGTCCAACTTTTTATACTAACCACTTACATTTCTACCCCTTACACTGGTGACCTAATAGAAAGTCGCCAACTTTTATTGAAGGGAAAATAAAATATAACTGTGCAAGGATAGTCACATCTACTGCTGTATCAACTCTTTTTTGTCTGAAGATAAGAGACTCCATCAATTTTGTCTATATGAATTTCTTTAATAAAGTATTTGGTCATCTTGCCTTCTTTCCTACCCTTGAATAGGGAATTTTTTCTCACTTCATAAACCCTGCCAGCTGTACAGCAAGATTCCTCCAGAAACTCCCTTTTCTCCTTGACTAATTATCCTTTTCTTTAATCCTCCTTCTCTCTTGAAATGCTTTAGTTATCTATCCTAAGTTTCCACAAAAATGTTGTTTATTGGCTATATAACTCTAAATGGATTGAAAAATCAGACAAACCAAATGTACCTTAAGAAGTTGAAAGTATAGTCAGAGAATAGTCTTACTTAGGATGCTAATATATTTCTTTGCTTTCAGTTTGACCTCTTATTTTCAGTCTATCATCATAGGACTCCTCTGAGTGGTATTTTTCTTTTGAGAGGTCTCATTATTTCAAGACAATTCCTTTACAGTCATAGAATTATAATTTTTTGAGGTGTCTTCCTAACTTTTGTCTATCTTTTCTCTGCAAGGTATAGTATACATAATAGTTCTTAGTATACTTCTATTGAATAAATGAATAGATCAAATGAGATTTAGATGTAAAAGAAACTTGAGAGATCTTCTAATATATTATAGCAGTGAGCATGCTAGGATGTGTGTGACATGGTCAGACTTGTCCTTTAGTAAAATGACTTGGGAGCCAGAATGCATGATGTTCTAGAATAGGGAAAAACTTGTGACAGGCAGAATGACTAACATACTCTTGTACTATTACAAGCATGAGGAGATGGGAGCCTGCACCAGAGTGATGGCATTCTGAGGAGACTTATATTTGGTAAGACCTTAATAATGAAGTTAATATATTCAGATAAAACTAAGAGGATAGGCAGATTTTCCCAGATAAAAGCTGTGGCTGCCACTGTAACTGGCAACAAGTTCTCTGGGAGCAAGCTAGAAGCTGCAGGAGACTGGACAATCTAGGATCATGCTAGAAGATGATGGCAACCTCGTAGGTTGGAAATGGTGGTGTTGACCAGCATCTGGAACAAATTACCTAGAACAATAGTGATGGGACACAGACAGTATAGAGGATGAAAAAGGCAGCTACCACTGAAATGACTGAAGGACCTGGAGAAGTAGTATGCAAAGCAGGGTCTTCATTATTTAGTGCTGGGAGTTTTCAGTGACTGGGAGTTTTTAAAGACTCATTGGGTAGAGGAGATGTAAGGAGGATATAATTGTTCCTTCGTTAATTGAGTACAGTTTGATCTTAGATGCAAGTTTTTATTCTTTAATGCCTTCTTTTTTGTTAATTTATTAATTTTATTTTTTAAATAACAAATTTCACATAAATTTTCTGAAGTTATAAGATCCAAACTGTCTCCCTTTCTTCTTCCCTCCCCCCTTCTGGATACAGCAAGCAATTTGATCTGGGTTATAGATGTATTATCACACAGAACATATTTCCATATTGTTCATTTTTATAAGTAACTAATTTTATAAAATTAAAACCCACTTTAATTCCTTTTTAGTAAACCTGTTCTATGTTTTAATGCTTATTGTTAGTCTGACTACTGGTGAGGACTAGAAATAAACTAAATTCATATCAATCTTTTGATAAGCATTTATTAAATGCCTTCAATGTATCAGGCTCTGGATAAGTGCTAGGGATATGAGAAAGGCAAAAGACAAGCCCTGCCTTCAAGGAGCTCTTAATTAAGTGGGGAGACAACATGCACATACAACTATGTAGGAGAAAGCTATCTATAAGTTAAATAGAAAATAATCAGCAGAGGGAAGGCAGTAGAATTAAGAAAGACTGGGAAAGTCTTCTTGTAGATGGCAAGATTTTAGCTAAAATGTGAATAAAGCTATTGTAGACTGAGATGAAGAGGTAGAGCACTGTGGGCAAGGCAGACAACTAGTAAAAATGTCTTGAGTTTAGAGATGGCATGTCTTGCAAGGTTCGGGAACAGCAAGGAAGAACATCATTATTAGATTAAAGTTTTTTATTTTAATATTTTCCTTTAGGTCTCTATTTTTTTTTGAAAATTTTATTTAGTCAATTTAGAACATTATAGCTTGGTTACAAGAATCATATTCTTTTCCTCCCTCTCCCTCCCCATCCCTTTCCATAGCTGATGTGCAATTCCTTGATCAGAACCTATTTCCATGTTGTTTATGTTTGCACTAGGATGTTCATTGAGAGTCTACATCCCCAATCATATCCCCTCTAACCATGTAATCAAGCAGTTGTTTTTCTTTGGTGTTTCTATTCCCACAGTGTTTTCTCTGAATGTGGATAGTGTTCTTTCTCATATATCCCTCCAAGTTGTTCAGGATCACTTCATTGCCACTAATGGAGAAGTCCATTACATTCCATTGTACCACAGTGTATCAGTTTCTGTGTACAATGTTCTCCTGGTTCTTCTCCTCTCACTCTGCATCAATTCCTGGAGGTTGTTCCAGTCCTCATGGAATTCTTCCACTTTATTATTCCTTTGAGCACAATAGTATTCCATCACCAACATTGTTCATCCATTCCCCAATGGAAGGGCATCCCCTCATTTT
This sequence comes from Monodelphis domestica, assembly GCF_027887165.1. Lineage (NCBI taxonomy): Eukaryota > Metazoa > Chordata > Mammalia > Didelphimorphia > Didelphidae > Monodelphis > Monodelphis domestica. The sequence continues at coordinate 215,136,178 of NC_077227.1, forward strand.
CCAATTTTTGGCCACCACAAAGAGCACTGCTATGAATATTCTTGCACAAGTCTTTTTCCTTATTATCTTTTTGGGGGTATAAACCCAGCAGTGCTATGGCTGGATCAAAGGGCAGACAGTCTTTTAGCACCCTTTGGGCATCGAGGGAATTATAAAGGTCTGGAAAGGTAGGGAATGTAGGTTATCAATGGCTTTGAACAACAAAAAGAGAATTTTGTATTTGATGCTGAATGTAATAGGGAACCATGGGAGTTTATTGAGTGCGGACATAATATGAACAAAACTATATTTTCAGGTTCAGCAAAGAAGATTGAGGAGTAGTCAGATAGCTAGAAGAAGAACCAGGAAAGAGTGGAGTTTTAAAAACCTAGAAATAAGAAAATATTAAAGATAAGACAGTGACTGGTGATGTCAAAAGCTGCTGAGAGGTCAAGAAAGATGAGGATTGAGAAAAGGCCTTTAGATTAGATAATTCATGGAATGGGATGAGTGAAGTGCTTTGATACTGGAAAAAGATATCTTGAGATCGATTAGCTATATTAGAAAATATCAGGCACATCTCTGAGCTTTTGTATAAGGGAAGGTCACAAGCACTTATTAATTATTAATAATTACTAATTAAGTGATAGGCACTACATTTCAAAACTATATCATTTGATCCTCATTACAGCCCAATAAGGTAGGTACATCTATTATCCCCAATTGATGGTTCAGGAAGCCAAAGCATATAGAGGTAAGTGACTCACCTGGGGTCACACATCTATTAAGTGTCCAAATCCTAATTTGACCCAATAATGTCTGACCCCAGACCCAGCTATATATCCACTGTGCCAAAAGCAAGCTAGTTTGCTATTGTGAGTTCCAACAGTAATGAATCAAGGAGTGGTCAAATCCAGTGGTGATGGATTCTGGAGGAGAATGGAGACCAAGTTTTTGTTCCCCTTCTCAGCACTGACCAGGTAATAGCCTTGTGACATTGAAAAGTTAGGACACCTGGAGTTCCCCTAAGTGTTTGTAGCTGTGTCTTCCAGAGATGGTAGCAGTGTTCCCCAAAGCAGGAGTGGCTCATAGCAATATCAGGAGCTCAGAGACACAACAAGGACAGATGACACCCTGAGAAAAGGCAGGTCCAGGATTTTACAAGGGCATCAACCCTGGGATACTAACAGAGTTACACCTAATGGGAACTTTATGAGGATTCCATGAAGGGAGAAAAAAGATTTCTCATAACCAAGAATTTGGAATTTACCATTTGTACATTTATACTTTTTCATCTGAGCCCATCCCCCCTGAAAACCTTAAATGTGAAAGGGGAGAGTATGTTGCCAATTCAGGTACACATTTCCTTAACTGTCTTTGCTAATACTGCTTAGTAATTTCCTTTTCTAAAAACTGATAAGATCTGGTTGATAATCAATGGAGAGCACAATGAATGGGAACACACAAGTAACAGTTCTAGAAATCTCAACACCTCAGGGGTGGTGCAATCAGTGCAAATAGGAATTAAGAAATTTACCTTGAGTAAATATCCTTACATGTGATTCAAATTCAGTTAGTGCTGTTGGAAGTTATTTGAAATTTCTCAAACAGTAATGGAGGTTGGGAATGGTATGACAGCAGCTTTCATTTTTTCTTGTCTTTTGGGGATTCCTTCCCATCCTCTCCTTCATTTCACTTTCCCTATTCCCCAATAGCTTGTATCAGAGCCAAGAGTAGAAACCAGGGCTCTTTAATTCAGCATTCTTTCTTCTGCCTCACACTGCCTCCTAATATATTTCATACTGTGAAATACAACCTCAATTATCTAATTTGTTGATTTACACACTTATGCCCCCTATTGTTTGTCTATTGACTGAGTGTTAGCACTGCTTAGATGCCTGATCAGCTCAGTTGGTTGATATGTTCAATACTCACTGTGTGGTTACTTTAGGAATAGAAAAATAGGAGAGAAGGTTAGAAAATTGGAGGTATTCCTTGTTGAGCCACGGAGAAGAGAAACCCTCATTAGGAGCAACTAGTGATAGTAATAAAAGGGAAGAAAAGGCCAGGGTTCTGTATCTCACGCTTGGTGCTCCGTCTCTTGCCTTCAATCCTTCATACCTAGAATATGCTACTTCCTGACCCCACTTCACAGAATCCCTTTCTTTCTAAAAGATGCAGCTTTCTAAAAGATGTTCCATCTTCCTCATGAACTTTTCCTGGTCTCCCTATCTGCTACTATTTCTCTTCCCCAAACTACCTTGTAATCTACTATTTTCTGTGTACATGCATGTATGTGTATGTATAATTAACATATATCCATGAATTTATTAACTTTATGCTGAATATTACATATTTTATAAATACTTATCATATCCCCCACTAGAATGCAAGCATGATGTGATTAGAGATAATTCCATTCTTTTTATGTAATTCCCATCACTTAGCACAGCACCTGGTGCATATTATGTTCTCAATAAATATTTGCTGATTTAAAGAAAATAAAAGGGTAAATGAAAACTAGCATAAACTAAGTGCCCATAAGAGTTTACACTGGCAGTAAGTCTTGGCATCTACAACTTTTTTGTCTATTCCTTTCAAGTCCACAGATCATAGGATCATAGATTTAAAACTAGAGGGGGTCCAAGAGGTCATCTAGTCCAATCATGTAATTTTCCAGATGAGTTAACTGAGCTAATTTACTTGCCTACTTGTCACATGCATGGTAGATTAGAACCCATGCCTTCTGACTTCAGTCTACCTTGCTTTATTGTACAATGGTCCTTATCTCTGCCTGTGCCCTATTGGAGGGATGGAAGCCAGCACTTAGCTAATATTGTATGATAGGTAAAAAAGGGATTTGAGAAGCAGAATATGATGTCAGGATAGTCAGATACAACAGATACATTTCCTATGATCTGGATTAAGAGTAGAATTCTGCATCTTGGGAAATTTCTTTGCTCACATTTTTGTTGCTCTAAGGGCAATATGGAAGAAGGGATAAATAAATATATTTTCCTAATGGTTGAGAATGAGGAGGAGTAAATGTTCACATATTAGAAGAAGACTTTGCCATATGCAGGAGTGAAAGAATGGATAGTTTTGAAGAGATCAATGTTCATAGCTGTTCTTGCCTCTTCCTTCTTGGGCTATCTATCTGCTCTTGTGAAGTATGGATAGTTTAAAACAAAGTGTCCCCGCACACCCAGACAAGCTTTGGTTGGAGTCCCTTTTGAATTTGTAAATTCAATTAAACTATCACATATTACTAAGACCTGTCACTTATAAGGATGATATTAGAAATTGTCTTGTTATATTAGTTTAGAGAGAAGAAGTAAAGAAGCTGGCTTTAGAAATAATTGTAGTTTAAGACAGATCTGAGACAAGAGTGTCAGTTTGAAATGTTGAGAGTATGTGTGGGAAGTGTAACTCTTTTGGTGTGGCAGTTACTCTCTCTCTCTCTCTCTCTGTGGCAGTTACACTCTGGGAGTGGCAGTTGATCTGAGAGAGTTGGCAGTTATGCTCCCTCAGAGTGCTGGGAGCAAGTGACATCTTTTCTCTCTCTCTCTCTCTCCTCACTGTCTGAGGTAGAAGGAAAGGAAGGAAAAACCTAAAGGAGCTAAGTGATTTCCTTTTCCATCTTGGGAAACACTAGTGACTGTCTATTGCTGTTTTATAGATTTTTTATCTCTGAGAAGACCAAAGAAACACCTGGTCTTTGGTTTGAATTCTGAGTCTGCTAAAGCTCAGAGTCCTAACTTGGTTCTTGCTGAGGCTCAGCCAGCTGGCCTTTGTTATTCTTATAACTTGGAGATAAAGTTAAGAATTATATACTTTGTATAAGGATAATAGTGTTAGTTTATTGAATAATAGGGAAAATTTGGGATAGTCAGACGAGAAAGGATTAGTGTAGCCTATGGAAACGAGAGAAGTGATTTCTTGCGGAACAAAGGAGTTTTATTTGGGTGGAGTTAGAATCCCTTAGAGTTAGAAATCCCTTTATATCCTTATATTATCAAGAAATAGTTTATTTTTGTATAACAAGAATCTCCTTAGTGTCCTTGTGCATAGCCCTGAAGAGAAATTCACTTATGAGCTTCACTTCACTTATATAAATTGAAGATACTTTGTAAGCCCAGAAAACAGAGTATCTAATTAGTTTATATTCATAATCAATTCATTGATATATTTTACACACTGAATAAGTTATCTTGCATCCAGTGAGTAGTAAAATATCTTCCTTTTGGTTGCCATTCCTTCATCTTCTTTCATGCTATTCTCTAGAAAGTCTTGTCTATCCTCTTGTGTAACTCAGTCTTCTTCCTTCTATAATTTAATCTACTGATTTCCCAAAAGATTCCATTTGAAAACTGGATGGTTGTGGTCTTCAAAATGATACCACTGTCACCAATCACCATGTCTGGTTACTAAAGATCAAGATGTGGAGAAAACATTCCCTTTTCCTTAGTTCAGTGGAGAACAAATTGGAATTTCCCCCCAAGAAAATTTCATTTGGAAACAATCAGAATAAGTTGAAAACTACAAGATAAGGGTCAGTTAAGTGGCTCAATGGATAGAGAGCACACCTAGAGATGGGAGGTCTTGCATTCAAATCTGACCTCAGACACTTCCTACCTGGGTGACTGTGGACAAGTCACTTATTCCCAATTGCCTAGCCCTTACTGCTCTCCTTTGAACCCATACTTAGTATTGATTCTAAGACAGAAAATAAGTTGTTTTTTTTAAAAATACAGGATAGCTTTCTGGTCCTGGGACCCATTATGTAGGAACCCAATATGAGTTCTTTCAAAGTTGTAGAACAGAACCCCTATGTCCTTTAACTGTCATTGTGCATTGTTGTAGCTGAAATACATTGTCCCTTATAGCCAGTTGTTCAGTGACAGAAGCACCAAACTGGATTTAACCTTTCTTTTAATATTTACTAGCTATATGATTAGAATTCTCAGAGGTTCAGTTTGTTAATCTATAAAATGGAGCTGTTGATACCTAAGTATCTCCCTCAAAGTGTTTTTTGTGAAATTCAGATGAAGTAACTAGTGTATATAAAGTGCTATGAAATCCTTAAAACATTATGTAAATTTTTCTTATTTTTCCTTATTCTTATAGGGTGATTAGATAGGTTCCTAATGATGGAACTATTTCCCTATAACCGGTTTAGCTTAACTGAGGCATGTTGCTAGCTAGTTACTAAGGCTGGGTGTATACTTTCAGAGAACATCTGTGCCTTTATCTGTTCTTCTAAATTACCATCCTGACCTAATCTCACTATTAGTGCCTATATGACACCCTATTTTCCAAACTAAAAATCAAGATACATGGTCTTTAAAAGTATTTTCTTTTGCTATTAGAAATATACTTTTTTCCTTGAAATTAGGACTATAGCAAACTGTATAATTTTGATGGTAGATACTATCTTCTTCAGGAGTCTGTCCCCATTATATTCATTCTTTTTTGAAAGGGACAAGGAGGCTTTCTGTCCCTTACTTCTCCAAAGCTCATCCCCTTTGGAGATGACAGTCAACTCTTATTCCCTTTCTTTATTTCCTATTTAAGATTTTTGCATCTCCATTCATTAAGGAGATTGATCTATAGTTTTCTTTCTCTGTTTTTGACCTGCCTGACTTTGGAATCAGTACCATATTTGTGTCATAAAAGGAATTTGGTGGAATTCCTTCTTTGCTTATTCTGTCAAATAGTTTGTATAATATTGGGATTAGTTGTTTTTTGAATGTTTGATAGAATTCATTTGTGAATCCATCTGGACCTGGGGATTTTTTCTTAGGGAGTTCTTTGATGGCTTGTTCAGGTTCTTTTTTTGATATAGGGTTGTTTAGGTAGTCAATTTTTTCCTCTTTTAGTCTAGGCAATTTATATTTTTGCAAATATTCATCCATGTCACCTAGATTGCCATATTTATTGCCATATAATTGGGCATAATAACTTTTAATGATTGCCTTAATTTCCGCTTCATTAGAGATGAGGTTTCCCTTTTCATCTTGGATACTATCAATTTGGTTTTCTTCTTTCCTTTTTTAAATTTGATTGACCAGTATTTGTCTATTTTATTTATTTTTTCAAAGTACCAGCTTCTAGTATTATTTATTAAATCAATAGTTCTTTGACTTTCAATTTTATTAATTTCTCATTTGGTTTTTAGGATCTCTAATTTAGTCTTAATCTGAGTATTTTTAATTTGTTCACTTTCTAGTTTGTTTTTTTTTAATTTGCATGCCCAATTCTTTGACCACTGCCCTCTCTAATTTGTTAACATATGAACTCAAGGATATGAATTTCCCCCTGAGTACTGCTTTGGCTGCATCCCATATATTTTGAAAGGATGTCTCATCATTGTCATTTTCTTTAATGAAGTTATTAATTGTTTCTATGATTTGTTCTTTAACTAACTGATTTTGGAAGATCACATTGCTTAATATTCAATTAATTTTTGATTTGCCTCTCCATGTACCCTTACTAATTATTATTTTCATTGTATTGTGATCTGAGAAGGTTGCATTTATTATTTCTACTCTTTTGCACTTGTTTGCAATGTGTTTATGCCTTAATACATGGCCAGTCTTTGGAAATGTGCCATAGGCTGCTGAAAAGAAGGTGTATTCCCTTTTGTCCCTATTTATTTTTCTCCACATATCTGATAAATCTAATTCTTCTAAGATTTCATTTACTTCTCTTACCCCTTATTTATTTTTAGGTTTGATTTATCTAGTTTGGATAGAGGAAGGTTCAGGTCTCCCACTAGTATAGTTTTTCTGTCTATTTGATCCTTGAGCTCCACTAGTTTCTCCTTTATAAATTTGGATGCTATGCCATTTGGCAGCATACATATACTATACATACATACATACAGAGTAGTAATATTTCCTCTGTCTATATTGTTTTTTAACAGGAAGTAATTACCTTCCCTATCTCTTTTGACTAGATCTATATTTACTTTGGCTTTGTCAGATATCATGATTATGACTTGTGCCTTTTTTTTTTTATCAGTTGATCCCCGATAGATTTGGCTCCATCGTCTTAATACCCTATGAGTATCTACCTTCCCAATGTGTATTTCTTGTAGACAGCATATGGTATGGTTTTGGATTCTAATCCACTCTGCTATTCGCTTGCGTTTTATGGGTGAGTTCATTCCATTCACATTCAAAGTTATGATTACTAGCTGTGTATTTCCCAGCATTTTGATTTCTACTCCTAGTCCTGCCTTTTCTTCTTTCACTATTTCCTTCTACACCAATGTTTTGTTTTTAATCAGTCCCCCTAATTCCCCCCTTATTTTACTTCCATTTCTACCCCATCCCTTCTTATTTGCCCCTCATTTTCTTTACGGTCTTTTTAAAGTACCCCCCACCCCCACCTTCTCCCTCCCTTGTACTGCTTCACTCCTCTCCAGTCCATTTGTTACCATTCTACTTCCCTATACGGCGCAAATCTATTCTCTGCCCCAATGGATTGGATTGTTCTTCCCTCTTTGAGTCAATTTCAATGCATGTAAGTGTTGAGTAAGAGTTGAGTATTTCCTATCTCCAAACTTTTTACCCTTCTGGTGTATTAATGTTCCCCCCTCCCACCAGGAGCTTCTTTTTTGACATATAAATTTATCCCCTTTTGTTTCTTTTCTCTTTTCTTTTAGTATTAACCTTTTTTTAACTCTAGTTACATATATATATATATATATACATATATACATACACACACATATATATGTATTTATGCATACATATATCTATAAACATATTTATTTCTTGGCATTTCATCATATAGTTTGACAAGGTTCTGTCTAAGTATAATTCTTCTAACTGCCCAGGTGATAGTAACAATTTTCAAGAGTTAACAATGACCTTTTTTCTTATAGGGATACATATCATTTTAACTTATTGTGTGTCTTAAAACAAGTTTTTTTTTGTTTTGTTTTTTCTTTTTTCCCTCTTTCATATTTACCTTTTGATGATTCTTTTGAGTTCTGCCCTGGGGCATCAAATTTTCTGTTCAGGTCTGGTCTTTTCTTTACAAATACTTGGAATTATTCTATTTTGTTAAATGACCACACTTTCCCCTGTAAGAATATAGTCAGTTTTTCTGGGTAGTTGATTCTTGGTTCTAGACCTAGTTCCCTTGCTTTCTGTAATATCATATTCCATGCCTTTCAGTCCTTCAGTGTGGATGCAGACAGATCCTGTGTTATCCTCACTGTGGTTCCATGGTATCTGAATGACTTCTTGGCAGCTTGTAATATTTTTTTCTTGGACTCATAGTTCTTGAATTTGGCTATAACATTCCTGGGTGTTGTCAGTTGGGGAGTAAGTACAGGAGGTGATCTATCGAGTGTTTCAATCTCCACTTTTCCCTCTTGTTCTAGAATATTGGGGCAGTTTTCTTGGATAATTTCCTGTAGTATGAAGTCCAGGCTTTTTCTTTTGTCATGGTCTTCTGGTAGGCCAATAATTCTTAAGTTGTCTCTCCTGGAACAATTGTCTAAACCATCTGTTTTGTGAGTGAGATGCTTCATATTTTCCTCAATTTTTTCATTCTTTTGATTTTGTTTTATAGTGTCCTGCTGCCTTGTGAGGTCACTTGCTTCTAATTGTTGTATTCTGGTTCTTAAAGACTGAATTTCACCCCTGGCTTTTTGGTCATCCTTCTCCTTCTGGTCTAATTTTCTTTGGAGGCCATCTTTCATCTTCTTTGGCTCCTTTTTCATTTCCTTTTGTCTCATTTTCAAGCTGATTAATTTTGGGTTTCAAAACCCAGTTTTCTGTTTCCAGATGACTTATCTTGCTTTTAAAGTTGTCTTCAACTCCTCTTAATTGTGTTTTGAATTGTATTTTGAGTTCTTCCAAAGCCTGTATCCAATTCTGTGAGTTTTCTGTTTTATTGCTTAGTGATCCCTCCTTCTCTGTTCTGTTTACTCTTTGTTCATTGCCTGTATAGAAGCTGTCAATTGTAATTTCTTTTTTCCTTTTTCTGTTGTTTACTCATATTTACCCCTTCTTTACTCCCTGCAGTTATTTGTTCTCTTGCTCTTCTCATTTTTTTTTCTTTTTGGTTTTGAATTTTTCTGTTAGTCTTCCCTCTTGGAGCTTTTGTCACCAAATCTCTCAGCACAGTCTGTTAGGGAGGGGTGTTGGAACTTGAGCTTCCCTGCCCTCTGAAGCCTCTGATTTGATTAAAGTCCAGCAGTCTGTGGTGGAGGGGTATTGGCGCTTGAGCTTCCCTGCTCTTTGAAGACTAAGTCCAGCTCAATTGGGCTAGATGTCTCTGAGGCCAAAACCTCCTGGGAAGGGGGGCAATATGGAGGGTCTCCACTGCTGTGACTGCCTCCTGCTCTGAGCTCTGTGTTTCTCTTCTCTCTGCTTCCTCACTGCCTATGTTGGACCATCTGAACCTGGCACAGCTTTGCCCGCAACTTACTCAAACACTACCCAAACACTAGCTCTGGCAAAGCATGCATCAGCTTCATTACCTATGTATATATCTCTGGAAAATATACTGACAAGGCAAATGAACAAATTCACAGTTTCAAATTTTCTTCATTTGCTGTGATCAATAATTTCATTTTTGGTTGAACAAGTGCTGGCTTGTAGAGAAACTCTTTTTTCTCCATGCTATTTTTCAGGCCAAAATTAGCATAAGCAACAGAGAAATGACCTATGTTCTGTTGCATTTCAGTCTGAGATTTAGTGTACAATGATCTGCAAACAGAAAGTCATGTACCAATTGCCTCTCCACTTTAATTTTTGCTTGTAACCTTCTAAAGTTAAATAATTTAGAATCAGTGTAGTAGCTGACTTTGATACCAGTTTCATCTTCATTTAAAGTGTCTGACAACATCATGCTAAATGAACCAAGTATATGATTCAGGGAAAAAGATATTGGACTTTGGTCCAGAGATAAGCATCCCAGCTGTATAAATGGAGATTTGAACCCTAGACTTCAATCCCCAGAAATCCTTGGTATTTCCCAGAATTCCCTATAATCTTACCTGAGTCTCCACCTGGGCAAGACCACAATTAGTATTTAACTGGCAGTAATGCCTACTTCTCCCTCTTTTCTTCCTGCCTTTGCAAAGATGTAGTAAGTAAGCTAAGCGCGGGGATTATGAATGGGCTAGTCAATCATGGGCACAAATGTGGTTATTATTTTGTATCCTTGATTTTCTAATAATCCTTAATAAACCTCTTTTAAAATATAATATTTTTATTATTACAGATATAATTTTAAATTTAACACAGCTATGAATGTCCACATTTGATATCGAAACATTCTACCTGAACTAGTACCCCAATCTTAGTTAATCCACTTCTCTAATCTTTCATAAGCAGGTATTATCACACTATACTGAAATGTATTTTTATAGAAAGAAAGCTTATTCTAGAAAGTCTAGGCTCAGGTGAGTAACATGTGAAAAACAATCAACAAATATTCTAATACATGTTTTGCATTGTATTAGAAACCTATAATCAGAGAAAGAAAGGACCATTTGTTTGAGACCTCCATTCTAGAAAATTCTCTAAGATTATGTATTTTCAGAAAATGTCCTGACCTACATTGATAATGAAAAATTTATATTCAAGGAGTTTCCTCTGTCAGTGAGGTCATAGGTCTGGTCCCTATGTCTAAACTCTCCTACCATTAATTCTGATTGAGTTTATAGTTCACTAAAATATTAAAACCTTTTTCACATGACTGAATTTTCCCATTTTTATTTTAAAACTCTATTTTCTTTAAACCAAGTATTAGACTTCATGCCAGAAAATGCTATTCCAGTGCTTAGTAACATGGTATAGATGTGACCCTATGCTGTCAAAATCAACGTGATTAGAACATCAGTTCTAGCATATTCTTCTAGGCTGGCTGGAAAGACGTCAAGAATGGTCTCACAGATAGACTTTGAGGACCCATATATATATATATATACACACATACATATGTATATGTATATGTATATGCATAGAAACTCATCAACAATAGTTTTGCTACTAACTGATTTCTTTAGCTACCCATGAAATGAGGGAAAAAATTAAATGACCCTTTCAGTGCTTCTGTAGTAATCCCTAGTTGAATGTTATGTAATGAGACATGTTTAATCCATTACAGAATTTTTAAATCATCCATAAACATTAATTTAATTGTTGGGGTTCAAAATGTGAGATCATTATTGTTATCAACAAGCTTACACATCATCAGAAGAATTGAAACACATCACTGTTGATAGTTATTCATAGGATAAAAAAAGAACTCAAGACTTAAGGAAATTGAATCTAAATGGAAGGATGATTCACAGCTTCTGCACAATAAAGGAAAACAGAAGAATTGGTAAAGCTTTCTGAAGGAAACAGGAAACTTAATTTTGTGAGAAATTTGTTCATCATGTTACCATGGAGATAATTGATCAATGAGTCAGCATCTATTGTAGAGGTCAAATTAAATATATTATACAAATAATTTCATGAGAATTCTCCCCAAATAAGTCCAGGTTTGTTTTATTATTCTCAGGCTCCATTGTGAAATGGGCTTAAGAGAAGGTGGTAAAAGTATCATGGAAAATATGTTTAAGACTTTAGAAGCTCAGACAAAGGCTTGTAGACTCCTCAGAAGTCTCATGAATCATGAATACTTTCTTTTAAAAACAAAACAAAAACAACTATAAATACAAAGAATTCTAATTTTTGGTAGGTTCTACTCTTTCCTCAACCTATTGCTCTATATCTTTCCTTTCTCTCATTCAGACTCCTAGAAAAAAGTTGACAATGGACATGAAAATCTACTATCCTGTTCACAGTCTTTGATCCAGTGATGAACATTATTAGACCTAGACCCCCCAAAATTCAAAGAAAGAATGCCCAATATATACAAAAATTTAACAGCTTTTTCTATACCAGCAAAAAACAAACAAACTGCCAGCTAAGGGAGTGTCTATCAATTTTAAAATGGCTAAAGAAATCATGATACATTCGAATACTATTGTATAAGAAATGGTGAAAGAGTTGGTTTCAAAACAACTTGAGAAAACCTGTATGAAATTATGCAGAGTGAAGAACTAAGGGGTCATCTTAAACTATAACAACAACATTATAAAAGTAAACAAGTTTGAAAGACTTAGACAATTTGATCAATGCAATGATCAGTCATTATTCAAGAGGACTGATGGTAAAGAATGCAGCCTATCTCCTGAAAACAAGATGTATTATTAAATATGTAGAATGAGACACATTTTGGGAGATAACCATTCGTGGAATATATTTTGTTTGATTATGTATATTTGTTACAAGGATTTCCTTTTTCTTTTTTCTTTTTCCCCCCCCCATGATGGGTGTTGTGGGTGAGAAATAGAGGATAAAAAACAAATGCCTGATAATTGAAAAAAATATTTTAAAAAGATTGACTTCAATGGTTATGTTTTATGTGTCCTTTTCTGATCCCTTTAATTGCTAGTGATCTTCCTCCTTTCCTACATTGTATTTAATTGTCTTATATTTATTTTTATTCAGTATAAATTTATTCTCTATATATTTAGAGATGTATGTATTGTCCTCTCTGTTAGAATACTAATCTCATTGAGGGATAAATTGTTTCAGTTTGTGTTTTCATATCTATTGCTCCTGGCACATGGTAAGTGCTCAACAAATGATTGATTGACTATGCAAGGGCATGGGAAGGCACTGGACATATTGTTGTTGTTTAGTAATTTCATTATGTATATTTGTTACAAGGATCTTTGTGACCTCAGAGGCCATGGCATGCCAGTACTGTCCACGAGGTTTTCTCAGGAAGGATACTAGAGTAGTTTTCTTTGTGAAGGATATTTACCCTCCCTGCTTTCTGGGGTCTCATGGGTGACATCATCTCCTGTTGACTACCTGCCTACCTGGCGTGAGCCAGAACTTGACTGTGTAAAGGAAATCATTGATTGGATTGGGTCAGGAGGATAGAATGGCACCCAGAAAAAGGTAGCAATAGAGTGAAGAGATCATGAGAGGGGGGCAGGGCGAATGTCCCCTGCACAGCCTCCTGGACTCCCCCCCAGGTGGCCCAGGCAAAATAGTGTGAAGATGGGATTAACTCTCCCCTGCCCATTTTTAGGTTTAATTTAAATTTGATTGGAATTGAGTAGTTTATTTCTTGGTGACCACTCTTAAATAATTTATTATTTTTATTTATTTATGTAATCTATTTATTTATTATTATATATTATTAAATTTTTTTATTTTTATTATATTATTATTATTTATTTCCTTATTTAATTTTAACCCCTTACATTCTGGCCCTTATAATAGAAAGCCACAGTTGGCTCCTGACACATGATGTGTGGCAGTTAGCGGGTGGAGACAAGTTTAATAAACTGAGACAACAGAGGATTTCGCCCTCTTCTCTTCTGGTTTTGTTGCTGCCTAAACTTCCCTGTGAGCTTGGCTATGGGGGCCCTAATGCTGGCCACGGAATAGCAAGCTAAATAGAGCACCAAGGAAAATAATCTATACCCCTCTCTCCTATTTTTCCCTCTTTTCCCCCTACTGTTTTTGATTTAATGCAATTATTAATTTATGGCCAGTCTCATAGTTTTCCCTCTTAAATTTATATTCTATTCTCTAGTGAATTAAGGAAAACAGAGGTTAAGTGACTTGCCCAGGGTTGCACTGCTAATAAGCCTGTATTTGAACTCAAAGGTTCCTAACTCCAGGCCCAGTGCTCTATCCATTGAGCCCCCTAATTGGACATAAATAGCTATAAACAACACCCCATGCATATACATCCTCCCATGAACGCTCACAAATAAAATTAATCATAATTTACTAGGATGAAACTAATGGTACAGGAATCATGTCATAATCAGTTGTGTGCAATGAGACCATATACTAATTAGAGATAAACCTTGGATCAAGGCTAGACCAGTAATTTAATTGGTATAGAGAATGACCTCAACCAATTTCTCTGCAACTTATTGTCTTATAGAGTTGGCTAGAGCACTAAAAGGTTAATTGACTTGCCCAGGACTACCTAGCCAGGAAATGTTAGAAGTAGTGTTTGAACTCAGGTATTCCTAGCTTTGAGACTCTATCTCTGTCCACTATAGCACCAATGAGAAGAAATATCAAAATAAACAATAACAAAGAAAAGATGATGAGAAGATGTTTGATTCTAGCGTATTGAAAAGTAGAAATGATACTTGAAATGTTAAGTTGGGAAGAGAGACTGGACTAGTCCAAGTACATACAGAGAAAATCTATCCTGTAGATGATAAAATCTTAATATTACTTGGGGATCAAATGATAAAGTAAGATAGAGAGTAAGATACCAAAGAAGAGAAAGTTGTACATAATATTGTCCTTCCTCCACCTTCTAGCACAACCACTTATAGTTTTATTTTCTCACTTTTATGATGTATATGTGTGTATATATATATATATATATATCAGAAAGAACTCAATCTATGTTTAAGTCATTTTAAATGAAAAGACAGTGGGTAGGCATTTACAAATTATTTTCAACACCATATCCCATCTTTAGGTTCATACATTTGACCAAAAGAGTACAGAATCCTGCTATGTATGTTGCTTTATTACAACATACACAAAATTGGCCAACTAGAATATAATATAGCTTTTAAAACTGTCTTCTAACAAGGAGACCAAACAAAATTCCTTGATCAGTACAGCCACAGAGATAATACTCTGAAGTTATACTTTGATTAGAAACATCAAATAAAAAATAAAACAAAAATGTCTGATCTTCAAAGATATTCACCAGCATCACGAAAGAAGTCCTGTGGAGGATCCTAGAGTGAAGAGGCATTCCCTATAGAAGGTCAAGTCTTCCATAGGCAAAACAAGCAAGATATAGATAGAACAAGTTGATGATAATCTCCGAGGATAATAATCACAATCATTAAGAGGGCTCAGGAAAGGCCTTTTTTTTTTTTTTTGCAGAAGATGAGATTTTAACTAAGACATGGAAAAAGTCAGGGAATCTAAGAAATAGAGATAGAGAAGAGAATTTTAGGCATGAAGTATAGTCATTGAAAATGCAAAAAGGTGTGGGTATGTGGTTGTATTATTCAAGGAAAAGCAAAGAGTCCAGTGTCAGTGGATTATAGAGTATGCAGGAGGAGGAATAAGGTATAGGAAGACTAGAAAGGTAGGAAGGGTCAAGTATTAAGGGTTTTAAAAGCCCAGCAAAGGTCTTTTATTTGGTCCTGGAGGTAAAAGGAAGACACTGGAATTCATTAAATACCTTGGGAGGTGGGGTGACTTAATTAAATTGACACCTGAATGGAGGACAGATTGGAGTAGGGAGAGATGAGGCAGGAAGACCAACCAGAAAGCTATAACAATAGTCTAGGCATAAAGGGATAAGGACCTATACCAAGGTGGTGGCAGTGTCAGAGAAGAAGAGGGAGTATATTGTGAGAGATTGTTATAGGTAAAATCTATAGGACTTGAAAACAGTTTGAATATGGAGAATGAGGGAGAGTGAGAAGTAGAGGATTACACCTAAGCTTTCAGTCTGGGAAATTATTAGGATTGTAGTATTCTTCTAATAGTGAAGTTAGGAATAGGGAAGGATTTTGTGGAAAGGACAATGAGTTCAGTTTGGGTTTTGTTGAGTTGGGAGAGTGGGTTGAATTTTCATTAGGAAATTGTGCAGTGCTTTTAATGACTACATGATTCTTTCTGAGGCCAAAATTCATCTTTTAAACAATATCTTTGGGTGATGCCCAATGACTTTGAGTCACAAAATACCATAGATTATGAAGAATTAAAGATGAAGGTCACCCACAGGGCAATAGTGGGCGTGATTAGACTGTAACACGTCATCAATGAAGAACTGCACAAAAGAAGTAACCAAAAAGACAAAGTTAAAGAAATATGTGGCCAGAGAATAAAGGTAGGCCAGTTATATGCTAAGATCAAGGAATAACCCACAGACAAGCTGTGTGACAGCCGAGTATTCATGCAATGTCAAAAATTCTAGAGAAAAATCCCTAACATATTTTTAAGTAAGGACATGGACAAGACCTACATATGGTAATTGTGCACAGGCTTCATGGGTGAGTTACTTGGCACTGATAGTATTAGAGGGATTATCGATAGCAATTAAAGTCCACCAAAGTATTAAGGAAGACATTTCATCTTATGCAATTTTGTCTATCATTCTAGCCTGTGGAAGTATTTTCAGAATCTGCCTCTGTCTTCCAAGGTATAAACTCATCAACTCATCATCTCAGCTATGTGGCATCTGTAAATATGATGAGAAAACAATTCATACTGAAACTACCTGCAGTTACACATTAATATTTTTGTGGGTAGACACCTGAAAAGGGGATTGGAAACTGAGGGAAAATGGGTAAAGAAGAGAGAGAGAGAGAGATAGAGAGAGAAAGAGAGAGAGAGAGAAAGAGAGAGAGAGAGAGAGAGAGAGAGAGAGAGAGAGAGAGAGAGAGAGAGAGAGAGAAAGGGAGGGAGGGAGGGAGGGAGGGAGAAAGAGAGAGGGAGAAAGAGAGAGAATGAGAGAGTGAGAAAAAAGAGAGAGAGAGAGAGAGTCTCAGAGACAAGGAGTTAAATACTTGGGCTCCATCGTGCATGCTCCTCTGATGGTATTGAGAGAGAATGATCTGCACATGTCCTCAAACTTTTGTTGGAGAATTGTGGGAGGTAACTAATGAACATGTGACATGGCATAGGTTTTAACATTGGCTCAATTGACAACCACGTAATCAAAGAGGAGGAGCTTAATCAAACATGTGACTTGATAAGGAGTGTGGTCTAACAAGGAGGTAGCTAGTAACCTGTGGCAGCTAATGCCCTGCCCAGGACTTCTTTTGACCTTTGGACTGAAGATTTGGAAATACAATGACCAATAAGTAACATGATCATCTATCTGGTATATGAATACTTAGGTTACAATATCAATACATCAATAATACTTTCAACATGAGACTATACCTGGGATGCTACACCTACTTTTGTCCAAGTCATTGATAAAACATGTTAAATACCACAAGTCCAAAGACAATTCCCTGATACATTCCATAATTGAACCATTAAGGAGCATTCTTTGGGTTATTCAGTAAGCTTTAAATTCACATAACTAGCCCATATCTCTCCATCTTGTTCTTAAGATTAATTAAATGATAGGTAACTTACCTAAGTACACAACATTCCCCTGCTCTAGTTGTCAAGTAACCCCATAAAAAATGAAATTGAGATTAATATAGGATGACCTATTCTTGATTTAGTAATGATTTAACTCCTAATTTAGCTATTTTCAATTACTTTCCTCCTTTCAAGGTACATACACAACCCTCTCCTTACTTACAAATTCTATTTTTCCAGATTTCCAAAGTGCTCACAATTTTCAGAAATTGCATTAAGCTCATTGATTTTTATTTTCCATAATTTACTGTTTCTTTTTTTAAAACTGGAACATTTTCCCTTCCCAGATTCTTTGCATCTCTCTCCATAATCTTATTTTATAAAAATGGAAAACTTTTTTAAAAAAAGATTTAAAGATTTTTCATTTTTATTTCACTTAAATTTTCCCTGTATCCTTCCCCCTCTCCTATTCGAGAGAGGCATTCCTTATAACAAACAAATATGTTGTGAAATAAGCAGAGCTATAGATGTAATTGTATATATGTAGATACCGATATTCCATGGTTGTACATATTCCTGTTTGTCTCACACATACTCTTCCTTCTGCAATAGAGGAGTGTAATGGAGGAGATGAGTGGAAGGAGGGAGAGGAGAGAGGGGGAAGGGAGGCTGAAAGGACTGGGTTTTCCCCTCCATTACTTATGGGGAGAGGTAATCCAGGTCCTGTCTCCTTGAAAAGGGAATGACTCCACAGGGATGCTATTTGGGACATGGAGGACAGGAGACTGGAGAGAGGTTTGATCAATGAGGTGGCACTGTGTCTCTCTCAAAGAAGTTATGGTCCCTGAGGTCAGAACTGTCCCTGTGAGACAAGAGGACCCCTTGTATTTCCTGCCTCCCAAGGGGGCATCATCTGCTAGCCCCCAAGGGTTTAGATATGACCAACTGCCAAGGAAAGAATGATGGCTTCCTTGGTCAGAGATATTGAATCTCACAGGTTGGAATCAACCCCCTCCTTGTGATAACCCAATTCCCTTCCTTGATCCCTGAGGCAAACCCAAACCCAAAGTCTAAATATTTCCAAAGGGATTTATTGAGGTTATTTGGGATAGGCAAAGGCAAAGTTATGAGGGAGGAAAAAGGAAAGTGGATGAAAGTGAGCCCTAGAAGTTGCCCCCCTAGAAGAGAGGCTTTTCAAAGTCTGGAGGCCAGAGGCTTTTGTGCCCTGACCTCTCCTCTTGCCAACTGCTTCTTAAACTTTTTCTTAAAGATTACTAAATCTTATGATAAAGCTTAAGAAAACAAGGTAAGGAAAAAAGAGACCCAACGGGGAGGATCTAGTTGTCTCTGGCCAAAAAAAAAAAGAGTCTATACTAAATCCCTTTTGAGAAGAAATGTTGCTGTCATGGCAGTGTCTCAGTGGAGGTATTTTTTGGGGTCCCAGAAGGAAGACAGGTTTCAGTTGAATGGGCTCTTGGCTCCACTCCCAGAAAACCACCTTCCCTCTTCACTTCCCAGATTGGAAGACCCTCCTTCTGTCTGGTGGCTTCAACGTTCCAGGAAGCTCTCAGAACTCACAGCATTCTCTCCCCTTCCCCTGCTGCTTCTCCAGCTAGTTGGTCAAGCCAGCTGGCATCTCTCTTACTTACCTTACAGGAGGAGATGGTATCTTCTGATTATCTCTTCTTTGGAGCCAAGCTTGTTCTTTGTAACCCCGCAACAGTAGTTTTGGATTTTTTGGTAGTGATTGTTCTTTCAATTTACCTTCTTCTAATCAGTGTCTATATTGTATTCCATTTCTGTTACTTCACTTTATATCTTTTAATGCAAGACTTTTTGTGCTTCTCAGTATTCATAATATTAACTGTATTGATTATATAGGTTGTACATAAGATCCTCGAGGGGAGAAGCTATTTCTCCTTTTTCTTTGTATCCCCAGTCTTGGAGTAAGGAAGATTTGAATTCAAACCCCTCCTTGGATACTTATTAGCTCTTTGACTCTGGGCAAGTCACTTACGCTGAGATTTCCTAAGTTTTCTCCACTATAAAATGAGAATAAGTAACATGTACCTTACAGGGTTGTAGTGAGATTCAAATAAGTTAATATTTATAAAATCCTTAGCACAGTATTTCTTGGTACACAGTGGACTAGGAAAATGCTAATTCCCTTTCTATTTCTTGAAAGAATCAAATGAGTTAACATGTAAAGTGCTTTGCTAGTCTTAAAGCATCAAATACATGTTAGCAATTGTTGTTATTATTATTGCATGCATATGATAAATATTTCCTGATCAGTTGTTGGTTGATTTATTTATTGATTGATTTACTCTTTCAAAAAGCATATACTAAATTCTTATTATGTTCAAGGAGACACAAAAATAAACAAGAAATAGTTTCTGCCTTTAAGTTAAATTAATTATTTACATGAATTGTCTGGGTGATTTAATTTGAAACACTCTAACCTGGTATTCTTTTTTAAATCTTCTCTCTTAGAATCAATAAGAAGAACAGAAAGGACTAGGAAATTGAAATTAAGTGACTTGCCCAAGGTCACACAGCTAGCAAGTTTCCAAGGTAAGATCTGTACTCCCATCTCCATGCCTTTTTATCCATAGAGTAATCTAGTTCCCATTTAACTTTAAATCTATTTAAACATGACTATCTATCTTGTTTTATTTATACCATAAATTGGTTTGGTAAACTCTTTATAAATAATGAAGAGGTAAATTTAAGCACTAGATCAATCTCAAACTTATGAACCCATCTTCCACAATAGTTCATTGTAAGTAATAAATTTTACTACCTTTACCCCTTCTTTTTATTTTGAATATCTTTCATGCCCTAGGTGTGTGAGTCCGTGTTATCTTCATTATTACCTTACAATCTTTGCTAAGATACCCTAGTTTTTCATTAAGTCAGAGGCACTACTTTTGTTTTTTGTTTTTGTTTTGGAGAATGGATCTTTGCATCTAGCTTTAAGGAAATGGCAGAGTAGCTTTGATTCACTCCATTTCTGATCTGGTTAGGTTTGCCTTTCCTTGGGCAGCCTAGTGGCTTCCCACTTCTACTGGCTCGCCATATTGATGTCAAACAGTGAATCTACCTATTTGGCTTTAGCCCTATTGCTGCTGCTCAAAACTCCTGAGTTCAGATGATCCATCAGCCTCAGTCTCCTCCACCAGGAGAGAATTTATGCCACCATTCTAAGCTTGCTTTTAATTTTATTGTGTTTTTAAATCTAGCAAAAGAATACTCACATTTTGTTTTCATTCGTTTTTGCTTTTGTAACTTGCCATTATGATCTTCATGGTTTCCCAGTGCTATTCAACCAGCCCTAGTATCTCTGTCCCTGATGCATTCCAAAGCTTGCATTCTAAAGCTCCCGTCTATAGGTGGAGCCGCCTATCTGGTGTTTGAACAAAACTCTTTCACTGATGATTCTATTTTCAGAGTTTTTTTTAATAATCTCCCAATTAACTGCTTCAATATGTTTATGAAATTTCTAACCTGATAATACCAACAGGCGTAACATTTGGTGGAGATATTTTGATGTGAGCAGAGCTGGTAGTGGTAATATAGCAATAATTGCTGGCTCATTTACGGAGTATTTAGGTCGTGCAGTGAGCCAGATGAGAACAGCTAATGAGCACAGCTTCTTGCTGTAATTAGTTGAACAGTGGTGGCTCACAGATGATTTACAGTTTGCAAAAATCTGTGTATTTACTGAAGTGCTTATGTATTCTGTAAAGTTGTGACAAAGTAACAACTTGGGGATGTTGTGCTTTCTGCTCCCACATATTCTTCAGAGAGATTAAACAATAATACCACCCATGCCCACAGCTCTGGCGGCGAGTGGCAGCAAGTGATAGGAGGCTTCAGTCGTTTTTTCTTTCTTTTTTTTCCTCCTCTGCTTGTTTCTTCATGCTATTTTGCATTTGCATTCCCACACTTTCTTCCACATGGCTTTTTAACAATGTGGTAGGTACAAGGGAGTATTACAACAGCTTTTTGGCCACATGTGATGGAAAATGGGATTTTTCTGGGTCTGTTGCAGATAGATCTGAGGGAGCTAGAATGGAAACACCTAAAGAATTGGACTAAAAATATCTAGATAGCTTGAAATAGCAGTATAGAGAGCAGGGGATGGAAAGCTGGAAGGGGATAGAAGAAAGTCAGGAAGGTCTGAGTTGGAATCCTTCCTCAGACATTTACTAGCTGTAGGATCCTGGATAAGTCATTTAATTCCTATGGGCTTTCATTATCTGAGGACAACAAAACATAGTATGATGATACTACAAGATAGGATCAAACATGGGAGAAGAATTATTTTAGAGTCAATAATTTTGAAATTTTTTTTCCTCCAACTTTGGCTGACTGGACTTTCTAGAGGCACAAAAAGAACCAAATATGAGTCATGTTTTTTCCCCTCTTCTGTCTTTCTCACTGTCTCTGTCTTTCTGTTTTTGTTTTCTAGTTCAGATTGTCTTTAAGTCCATTTCCCCATGTTTGCTTACATTGATGTCAATCATTCCTCAGGCAGGGAGCACTTTGGGATTATATTCCCCTAGAGGGCAAGAATTGTATGTTTTCTGTTTGAGCTGTGCCTGTGGGAGTTGATGAAAATGAATTCGAGGTAATAAAAGTTATTCTAGGTCAAATTCTTTAAAAATTCTGTAAAAATTGGAATGGTATAGCTGTAGCTATAAAGGCTTTTGTCAAAAAGATATGACCATTTTCTCTTTATAAGAAGCAGTCAAATGCTCCTTTTCAGAAATGCATTTGTTTTGACTGCTCATGTTCTTTGCTCAAAGAAACTGCCTCCCTGGATGGCACCTACTTATTTACAAGGGCAGCCTTCTGGCTATAGCAACCCACTGCAGAAAACTAAACACCAAACTGTTTTGTGTGAAGGGGGAAAAAAAGCAAATAGGAAAAGCTGTAGGCAGCTTTGGAACTGAGGTGTCTAAAAGTGAAATGGGCTGCCTTAGGAGGTAATAAGTCCCCTCTCTCTAGAGGTCTTCCAAACAAAGACTGGATATATTGTGGAGAGAACTGTCACGTGTGCTGTAGAGGGGATTGTCATTCAGATTGGATCCGATTGTCCCCAAAGTCCTAAACTTTGAGATTTGGAGATTCTATGTTTCTGTGAAATCGTTTGAGTCCCAGCCGAGAACCCGTAGCCTGAGAGAAGCACAGAACAATAGACATATGTGTACTCTTGCCCCAATTAGTTGACATTAAGCTCTCTAAAAAAGAGTGATTTGTTTTTTCATTTTTTTCCATGAAAGCTGGCATCATATGGTCTACCTTAAAACAATAAGCATGGTAAAGGAGAATCAGCACTAGAAGTCATAGGTTCTTGTCCTTCCTCAGACACTTAAGAGTTGTATGACCTCAGGTAAATCATTGAATGTCTCTGGGTCTTAGTTTCCTCAATTGTAAAAATGAATAGACAGAACTTGAAAAACTCCAAGATCCTAAATCTATACTAATCTATTTCCAGATTGCCCAACTGTTCTTTAATTTTTTTTAATTTTAAAGTTATTTTTATTAATTATATTTTTCCATATTACATGTCAATACAATTTCTAAAAATTTTCTTTTTCTGGTATTTTGCAATCCATGTTCACTTTCTTCCTCCCACCCTTCCCTCCTTTTCAAGAAGGCAGATAATATGATATAGGTTGTACATATATTATCACATAATACATATCTTCACGTTCATCATATTGTGAAAGAAGACACATATTGCTTACACTATACAACAATTCATAGAGGAAATAATGCATAGAATGGTATATTTCAATTTGCACATGAACTCTTTTATGGTGGTAGATATAATTTTTTTTTTGTCATGAGTCCCTTGGAATTGTCCTGGATCCTCACTTTGTTGATAATAATTAAGTTGTTCACAGGTGGTCAGCATACATTCTTGTTGTTATTGTGTATCCAAGTGTTCTTTTATGATGATGTTGTTAAAGATATATGGTTACTCTTAGTAGTAGCCTCCATATTACAATGGATGTGAACGGAAGATTCAACCATGTGAAGAAAACATGTTAATTGGTGGCCTCTGGGTAAAGGGAAGGGTGACTCACACTTTAAATGCTTCCTCCAGTCCATCAAAAGCACGGAGGCCATCTAAATGACTCTTCTACCATATCACATCGAGGTGATCCTTTCTCTCTGTGCCTCTTGCCTACCATAGTCTATTCTCTTAATAGATTAAATGAACTGTGTGTGAATATTTTTTTAAAGTGCACCTGCAAAGCTTCAAGGTTATTGGTCCAAATTCTGTTAACATCAATAATAAATCTGAATACTTACTACCTGTAGTAGTCTTCCTACTGAATTTTTAGTTTCAACTTGGATTATAATTGTATTATGAATACGTTCTCCCTCTCAGATTACTTTCCATTTATTATATATTTATTTTGTATTTAATTATTTACAAGTTGTAAGCCCTAGAATGTAAGCCTCTGTGATGATGGGCATTATCTCTGCTGTCTTTGTATCTCTAGCACTTGGCAGTGCTTGACATATACTAAATGCTAACAAACACTTGTTGAACAATTAACATATAGACTTCCAAATAAACTGTATGCCTGTATTTCTTGACTATCAATTCTTAAACTACTTGCAATCTTACTTCACTTCTGATCCTTCCATTGTATTGCTCTTTCTAAGATTACAAACACTTTCTTAATTGTTAAATCTGGTTGATAATTGGATTACAACTGGGTTTGATTTCTCTGTAGGTTTTTATACTCTGGGCATGTCCTTCTTCCTAAATACTCTCTCTTCCCCAGGTTTCTAGCATATTTTTCTCTCCCAGTTTTCCTCCTACCTATTTTACTGTTCCATTCCTACAACCCTTACAGAAGTCTCATCTATATCCCACTCCATTCATGTAAATATTGCTCAGGGCTTGGTCCTGAACAACATTTCTCTCTACTCTATCTCCCTTAGTGTTTTCAACAACTCCACTTCTCCATAAGTGATTCTAAAATTTGTCTGGGCCTAATGTTTCTCCTGAACTACAGCCCTACTATCCTTCCATCCCTATTATTAGCAGTAATCTCAACCTTTCCACCTGGACGTTGAGCCAGAATCTCAAATCTAACATAGAACTGTGGTATAGTATAAAGAGTCCAATTTGACACGTAACTACTTGAATGCAGCATATATATGTACAGAGGGAGCAGCTGGGTGGCTCAGTGGATTGAGAGCCAGACCTAGAGACAGGAGGTCCTGGGTTCAAATATGACCTCAGACACTTGCCAGCTGTGTGACCCTGGGCAAGTCACTTAACCCCCATTGCCTAGCCCTTACTGCTCTCTTCTGCCTTGGAACCAATACATAGTATTGATTCAAAGACGAAAGATAGGGGTTTAAAAAATGATATGGAGAGGCAGTTAGGTGGTGCAGTGAATAGCGTTATACATGGGGTGAAAGAGACTCAACTTTCAGAAACTTATTTAGCTATGTGATGCTGATGGTGGAAGAGGCATTAAGGAAGAGAAAATTTCATGCATGCAAGACATAAAGCTGGGGACATCATTTGCCAATGAAGGTGAACACTCCAAATAGAATGTTCCCAGGAAAGCCACTTGGAGAGTCAAGCCAGGCTGAAGGGGGGAGAAGCTCTGAACTAATCCCCTGTTAGCTTCTGTCCTCGGCTGAAGGACCCTTGGGGGGGCTTCTGGAGTTAGGCTGAGAAGAAATTAACTTTTGTTGGTGGCTTAGTGTGGTGAAGAAGATATTTTTGTCTCTGAGATTTGAGTTTGAAGGAAGAAGAAAGAAGGTTAAACAGTTATCCTCCCATTTCCCTGACAGACTTTTGTGTCACAGTTGTGACAGGACTGACATTTCCCAAAATTATTATTACATCACTTAAGCTTATTTTCTTTAGTCATCTGTAAAATGAGCTAGAAAAGGAAATAATAAACCACTCTAGTATCATTGCCAAAAAACCCTCAAAAAAGCAACAAATTCTAAATGGGGTCACAAAGAGTCGGACAAATTGAAACAACTGAACAACAACAATAATATGTGGATATACATTTAACTTACATGGGCAAACTCCTCTCCTCCTTCCTTTATAAAAGGAAACAAATTAAAATATAGTTGTCAAAATAATAAAACAAGAGAATACCCCCAAACCACAGATTAAGAATCTCAAGATAAGATAATTCCTTCCAAGTATAAATCCTATGATTTTTATTTAGAAACAAGTTTTCTTATACATTATTCTGTAGAAAGAAGAAAAGTTAAGATACAATGGATTTTGAACATACAAAGGATAATTGAACATTATTTTTTTGTTTCTCTTCCCATCTACTGTGCATTACCTTGTTTATTAGATTCCTCCACATATAACATAAAAAGAAATCAAGCTTAGACCATTACAGAATCTTATTTATACTTTTTAAAACCATTTTTTCTTTGAAGCAATTATTTTATAGATGATTTATACAATGTTTTGATAAAAGTCTATAGGATCATAATAGGCACAAATAGATATAATCATGCAGCTAAATAACAACTTAACCTCCCCCATAATAACAGTGATAGCAGCAACACTAGCCACATCAAGCTTAACTTCAATATTATTCAGCTGTGCCAATGAAAAGCATAATAATACAGCAATTTAAAGTTTGTAAACTACTTTATAAATATTATCTCATTTGAGCCTTACAAAATCCTTCTGAGACATATTTTTCCCATTGTTATTATTCCTCATGAGGAAACTGAAGTGCAGATTGGTGTGGAACCTACCTATGGACACCAAGCAGGTGTGTAAATAGAAGCAGATTCTGAACCCAAATTTTCCTGACACCAAGTCTGGAGCTCTGACTACATTACCACAGTGTCTCTCAGAATAAAAGAAAATTTCCTTAGCCACCCAACTATAGAATATCCAAAAGATTATATAAAATTAAGCAATATTTTAAAAAGCAATAACATTTTCTTTAGCATATAGATTTTCTTTTAATTTAATAAACTGTGATAGGATCATAGCTCAACACCTAGAATGAATTCTGAGCTCATCTAGTCCACTCAAGTTATTTGTCTAAGGTCACATATAATAAGCATGGTTGAACTGGTAATCTTAAATAAGAAAGCATTAAGAAAAATTACATCATCTTGTACTAGGTTTTTAAAAATCCCAACCAACTAGGACATATAAAAGAAAATTATCTTCCCCTAAGAAATAAAGGAAAAATCGAGCCTTAGGGAAAGTTCATATTCAGTTCCATATGTGAATTCTTAGTTAATTGATCTATAAGTCTCTGAAAGATATTCCTTCTTGGGATATTCTCCAATGTTCATTTTATAAACATATTTCATAAAATGGTGTCTTCATTATTTAATGTTCTTTATTTTTATTCTGAACTTAACTAACCAAATAAAATTAATATTTTCACTAAAAAGTAGATGAGAAAAGGAAGATTGCACATGAAACCATGAATCTCTATTATGTACAAGCTATTTTTTCTTTTAGGTGCATAATAAAGTCAACATTTTCAAAAGCAATTCAGCTTATCTTTTTCTTTACTATCTTCTGTATATGTATGTATATAATATTTTACATACTTAAACTTAAGTAATGTTTTCCCTTTTCTTTTATGATTATTCTCCTTTATTGTCCATTGAAAAGACAAAGCTTTTGTAACTACATATAGTGTAAATCTTGAAATCTCTCAGACTTGTGAATGTTAAAAATTTCCCCATTGGGGAATTCTTAATTGGAACAAATTCCCTACTGAGAAACATTCCCCATTTTGATGTGAGAACTCGCCAGGATCAGAAATGGGAGGACCTCTACTCCAACTGTACTTAAGACTGCTTTAGGAGAGAAAACTCCTTGCTAAACAATGAAAGTACTTGGACCCATGCTTATAATAAGGCAAGGAGTTCTTTGAGCCAGGCCTGTTTTTAGAATTGATACAATGGGATGCTAGGTACCTAAAAGGGTCGGGCAAGTTTTCTCTTGATGAGATTAGTTGACTCAGCTGTGTTTTCTCTCATTCAGACTTACTGAGGAGATTGGTCGTCTTAGCAGGAATTTAGATGGGCAGTCCTTTGGAAAGTGTCTACAGTGATTAGTAGATGTAGGGACTTAGGGGAGGTGACATGGGAGAAAAACCCCTATATAAGAAAAAGCAGAATCTCTTGAGGAGATATCCTTTTGGAGAAATCCTTTTGGAGGAATTCCTTTTGGAGGATCTCTGATGAGGATTTCTTGGGAAGAATCTCTTGAGAGAGGCTCTGGAGAAGGGAAGCTCTTGGAGGACAATCTCTAAGGAGGTCTCGCTGGAACTCTCTCTGGTGAAGTCAGCTGAGATGGAGCTGGCCTGGTGTCACTAGAATCCTTGTTTAGGCAGACCTTGTGGTGAGTGTTAAAAGACTGACTGACTGATTCTCTCTCTTAAGACTCAGGTCTAGGCCATATTGGCTTGAGGCCCTTCATACTTATTTCCTTTTTTCTCTCTTTCTCTCTTTTCTTTAATTCCACATTTGTATTAATTAAAATCTCTATAAAACCCAGTTGACTTGGGTATTTGAATAATTGGGAATATTTCCCTGGCGACCACCTTATATTTGATTTAAAACCAAGACACTGTAGTGAAACATATTTTCTGCAGTCAAATTTACTCACCCTCTCTTATATCTATCACAATTTATATCTTCCACCATTTTAACTCACTACAGTTTAAGACCTCAACCATTTTAAATATAGCAATAGTCAAATAAAACACATTTCTGCATTGGCTATTTGTGATAAACTTATGTCTCATTGTGCACCCCTTAATCTATCACTTCTCAGTCAGGAGTTGGGCAATATACTTCTATATCATTACTTTGGAATCATAATTGGTTATTACATTTATCGAAGTTCTTAAGTCATTCTACGTTTTTTTTTTCTTTACAATGATGTTAATAATTGTGTGAATTGTTCTACAGAGTCTTCCCTCTTCAATCTATATCAGTTCACACAAGTCTTCCAGGTTTCCCTTAAACCATCTATATAATATTTTACAATCATTTCCCATTACATTTATACATCATAATTTGTTTAACCACTCCCAAATTGATAGATACCTGCTCAGTTTCTAAATCTTTAACATGACCAAAAAAAGATGCTATATTTTTGTACATATTTTATACATGAGGGTATTCTTCTTGTGTGTGTACTCTTCTTTTTTCTTTCATTTCTTTGAGATATTGACCTAATAATGGTAATACTGGCTCAAAGAATATTTTATTTTTTAATAATTCTTTGGTCATAGTTACAAACTGCTTTCCAAAAGGACTAAACTCATTATATATCTCTATCTCTATCTCTATCTCTATCTGCCAATAGCGAGTTAGAGTGCCTGTCCTCTCCTAGCCCTTCTAATCATCTTTCATTCTTGTTACCTTTACCAGAATAATAAGGATAAAGTGGAAGCTCAAGGTTGATTTATTTTGAATTTTGCATTTCTCTATTAGTGATTTAGAGAATTCCTCCCATCCATATAAATGTTGATAGCTTAGATTTCTTCCTCTGAAAACTGTCAATTTATATCATACCCTTTGGCCATTTATCTATTAAGGAATGGCTCTTGTTCCCATTTATTTGAATTAGTTCTTTATATATCTTGAATATCAGATCTTCTTTAGAGACACTTGTTGCAAAGGGCTTCCTCCCACTTCCCTTCTAATTTGTAACCATCTTGGTTTTGCTTCTGCAAAACCTTTTAATATTTCATGTTATCAAAAATATTATTATTGTTTGTGATGCTTTCTTTTTGTATTTGGTCATGAACTCTCTCTGTTCATATTAGTGAAAGTAATTTCCCTTCTTTCTCCTCTAATTTGTTTATGAAAGACCTTTTATACCTTTCATAAATCCAATAGGAGCTTATATCGGTTAATGATATGAGATGTTGATCTGAACAAGATTTCTACTAAACTACTCTGCAATTTCTTTAGCAGTTTTTGTTAAATCATGAATCCTTACTTCTAGTAGCTAGGGTCTTTGGATTCATGGAATATGATTTTACTATCTTCATTGCTTTGGGGACTTGTGTACAATCTATTTTTCTCTTTTTTAATGAAACCAAAATAATTCTGATGATTACTCCTTCGTAATATAGTTTGATATATGGAACTACAACTCCATTCCTTTCTACTTTAAAAACTTACTTGCAATTCTTGATCTTTTTTCTCTCCAGATATATTTTTACTATTTATTTAAATTTTATTAAGTAATCTTTTTATATGTCACAGAATAAATTTAGAACAGATGACACCGAATAAGTAAATTAGTATAGGTAGTATTGTTTTTATTATTTTGGCATGTCTAATTATATGATTAATTAATTTTTGAATCCATATTATTTAGATCTGTCTTTATTTCTATTATGCTTTGTCATTTTATTCCTAGAGTAACTGTGCATGTCTTAGTATATAGCTTTTTATATACTCTGCAGTATTTTAAATGTGATTTTCTCTCTCCCTACTTGGTTTTGTCTGTAAATTACAGAAGGGCTGATGATTTATGTGGATTTAGTTTTTATCTTGCTACTTTGCTGAAGTTTTTTTTTTTTTTATTGTTCCAGTAAAATTTATTTGACTCTTTAGAGTTCCCTAAGCATACTCTCATTTGTTGTTGTTCAGTCATGTTTGAGTCTTTATGATCCCATTGAACATAGCATGTCAGGTCCTTCTGTCCTCCACTAAGTCTGACCATCTTCATGTTCATTTATTCTATGACTCTATCCATTGCAATCTCTACCATCTCATTCTCATTTTGTCTTCAATATTTCCCAATATCAGGGTTCAATGAATCCTGCCTTCTCTTCATGAGGTCAAAGTATTTAAGTTTTAGGCTTAGTATTTGACAGTCTAACAAATAATTTCAATTTCATTATGTTTTGACTGATTTTAATCTCTTTGCTGTCCAAGAGATCCTTAAAAGTCTTCTCCAGCACGACAATTTCAAAACACCAATTCTGTAGAGCTCAGTTTTCTTTACAATGCAGAGTAGGACTTGGAGTCAGGATGTCCTAAGCTCAAACCTGGCCTTAGGTACTAGCTATTTGACCTGGGACAAGTCATTTAACCCTGCTTGCCTCAGTTTCCTCATCTGTAAAATGATCTGGAGAAGAAAATGGTCTGAAGAGGCAGAAAGAACTGAAAATTACTAATCAGTAAACTATCTTGACATTTGAAAAAAAATACTTTTGTTTCTTCTTTACCTACACTTATTTCTTCAATTCTTTTTCTTGTTTTCTTGTTAAAGCCAGCATTTCTAACATGTCATAGAGTAATGCTGAGAATGAAGAACTTTGTTCTGTGATGAATCTAATTGAGGAACATCTCTGAGGTTTTCCCATTATATACAATGTTGACCATTGACTTTAGATATTATTTATAAATTTTAGGAAAGGTGAATTTTCTTATTTTTTAGATTTTTTTTTTTTAAAACAGAAATAGTGGCTGAATTTTTGTTAGCTTTCATTGATACAATCACATAGTTTTTTTTTTTAATTTAATTTTGTTTTGTTACTAATATGGCCTATTAGTGGATAGGTTTGCTTATACTGAAACAGCTGCATTTTTGTCTTAAATCCAATTTAATCTTAGCGTGTAGTCTTATATATATATATATATATATATATATATTGTTTTAGCCACTTTGCTAATATTTCTACAAATTTTTCATTAGAGGGAATGGTAAACAGTTTTCTTTCTGTGCTTTGTCTCTCCCTCTTATTTTGATATTTGTATAATAGGAGGAAGATGGCAGTATTCTTCTTTTTCCCATTTTTGTAAACAGTTTATAAAATATTTAAATTCATTGTTCTTTGGATATTTGATAGAATTCACTTGACAATTTATTTGGACTCAGAATTTTTTCTTTCAAAGTTTGTTTATAGATTGTTTCTTTTATTTTTTTTTTAATTTGGGCTATGAAAATCCTTTATTTCCTGTTCTACAAATCTGGATATTTTGTAGTTTTATAAACATTCATATATTTAAATTATGTTTTCAGGGTTTTTTTCTAGCATGTAACTGGGCAAAAATTTTATTTCTTTTTCATTTGTGAATTAAAAAAAATTTTGATGGAGTCAATTTCATTTTCATCTCTTAACTATTTATTCTATTAATTTTAGTTTTAAAAACAGCTCTTAGTTTCATTTGTGAATTTGATGGTTTGTGTGCTTTATATTTTGCTAATTATTTTTTAATTTACAAAATTTCTAATTTGGCATTTTGCTTGGAATTTTTTTTTGGTGTTGCTTGTAAAGTTTTATTTTTTTTTTTTAGTTTAATACCCAATTCAGTGATTTATTCTCCCAATTCTCAGAGTTTAGAAATATGAATTTCCTTTTAAGGACTACTTTTCCTGCTTCCCCAAAGTTCTGATATATTTTCTCATTGTTATTATTTTCTATTATTAAAATACCTATTTTATGACTTATTTCTATGATATAGCAATTTCTTACTATTAAATTATTTAGTCTTCAATTGATTTTGGTCCTTTTCAAAGATTGTTTGTTGAATATAATTTTATTGCATTGTCATCAGAAAAGAACATATTTACTATTTATGGATTAGTTTTAAATTTTTGTTTGTGAAGTTTTTACATCTTAATACATGTTTAGTTTTTGTAAAGGTTGCATGCCCAACTGAAAAATATGCATATTCTTTTCTATCCCTATTCAGTAATCCCCAGTGAATCTATATAATTCTTCTTCAAAGAAAGTGACAGCTTTTTTGTGATAGTTTATGCATTGAAGTAAATAAAACTTAAATGGAAAATTTACCTAACAAGTTTAGTTGCTTGTGTTTTTAAAATAAACCATTTTTAAAAATTATACTACTACACAAACATTTTAAAAACGAAAGCAGCATACATATTTTCTTTTCCCCATGCTTTCAGCTCTAGAAATACCAATTTTTCATTTCCCTTCATTTCCCATCTTTGCTGCCAGTGAAATTTATAGCAACAATAATCTTCTAAAGGTCTCTGATTATAAAATTTATTTCCATTTATGTATAACCTACATCTTAAAGATATGTCTGTGCTGAATCTTTCTCAGAATAGTCTTTGGCACATACTCTTGATATGAACTTAGATTACTGTTAATTTTCAGTATATTTTGCATTTATCTTCTTCAGAAACTTGCTTTTGAGCACAGCCTGACAAAAACCACAGTAACAACAGAGTACATTGAATGGTAGTTCATAAGAGAAGACCTTTTGGGAGCTGCAGGTGAGTTTGGAGAGTCCCTCACTAGTGTTTACTCAAGGAATAACAAACACTATCAAAGCCAAAACTGGACAGTTGCCTACCCCAAAGCTCCAAATTGTTTAATATTGGCTTGCTTCCCTGACTCTCCTAAAGGACCCACACTTCCTAGATAGCAGTATCAAGATGCAAAATCAAGCAGCTTGCTTCATTCTTAACCCCAATCGACCATACAACAACAAGCTAAGAGTCCTTCAAATCAATCTTGAGCCAGTATCTGGCCTAGAGGATGTCAAATTGGTGCATAATCAATTCTCGTTGAATGAATGAATATGACATTTGCTAGGATCATAAGCTAAAAGGAGCCTACCTCAGAGTCTATCTAGTCTAGACCCTCATTTTATATATGAAGATATTAGAAACCATGGAAATGAAGGGGCTTGCAGAAGGTCACATAGATAATCAATATTCGAAGGGAGATTCCAATCCAAACCCTCTTGACTCCAGAATCAGTGTTCTTTCTATCATATTTTCTTTCTCAACCAGTTTTCCTCTTAGGATGAATATTAAGACAAATTCTTTTAATTAAAAAATTCTTTATTTATTCATACTTTATGTATTAGTAAATACTTAATAATTGCTTATTCATTTATTCACCAGGGATTAAAATGGGCCTCAATCATACTCACAGATGCTACTATGACTAGGTTTTTTGAGGTAAAGACTTACAAGAAGGAATTTTAAAAGGGTAAATATGTAAGGGGAGTAGGAAAAGAGAAAAGGGATAGGAAACAAGATGGCAAAGAGGGAAGGATGAGATGGAGAGTGAAGGAGGTAGGGAGAGAGACAGAGACACACACACATACACACAGAGAGAGAGAGAGAGAGAGAGAGAGAGAGAGAGAGAGAGAGAGAGAGAGAGAGAGAGAGAGAGAGAGGGAGAGAGAGAGAGAAGGAGAGAGAGAGAGAGAGAGAGAAGGAGAGAGAGAGAGAGAGAGAGAGAATGGGGACAGAGACAGAGATGGAGAGGCAGAAACAGAGAGAGAGAAATAATGATTAAATTAGAAAGATGGAACTCTGACAATAGTGTCACCTACCTGTGCATTCATTCATCATATCCACTTTGTCTTTTTAAAAAGCAGGAGATGTATGAGTTTATACTTTTTGAATATATGGTTAGAAAGATAAAGATAGATCTATGTTTACTGTATGTATACACGTGTGTGTGAACACACATACCTATCTCTACAGTTTCCTTTTCTGTTGCTCACAGAAGGATGTGAGAAAGTAGAATATACTAACTATATATATGTATATATATTTACATTCTTATATGATAGTATATGTTAGATAATCCTAGAAAAACCATGTTCATTACATAAAGGGATTCTTAAAGGTGTTGGCATTAAGGAGAAATTATCTGAAACATATCACATGCACTGTTTGATCTTACCAATGGCAACAAGAAATGGGTTATTTTTCTGTATTTGATAAAGGGTGATCAGTAACATGTTATTTGGGATGAATGAGTTTTTTCTCTCCCTCATCTTAGCTTGGTCTGGGCTACGGCAGAAGAGTCTAATTATAGACTCGGAATCTTCAATTTTTAGCATATTAAAAGTGTTAATTTTGACTTAATTATTGAACAGACAACCAAAAAGGTGCCATTTTGCTTTTATTGACTTAGAGTTTACAGATGAAATAAATAATGCAGTGCAAGTCTACTTGAAGGATATTTTCTTTCACTTTTTGCCAACAGAGAAGCAAAAGAACCAGCAGTTCCAAGGCAAGTAGTAAGATGTTCAGTAAATTTTCCTTCAGTTGCTTGGGCACACAGACCATCTGGCATTAAGGGGAAATGAGAGCCCAATGTGCCCTTTGTTAGGCAAGTGATTGCCACTGGGAGGAATAATTCTGCCTTTAATTGTGCACCTATCTGGGAAGAGAACAAAATAAAGGATCTCCTTTCTCTGAAGAAAATGATAAATAATCTTGAAGATTCAGCTCTAATCCTGATTGGAAAGCTGGGTGCTCATCAACTTTGGACATTCTAGATCCAGGCAGTACACAAAGTACCTATTGACTTCTGGGGGATTTTTTAGGCAACAAAGAACAACAAAACCATCCTCAGAGAACTAATTCTCAATCTTGATTCTCAATTACTCCTTCAAAAGCTGGCAAAGGAAGACAGGGAAGAAAGAATTCATGATTATGAAACTGTTGACAGAGTGCTCTGTCATTTTTTTTTACCCTTTGCCTGGTAACTGAAATCTCCAAGTGGAGGTTCATGGGGCATGACATCATTTAGTCATTCATAAAAACCAAGAAATAAAATAAAAATCTACCCTCCCTTGAAACAAAGTTTGATCTTTAGCTTAACATATAGTAAAATAAAGAAAGAAAAATGTTGTAGTTCATAGAGCTTAATGCAGTAAGTATTTGGCTAGTAGATTGACTTTTTATGCAATAACCTTATCTTAGTTCAGAATAAATGGCCAACTTGTGATACAAGAAAAACCTTGTACAGATATCTTGCACATTTGTTTAGTAAATATTTTTGTTGGTGATGAAGCTAAAGAAGAGACTCTTTTTGCACTTGCACCAATTAACAAATTTCTCTTTCATGAATCTAAAGATTCTTACAATCTGAGTGAAAACTTTTGACTTTGTAATCTGATTATTTTCATCATTTCTACTCAGATGATTTCCTGTAGACTTATTTTAGCATTTAGCACAACTTGAGAGCAATCGCTAATGGGTGGAATAACCAGCAGAAAGTATGCTCTTCCAGGGCTATTTTCATTTATGTCTTTATATCCCCAGTGGGATTGTTGCTTATGGGTAGTTAATAAATGTTTGTTGCTTGAACACACACATGTAGAAATGAATGAATATCTATAATTAATAGTTAGAAGGAGCAGCTAGGTGATTCAGTGGAAAGAGAACCAAGCTTAGAGATGGGAGGTTATAAGTTCAAATTTGGCCTCAGACACTTCCAACTGTGTGACCCTGGGCAAATCATTTAACCACCTTTCCCTTGCCCATACCACTCTCTTCAACCTTGAACTGATGTTGTGAATCTTAATAACTACTCAGACTGTACTTTAGAAGATTTGATTTAGCTATTCACTTATTGTAACAATGGAGATACTTGGTCTAACAAGAATCAGGAATGTCTTGGGAACTTTACATTACTTTACCCATACTTATACATACTTTAGGGAAGATAAAGTTGTAAACTCCTGATTAAACAAGGAAGGTACTTGACTCATACCTTATAGTAAAGCTAGAAACTTAAGCTAAGTCTATTTTTAGATCTAATACAAAAAGATGTTAAGTACCCATAAAAGGTTATTAATCACAAAAAGGTCAAGTAACTCACAAAAGGCAAGCTTAACAAAGAAGTGTGAAGTACTCAGAAGATATAGTCTAACCAGAGAAGGTAAGAACTAAAGAGTGATGAGAACTAAGAATGGGCAGTCCTGGAAAAAGTGTCTACTGTGATTGGTAGACATAAAAATTTAGGAGAGGAGACATCAGAGAAAATTTCTTTAAAAAGAAGGGGTAAAAAGTCAGTGGAAGGCAATTCAGTTCAGAGATTATTCTGAACTCAGTTCAGGAGATTGAGTTCAGTGGAGGACTGGAACCCAGCTTGGAGATGGTCTCCTAGTGAGTGATAAGACCAACTCCCTTACCCTTGGGCTCAGGGAGGCTACTTTGGCCAAGGCCTTTAACTACTGCCTGGCTCAGCCTGAGCCAGAGCAGTTTAAATTAATTCTTCCTCTCTCTCTCTTTCTCATTCTCTCTCCTTTCCTTAATTCCTTCTCTCTATATTAATTAAAGTCACCATAATTTCCATACTGACTTGGGAATTTTATTTGGCAACCATTTAAATCTAGATTTCAAGTCAAAACACTAAAATTATCTATACAATGTTTAGTATCAATTCTAAGACAAAAGGTAAGGATTTTATTTTTAAAAATTAAAAGAATCTCAGCAAAAATAAGAAATAAGGATAGAAATACTTTAGTACCAAAGGCTAATGCAATAAAGCAAAATGGAAGAAAATTGTCATGGAACTGAGGAATCTTTACAAAAGTACAAATGACCTTTTGATAAGACCATACAAAACTGAGTCTCCAGAATGATTGTCTTAACACTGATACTCTTAATAAACCCCTTACCATCTGTCTTAGAGTCAAAACTAGGAATTGGTTCTAAGGCAGAAGAGAAACAAGAGCTAGACAATGGAGGTCAAGTGACTTGCCCAGGGTCCACTGAGACACCCAGTTAGCCCCAACACTGATACTCTTTTTTTTTTTTAATAAAACCCTTACCTTCCATCTTGGAGTCAATACTATGTATTGGCTCCAAGGCAGAAGAGTGGTAAGGGCTAGGCAATGGGGGTCAAGTGACTTGCCCAGGGTCACACAGCTGGCAAGTGTCTGAGGCCAGATTTGAACCTAGGACCTCCCGTCTCTAGGCCTGGCTCTCAATCCACTGAGCTACCCAGCTGCCCCCTCCAACACTGATACTCTTAATAGTTGCTAGTTAACTAATTATCTTGCCTCTGCTACTCAATAATGTTTGACATAAATCTCACACTGGGCCATTTTCTAGAAGAATTAACAAATGCATAACCCTTTTCAAATGAAGTTAATATGATTACAGTGGACACTTAATTCATTTTACTCACCAAAATGCAGAGCTGAGATAAGAGTTATACTGTTTAGAAATCTGTCTCATGGATACTATCACATGAAAATGGTCCTAGAAAAATAATTCCTCTCCCTGGCCTTAAAAATTCAAGTATTTCAATACATTTATCCAATTCTGTGGATCTGTGATGCGATTGATTTTAGTGCTCTCTCCAGTGATGCTAAGCATTTCACATCCATCCCCACCAACCTATTTCATGTGAATATTATCCATATCATTCCATAAATCTTTAAAAGGAGGTCTATCCAACATGCATGAGCTTTCTCATGATATTGAATGGATACTAATGGAATATGCAGACTGGCTATTGCTTCTCCCTTGTTTTCACTCATCTCTTTTTGCAGTCACACACATCTCTAATGTCATCTGTTATTTCTGAAATCTCTTTGGGCAGCCCATGAGGACATTTAAGTTAAAACTAAGGAAATTGGGTTTAGATTCTCTTTTGAACTTCCTTTCCTCACAGGGATCACTCCTTTCTAGTTTGTACTCAGAAAGCTAATCTTTAGCTGGAGATAAGACCTGTCATACAAAGGATTAAAAGCAAATGTAAAAAGACTTAAGATTAAGTGTTGATCATTTGTCAAGCATTAATGAGGGAAAGGAAGAGGAGAGAGGATAAATTCAACTTGTCCCAGGGTGGCACAAATTCTATCTATTCATATTTTTTAAACTGGTTACTGAGCCAGAGGAAACTCCAACCACTCATGATTATATTATTATATTCCATTTGGAATACTAGTGACCTTTCCTCATCATTGACTCATTCCCGGTACTCTTCCTCTCATACCTTCATTCTGTTCCTCTTTCCTTTGAACTAAGAGAAAAAGCTCCCAGATTTCCCCAGTCCAGCAAATATTCTACCTCCCATGATCCTTAGTCCCTCCTTCTGGTTGATAAAAACTGTATTTCCCATCTATCTTCTGTGGGATAAGGGATTATGCACTACCTCTTTTGTACCCTTCTTCCTCGACAATGTGGTGGTGCATTTAATGGCCCCAGGTTTTTCCTTGAAATAAAATATCATAATGTAAATAAATGTATTTAGTGCCAACTAGCAGAGTGAGGATGTGTGGCACCTTCTTAACACAGTGATTCTTTGATCACAATTTCACATCAGTGTTGAGTACATAATTAGTGCTCAACTCATTCGTATTGAATTGAAATACCAAACAGCATTCATCAAGTTTTTTTTTTAAATATTATTATTATAAGCCATGCTGTATATCTTATGACCTAAACAGAGAAAACTAGTTGGGCATCATCCTGTCCTCAGGGATCTTTCTCTTATATTCTTCATTCCCTGAATCTCATTAGAGGTCACTTCTCTCCATCCTCCTTACTGTCCTCCTTCACAATCCAATTTCTTAACACAAGTAAGTTGTATGTACTTCTCAGCACTCTGTAGGTTCTTCCTAATAGTTAAACAACAACTATAATTACAATGTGTAATTGAGGAGTAATTTTCCAGACTACAGGTGCACAGTTTGCTTGAAATGTATTTGCCTACAAACAAGTTAGTTTAAAACCTCCCCATCTCATGCTAGTATGATAATGGGGCCAACTACCCGTCAGTCCCATCTGTCTTCTCAGTTGTGGCTTGAGAATGAAAGCTGCCTCTCACACTTTTGTGGCTACAAGGAATATGCTGGAGTGCTCAGACGTCCTGGCGCACAAGATGCTAGAAGAAATGTCTCTTGAGATCTTGAACTCTTTCAGGATATTACTTAGGATATTGTATCAGAGTAATAGGAATTATTTAATGGTCCTCATTATGGACAAAAAGAAAATTTACTTCCTCAGTGTTATTCCTAGATAATCTCCTGGTACAGCTGTGCTGCTAGGGAATGGGGTGGACGATATGCTGGTCTTGTAGTCAGGAAGATTCATCTTGTTGAGTTAAAATTCGGCTTAGATAGCTGTGGGACCCTGGATAAGTCACTTCACTTGGTTTGCCTTGGGTCCTCGTCCGTAAAATGAGCTGGAGAAGAATATGGCAAATGACTCCAGTTATCTTTTCTAAGAAAATCCCATCTAGAACCACAAAGAGTCAAATACATCTAAAATGACTGAACAGAACAGGAAACATAGGGACTAGTGATTATCTCTGGTTTACCATGCACTAGCTAGCTGTGTGTCTTTGGATGGGTGCCCTAACCTCTCTGGGCTTGTTTATGTATCTGCAAAACAAAGGTATCCCTTCTACCTCCATCTTTCTTTGTACTGGATTGGAAAGCGAACAGCAGCAAGAACCAGAAGATCCAGATCCTAATGATATCTCTGCCACCATCAACTCTGTGGCTTTAAGGACATCAAATTTTTTTTTCTGTTTTTGTATTTCAGTTGCATCATCTGCAAAATGGGGGGTAGCATCTTTTCTCCTTGAAGGCAAAGGATGGTACCAGAAGACCTATTGATATCCATTTTAGTATAATTCTAGTATATTTATATACTAGTATATATATATATATATATATATACTAGTATATATATAGAAGTATAATTCTAGAATATTAGGCCATAAGACAAAAAGCACAGGAATGGCATGTTACATGCCATATTTTTTTCCCTTCACACCCAAGTCTCACTGATACTTAGACGGCTGGGTAGGCAGATATCATTTCTACTTGCAAAGGAGAGCACATTAATGCAGCATTTCCACAGTTTTCCCAACCATTGTTGATAATTGCCAAAGTGTGCAACCCTTAATACTCATTAGTTTTTGTATCAGAGGCATTTGCACCCTCTTCAGTTTTTGCAACGAGTAGCGGGGGGTCTTTGGTTTTGAGGCAATGTCTGGTGTTTGGATGGAGAACCAATGAATGTATGTACAATAAAATGGAAGTATTGTTACACAGCTGAAAGATGGACCAAGTAGCTAGTGTGTGAGCTAAGGAACTGGCTCATGATCTAAGGAAACGACATTTCCTCTTCAGGTTATCCAACAGCTTCAAGATCAAGGAGAGTGCACTGGTCCTGGAATTGGGGAGACACAAATTCAAATTCTGCTTCAGATGCTAACCAGATGGGTCATCTTTGGCAGTAACTTGAGCTCATTTTCCCCATCAACAAAATGAGGCTGGATTCAATGGTTCCTAAGGTCTTTTCTGGAGCTAAATCTATAATCCTAAAAGAAAATCAAAACCTGTGCCCAGATCCATGGCATTCCATTCCCAACCCATATCACAAATACATATGACTTTGATATAATCCAGTGGCCAAAGAATCACTCCATTTAATAAAGAGAAATAATATAAAAGAAATAAACAATCCCATCCACTTTTTACGATGGCCTGAAGGAAATACCCTTTATAATTTGAACTTTTAATGACAAGTATAAGAGAAAGTTATTTCAACTTGATCTTTCTAGATAGCACTTCCTAAATAACTAGAGATTCAAAGCCCTAAGTAGGGGATTTTGATTTATTATTATTATTATTTTTTAAGCAACGATAATCTGGCAAGATTTTGCAAGGCAGATTTTGTGCCTGGACTTGCTGATTAATTTGCGTAATGATTTCACAAGTGTTCCACAGTAGGCTTCTTGGGTATATATTAATACAGTAGACTTAAAGTCACATATGCACAACAAAACAAATCATAAATAATGAGATACTAAAAACCAACTGTCACTGAGGTAGCAATTACTGGTGTCTCTTTTTTGCTTCAGCGACTCTTTCCTTTTACCCTGAGACATGCAAACAGAACAAACAATTAGCGAAATAATTGATGATCAGTACCTTCAAAGCTTGTGGTGACCTGGTTTATGCTTTATAAGTCTAATAATGAGAACTCCTCTTACTTGGTGATTAGTGGGCTGCCTGGTGTTCTCCAATGGAGCTCTAGAGGTACATCTGTATCAGACAAAAGGTTTTTATCTGCCCTTTACAGTTAGTTGGTCCCTAATGAACTGAGCTTTTGTCCCTTGCTGTTTTTAGATTCCAATTAAATTTGTTTATGGAATAGACAAATAATTAAATATGTACTCTGTTTTCCAGTGCTTAATATTGCCTTCCGATGGGGTTGTGTTACAGTCGGTGGCAATTAACATATACAATAATGTTTTTAATCACTTAAGTAATAAAACACATGCACAATGTGCCCATGTTTTCTTAATCTTCTTTGTGCTTGTCAACCCATTCCTTTAACTTGGATTGGGTGCTCTAATTACCCTCTGCTGAGCTGCAGTAATTCATCTTTTTTTTTTTTTCTTGAGAAATAACATCAGTTTTCACTTTTATGCTTGAAAAAGCCAAAGAATGGCAGTTCATCCTGGAAACTTCAGAGCCCAAAAGGAATGCATTAAGGTTATGACAAACTGATCTTGTGTTGTTCACAGCAAGAGGCATTAAACAGATAAATAGCTTGTCATGTTAGGAACTTGTGCTAACGCAATATTTCTCTCCTCCTTTGTTGAATTTTCTATCTGGCTTCTAGATTAGGTCCTTATGTACAATATCTGTATGAGCCATTTTATTAGTATGAAGGCATCTGGAATTTGTTTTCTTTTTTCTTTTTTTAAGGAAACTGCTCAACTACTAAAGCATTGTCACATAAAGGCCTAAAAACACCAGACTCAGGAGACCAACAGTCATTCCTTCTCAGTTTTACGTGTTGATTTTCACAATGTAAGCTAACCCACAAGCATTTGTTGTTCAATTGTTTTCAGTCATGTCTCTTCATGACTCTCTTTGAGAGTTTTTTTTTTTTTTTGGCAGAGATACTGGTATGGCTTGCCATTTCCTTCTCCACCTCATTTGACAGGTGAGGAAACTGAGGCAAAGAGGGTTAAGGGACTTGTCCAGGGTCATACAGCTAGTGTGTCTGAGAACAGAATTGAACTCAGGAAGATGAGTCTTCTGGACTCCAGGCCAGGCACTCTATCCATTGTCCCTAAAATTAAGCACCAACAAGATACGTTGCTAGGCTCTCTGTGTCCAAAGACAAAATGAAATGATCCCTGCTCTCAAGGAGCTTATGTTATACTGAGGAAACACAACATTTTCACAGATAAATTATAGGATATATACATAAAAAATAAAGAGTGATCTGAGCAGTCATTAACAACTGGGGGAATCAAGAAAGACCTTTTAAGGGAGTATCTGAAGCCCAGATATATGCCTACATTTTTACTGTGACCTGCCATTCTAAAATCTTTTAGTCTTCCTTAATCTTAGTGCTTTCTCTCTGAGACTGTCCCCAGCTTCTCCTGTATATAGTTTGTACTTAGCTTATATGCTTTCTCCCCCATTACAACATGAGCTCTTTGGGGGCAGAGACTTTTTTTTGCTTTTTTTGTTTGTTTTTGTTTTTATCTTTCTTTGCACAGTAGGTGCTTAATAAATGCTTCTTGACTTGAACTGACTAAGGAATAGCAAAAAGACAAATTCATTTGGACCAGAAAGTGATACTATGTATTATTATGTATAATGAGGTTGAAAAAGTAGTTTGAAGCCAGGTTATGAAGGGTTTTAAGTTAAAACAGATCAATTTTTCAGTCCTCAAGGCAAAAAGGAGTTTATTAAGTGGTGATATAGTCAGAGCTATAGTTTAGAAAAAAGCTGTGGCAGCTGTGTGAAAAAGGATTTGAGAAGGGAAAGACTTTAATCAGAGAAAACAATTAGGAGGCAATTGTAATTGTCCAGGTGAGAGGTAATGATGGCCTAAATTAAGGGGCTGGCCCCTGAGGAGAAAGAAGGAAATGAATATGAGATAGAGAAGAAGCCAGTGGATAAAGAGAGGCCAAAAATTAGGGAGGGAGCCAATGATTTAGGAGGCAGTCTCACATTTTAGAAAAGAAGGAATGGGATCAAGGAAATACATGGAGAGCCTGGCTTTGGGAAGGAGAAAAGCCACCTCTGCATGAGTGGCTAGGAAAAAAATAGTAAAAATTAAGTTGGACTATGTTGAGGTGATTTGAAGCATAGAGCTGAGGTCAGGGAGTCCAGAAAGGGATGGTCATTAATGGAGCAGTGGAGAAATGTTGTAAGAGAAGTGTATAATTAGAAAAATTTGGACTCCATCTCCCAGAATTCTTTTCTTGTCCCAACAATCCTTTTCCCCTTTTTTCATGTTTGCTTTTGTTACGTGTATATATGAGTTTTGGTGTTTCTAGTCTTCTTTTTCATATGCAAGGCTGGTGAGCTCTCTCTGTTTCCCTAGCCTTTTACTTTCCTTTTGCTTCAAGTTAAATATTAGGATATTAAATATAATACTTGGAGCATTGAATATTAATTTTTAAAATTTACTGAAGAAACATTCAGGATTAGCGAGAGTAGCCAGTGTCTTCTGAGGAGTTTCCCAGGAGGAGAAGAAGCTTAAGAATTGAT
Source organism: Monodelphis domestica (assembly GCF_027887165.1). Classification (NCBI taxonomy): domain Eukaryota; kingdom Metazoa; phylum Chordata; class Mammalia; order Didelphimorphia; family Didelphidae; genus Monodelphis; species Monodelphis domestica. Next base: position 215,179,578 of record NC_077227.1, read on the forward strand.
GTATGAAAGGTGGTTTGCTAATAAATAACACCAGGGTTCTGGAGAACCCAAAAGAAGGGGAGGAAAGAGTAGTAGTAGCCAAGGAACAGATCTAACTAGACAACCTACTATTCTGTATCACATGGATTTTGACAAGAGCCATAAAACAGAAGACCATTCTTCTCTTCCCATTAGAAATGGTCATATTGATCTAAATATCATGCCATGAGACTGAAGGATGGGGTGTACATGGGTTGTCACAGGACAGATTGCAAGATGCCTATATTGGCTTGGTCCAGGTTCGGTTCTAAAGTCAAAAACAAGATACTGGATGCCCAAATGGAGTGAGGCTACCAGTTTTGGTCTGACTGGTTACAGAATATTGAGATATGGTTTTAATTTATTCACTTTGTGGTTTTCTCATAGTAAAACATTTCTTTTCCAGTTTGGACTCCTCACATTGGTGAGTTCTTGGAGTCTCCATGTGGGGAAGGGAACTAGGCTGGCCACCCTACTTTCTTTTTCCTGGAATGTTCTCTCAGACCTTCTTTCACCAACCCTTCTTTTCACTTTCTTTTCTGTGGACTTCTTTCATTAGAATGTAGACTCCTTGAGGATAGGTACTCGCTTTCTTTTTGTGTCTATTTGTATGTTCAGAATTTACAGTACCTGGCATATGTGAAATATTTAATAAATTCTTGTTAACTGTCTGATTGACCTTCAGTTAATAGCTAGGTCCATTTCAGAACCAAGTTGATTAGCCTAACTGTGGGGATCAGGCTGGGGTATGGTCTTGGGAGAATCCAGGGAGTAAGGGCTAGAGGGCAAGAGACTAGATGGCTAGATGCATATATTGGCTAATCTCTCATTCTGGTAAAAGACTGGAGTCTGGAGGCATATAAGTGTGAGCCTTGATCACATTTTAGTAATTTTTTTGAATATGGATATGGTTTACCACTTGTATGGGGAGAATGGTATTTAGTTACATTTTTCACTTCAGATGTTACTATTGAGAGTAAAATAGTTGTGTACTCAGTCATTTCCTTAACTTCAGAGAAGATTTATAGCTTCTTCTAAAATTTTTGAGAAATGTCTGACCCTAGTCAATATTCATCTTCATTCTTTCCATTGGATCTCCATAGAATCACACAGTCTTTGATTTTGAAGGGATCTCAGAATTATTTAATTAGGTCAAGTCAAATAGACAATCAATGACAATATGTTCACTGCTTAATATGTGCCAGACATTGGGAATATAAATATAAGCAGAGCTATGGTTCCTACCCTCAAGGAGTGTGCATTCTAACAGGAAAGACACCACATAAAAGGAAACTGAAAATGGTAGGAGGGGACCAAAGAAGATACCCAACTCAGGGGCATGATGGGGAAGTCTAGAGCATATTCCAGTGAGAAATTAAGAGATGGCTGGCTTAGTCTCCTTCCTAGAAGAGAATTCTGGGAGAATCTATATAATCAGAGAGAGTGACCACAGAGATGGAGAGTTCTTCCATTATGTGAATTCCAGGGCTGAAATGATGTTCTAAAATAAAGAAATTTCTGGATCAGTCTGGAGAGGAGTGCAGCCTGGTAAAAAATGAAACCAGTCCTCAGAGAAATACTTATTATTCCATACTGAAGGAATGGCAGACCCAATCTCCAATAAAGGGCAACCTATTACTACATGAGGCTGGCCATTGACTTTTTGGATAACTTTAATTGTTACAATTGCTGTTTTTCTGGTTTTCCAGTAATTAGTCTTCTTTGCAACTTTTACCAATTAGAGCTTTCAAGAAAAGTGGACCAAGTCAACTCTCTCTTCTGTAAGACAAGCCTTCACTTAAATACAGATATCATGTCCTCCATCAGTCTTCCCTTCTACAGGCTAACCATTCCTACTTCTTTCAATGGATTCTTATGTGATATGATCTTAAAATACTTTACCATCCTGACTGTACTTCAGAAATTCTCTGGATTGCTGATATCCTCCTTAACCTATGGCACTGAGGATTAAACACACAATTTCAGACATGATCTGACTAGGGTATAGTATGGAGAAACTATCATTTCATTTTTTCCGGGAAATGCCTCTAAGTGTACTCTGAGATTTCGCCATTTTTTGACTGCTATATTGTACTGTTGGCTCCTACTGAACTTGTTGTCCACTCAATCTATAATAGCTTTTTGAAATTGATGTCCAACTATGCTCCTCCTATTCTATATTTGTGAGGTTGAATTATCAAATATTATCTTATTATTAGATGCAGTCCAGTGCTCTAGTCTGTCAAGATCCTGATTTTGTCATCCAGTGTATTAACTTTGTATAATCTACAAATCTGAGTATAATTCTAGGAAATCAGCTAAATTGTCATTGAGTTGACTGATTATTTTCATTCCAATTCATGTAACCCATCTGAAGCCTAGGAACAGGTCTTGATCCCCAGTGCAATGTGAAGGAGAAACTGGCACTATGGAATTACAAGGAGAAAACTTAGAGTATACTTGTGGAAAGGGGGAGCTAACTACTTGGAATGTCTCATTTTAGGAGCTGAGCTTTGCAGTGAGATTTCTTTGTAGTATACAAACTGTCTTCTAACCATACACAGCCATTTGGGAGGGAAACATCTACCACCTCTTTTATACTCAGAAGTCATCTTTATTATATCTCTTTTGTGATTCAAAGGCCAGACGGCTATACTCAGCCAGCTATGTAGAGAAGCCCAAGCAGACATGTCAAAATTCTGTCTTTTGAATGTCTTGTCTTCCTCTGCTTGTCCTCAAAGCAGTTTAAACTCTTATTTGAATTATGAAAATTTTAATTTATATCATATCTGTTATCATTATTCTTTTAATTTTAAATGATCACAGCATACCCAGTTTAGCAAAAACTTCCAAAAACATGTATTCATTCATTTGCTGTGTATTCCTACCAATAACAAAATTGCTGTCCTCCTTACTTTTTTATTCACTTACATCCCAAAGCTTACACAGGATTAATAGCCCTCAACTTATTAGAATAATTCATGCAAATAGGTCATTTTGTGGGAGATAGAGAGAATAAAGTATTCTCTAAACCCTTCACACACTCACACAAATACAAAGAACTGGCAAACCTTTATTTAACTCTTGTGGCACTCTTTAAAGGACATGCGTGTTCAAAAAAGGCACTAATAATCAATATGTTTTGGAACAGACTAAACCTATTATGCTTCTAAAACATGAAAAGTAAAATATGGATGAAGCTGGGGACAATAGAAACTTTTAAAAGAAAATTCCTTTAGTTGTATCTTTGACTTTGATCTCTTATCTCCTTTAGCAGTTTGCTCCAAAAACCACACCCCCCACCTTACACTCTAACTTTAGTATCTCTATAACTGTCAAGTCCTTCTCTGCTGCCTACAAATATGCTAACACCTTCCATCTTGGAAAAAAAAAAACAACCTTTCTCTTGATACATTCCTCAAATCAATCATTCTATGTCTCTCCCAACTGATAGAAAAAGCTCTCTACACCCACTGCCTCAATTTCCTCCCTTCTCACTCACTTGTCACTTACCTGCAATCCTGCTTCCATCTTCATCACTCAAGTAAAATTGCTTTCTCCAAGATTCATAATGATCTCTTAATTTCCTGCATTAGAGGCCTTTTCTAAGTCCTCATACTTCTTGGCCTTTCCATAGCCTCTAACAATGTTAACTCCTTTTCCTGAATACTTTCTTCTCCCTCAGTTTATTCTTTCTTGGTTTTCTTCCATCTATTTTGCAATATCATTACCCAAATCTTACACTCATAACTGTAGATGTCCCTAGCACTTTGTCCAGGATTAGCTATGTATCTCTGTCTCTCTTGTTTTTGGACCCTGTCTTTGTTTCCCTTTGTGTTTCTGTTTCTAATCGTTCATTCACTTCACCAATTAGACTGTAAATCATATGAAAAAATGGCCTATGTCATTTATATTTTTGTATTCCCAATATTTAATACACTTCTGATTAATAGTTAAGTACTTAATATTTTTCTGGATTTCATTGAGTATTTCATGGTAAGAAACTCATGGGCAGGTAACTATAGCAGTCTAGTTTTTCCAAGTATTGGCATTCCACAATCCCCAAAGAGTAGGCCATTTGGATTTTGGCAGTCATTTCCAAGATTTCTCCCATTTATATGCACATTTAGTAACAGACGGTAAGTGAGAACTAGACTCTGAGTAACCAACACATTAGCATGTGTGAAAATAACTCAATTAACGCAGGTACAATGTGAACATAGCCATTAATTCCACTGGAAACAATGCTCCTAGTGCTAGGACCAATGCAGGATCTTGCAGATGGTGTTAAGCCAATAATTTTTTCAAAGACACAATGCTGCAGCTGTAGAGCTGGCAAAATGAGGCAACTTTGGAGAGAATAAGTCAGATTTGATCAGGAAGACCGACACTTGACCACATGAGTATCTCAGCTTACTGGGATATGTTCCAAAATCCATCCATCTCATCCAGTATGACAGTCTCAAAAAAAGGAAGAAAAAAAAACCCAGTCACACTTCACATCTTTGCATCAAGCCATGTCTCTGTCACACTAGGGCTGACAGAATAAATGTATGACATCTCCCAATGACACCTCCCAATGTCTCTCAATTTAAAAAAAAGTATATATGCTTTAAAAAAGTAAAAGAACAGACAGCATCCAAACTAGTTAAAAAACTGCTTTTCTATGAACAAAAACTGTTCCCAATGAAAAGAAAGATTATAACATTCGTTTTTAGTAAATAATTGGACCCTTCAACATTTTACCCACAAAATAGGTTGCAATATAGGAAGATGTAAGTATACTCATGAAGTAAAGCTGGGTAGACTGAACATAATAGGAATCCTAGAAACAAAAGATTTCAGCTTAGAGATTATTCAGATCAGCCTTCTAATTCTACATATGAGGAAAAGAGATTAAGTAACTTGTTTTGTTAATTCTTGCCTCGTCTACTAACTAGCTATCTGACCATGGGACTCATTTCTGTGAACCTCATTTCTAATAACCTCAGTTAGCTTATCTGAAAAATAAAGGGTGTGGACTAGATCAGCTTTGGTGAAGTATTGGCATGTGTGCCACCCCTGACACAGGGAGCTGCTCTGTTCCCCCTCTTCCCAGATCCTGAGGACATTTTTTGCATGTCCCACCCCCCTATCTAGCCACCCAATGCAAGTACTTCCTCCCTCAGCTCTCTCTGGTAATGTGAGGGGTTCACAGACAGCTTGAATTTCCCCTCTGGGCACTCAAATTCAAAAGCCTTCACCAATGCTATATTTGACAGAGTAGGAGTACATGAGGTTTGAGGGTAGGACTACCATTTATAGTATGAGGATTTACTGAGCCCCATTTAAGGGTGTTCATTTACTTTTGGTATCCATCTGTCACTCACTTCTCACTAGTGCCCCCAAGAAGCTGTAGAGTACACAGTGGTTATGCCCCAATAAAATCATCTCATCAAACCAGATTGAGGGTAACCAACAATGCCCAAACCAGTCAATGACTTAAGGGAAGTCTACCCCAAGAATAATTTGTTCCCATGGCCATGAAGGTGGCTGAAGCAGGTACTGTGGAACACCTAGAACTTGATCAGACATAGAACATGCCAAGGTCATCTGCTGCATTGCATCCCAGGCCATTACACATTATCCTGACTTTTGTCATGTCACTTGGATTTCAATGATTCTGGAAGGGATTAAGGCTGATGACTTTGTGCAACTCTGTCTCGCTTGAATCCAATTCATACTCTTGTCAAGATATCATCCTGTGATGTCATCTGTTGACTTTGAAAGGAAGAATCAACAACATGGACTAAATGAAGCTTCAGGTAACTTTTAGTTCTTGAATCTTGTGCTTTTGTTCTAATCTTCTAATGTTTCAAAGGCTACCACAGACTTTCAAATTCTTACCATGCAAAATTCTCTTAGGAATGAATGCCAGTGAGTAATCTGTTATTTATTCTGAATTTTCCCACAATTGCATCTTTATTCATTCTTTTCCTAGAATGCCCTTCCAATATTTATATTGGTCATAATTCTATCTTTAAGTACAAGCTCATATATCAGCTTTTCCATTAATTTAATTCAGTTTAGCATAAATTTGCAAAGGGATTACTATGTGTGTTGTGTTAGAAACAAAGCAGAAAAAGGAAAGATTTATAAGACACAGCCCTACTTTTAAAGTGCTTATTATCTAATAGAGACTTTTTGAGTTATGTTCAGGTTTCAGGATTCTGTGATTTAGAACAAATACCAAACATCAATATTATATCAATGAATTAGGGGTTGCTTTGCATTTTTCAACAACTCTAATTATTTGAGATTTTAGGGGGAAAGCTTTCTATTACAGATAATGGTATCTTTTAGTTAAAAATCATTAATTTGGTAGACAGAGGCAAGATGGCAGCTTAGTAGCAGCCAAAGTCAAAACCACTGTGACAATCCTTCTAAACCAATCTTTAAAAAGCACCTCAAAACAACAGGAATCAATAACCAACAGCAAGAGGGAGTAAAGGAGTAAGGGAGACTGGACTTCACAGGATAAGGGGGAACCAGAAGCAAAACTGCATACAGAGGAGTATTGGCCAACCACCCTGCCATCTATTGCCTCAGGTCCCAAACCAGGGCATAGGCTAATTTTGGGATTACAGGATGCAGAGAACATCAATGAAAAAGTACCTCAGACCCATCCTTTAGAGTTCTAGGCCCTGGCACCAACCTGCAGTGAGGCTTGGAAGTCCAAAGTATAGGGCCCTTTCAGGCCTGGGCTGCTGAAGTGAAAACTTGACCACAAGGCAAAATAGCTCACAGTGCCATACCCTGCAAGCCAGCAGCAAAGAAGACAGAAGCAACAAATAGCTTTTGGAATTTCCAGGCCATGGGCAAAAAAAAAAAGGGTGGGAATGTAAGCAAAAAGCAAAAGAAACACAATGCTTGAAAATATCTATGGAGACAAAAATCAATGCACAGAACCAGAAGGGGACTGTGAGATCCAAGCAATCACATGCAAAACTTCAAAAAAAAATCCTGCAATTGGTCTCAAGCTCTGTAACAACTCAAAAAGGAATTCAAAAATCAAACAAGACAGTTTGAAGAAAAATGGGGAAAAGAAATGAAAATAATGCAAAAAGAAAATAACAGTTTAAAAAGCAAAATTTGTCAACTGAAAAAAGAGGCACAAAATCGAATGAAGAAAAGAGTTACCTGGTAATGGAGAAGTTGGGGGTGTGGAGTTGTGATTAAATACCCTATAGAGATGTAGGAGGGAAATGAGAAAGGTGGTGGCAGGAAGAGGAGTAATATAAGGGAAGGGGATAGGAGTGTTTGACTAAAAACAAAACTGGTATGGAGGGAAAAGGTGAAAGGAGAAAGAGCATTATTAAAAGAGGAAATCAAAATGGAGGGGAATACACAGATAGTAATCATAACCCTGAATGTTAATGGGCTGAACTCACCCATAAAAAAGGAAGTGGATAACAGACTGGATTAAAAACCAGAATCTGACCATATGTTGTTTACCAAAAACACATTTGAGGGAGATAGAAACACTCAGAGTAAAGTTAAGAGGTTAGAGCAGAATCTACTGGACTTCAACTGAGACAAAAAAAAGCAGGAGTAGCAATCATGTTCTCAGACAAAGCAAAAGCAAAAATCTGCTTAAAAGGAATGAGGATGGTAATTATATTTTTGATAAAAAGTAAACTAGACAATGAAGAAATATCAGTACTTAACATATATGAAAATGGTATATAGCATCCAGATTTTTAAAGGAAAAACTAAAGGAACTTAAGGAGGAAATAGATGGTAAAACCATATTAGTGGGACACCTCAACCTTCCCCTATCAGAGTTAGATATATCTAACAAAAAAATAAGAAAGAAGTGAGGGAAGTGAATGAAATTTTAGAAGAGTTAGATTTAATAGATATGTGGAGAAACTGAATAGAGATAAAAAGAACATACCTTCTTTTCAGCAGCATATGGTACATATACAAAGATTGGCCATGAACTAGAGCTAAGCTGCAAAACCTATGGCATATCTGCCAGAGGGGGCTGCTCCCATCCACTTCTCCATGTGCAACTGAGGACATTTCTCACATGACCTCCCCTCTTCCCAGCAATCCAATGGGAATGCTTCCTCCCTCTCCTATGTGGGGTAAGATGGGGGGCTCACATGTGGCATAAAGGTTTCAGTTTGGAAACTCGGTCTCCAAATAGTTCATGATCACTGTACCAGTTGTAAAAACTTCACAATAAATGCAGGAAGGCAGAAATAATAAATGCAACTTTTTAGATCATAATGTAATAAAATTAAAATCAATAAGTGTTCATGGAAAGGCATATTAAAATTAATTGGTAGCTAAATAATTTAATTCTTCAAAGCATTTGTGCCAAAGAACAAATCATAGAAATAATCACTGATTTCACTGAAGAGAATGACAATGAGGAGAAAACATATCAAAATCTATGGGATATAACCAAAGCAATACTCAGGGAATATTTTATATCATTGAATGCTTACATAAATAAAATAGAGAAAAAGTAGATCGATGAATTGGACATGGAACAATAAAAACTAGAATAAAAGCAAATTTAAAATCCCACTTAAAAACTTAATTGAAAATCCTAAAAATCAAAGGAGAAATTAATAAAATCAAAAGTAAAAGAATTTGAAATAATAAATAAGATAAGGAGCTGGTTCTATGAAAAAAAACAAATAAAATAAATAGAATATTGGTTGATTTGATTTACAAAAAGAAAGAAGAGAATCAAATAACCAGTATCAAAAGTGAATAGGGTGATTTCACCTCTAATGAAGAGGAAATTTAGATAATTATTAGGAGCTATTTCACCAAATTATATGACAATAAATCTGATAATTTAGGTAAAATGGATGAATATTTACAAACACATAAATTACCTAGATTAATAAAAGAGGAAGTAGAATATTTAAATGATCCTATATCAGAAAAAGAAATTGAACAGGCCATCAATGAACTCCCTAAATAAAAGTCCCTTGGGCCAGATGGATTTACAAATAATGGCTATCAAACATTTAAAGAACAATTAATCCTAATATTTTACAAAATATTTGGCCAAATAAGCAAAGAAGGAGTACTATCAAATTCTTTTTATAACACAAATATGGTGTTGATACCTAAACCAGGAAGACCAAAAATACAGAAATAAAAATACAGACCAATTTCTTTAATGATTTGATATAAAATTTTTTAATTAATGTAAATGTAAAATGTATCACAATCACAATGATTATTCATGTGACCAGGTGGGATTTCTATCAGGAATTCAAGCTGATATAATATTGTGAAAACCATCAGTATAACTGGCCATATCTATAATGAAACTAACAGAAATCCCATAATTATCTCAATAGATGTAGAAAAAGCCTTAGACAAAATACAATCCCCATTATAGCAATAAAGAGGCCTTTCCTTCAAATATAAGTAGTATTTATTTAAATCCATCTGTTTCATCTGGATCATGTGCAATGGAGATAAGTTAAATACCTTCTCAATAAGATCAGGAGTGAAGCAGGGATGCCCATTATCCCACTATTATTTAATATTGTACTAGAAATACTAGCTTTAGCAATTAGAAAAGAAAAAAAAATTGAAGAAATTAAAGTAGGCAGTAAGGAAACTATACTATCACTCTTTGCAGATAATGTGATGGTATATTTAGAGAATGTGAGAAAAAACTAAAAAACTAGCTGAAATATTGACTTCAGCAAAGTTGCAGGATACAAAATAAATGCACAAATATCATTAGCATTTCTATATATTTCCAACAAAACTCAGCAGCAAGTTAGAAAGAGAAACTCCATTTAAAATCTCTCTAGACAATATAAAATATTTGGGAATATATTTCCTAAGGCAAAGGCAGGAATTATATGAACACAAATAAAAATACATCTAAAGAATTGGAAAAAAAACATTAATTGTTTATGGGTATAATGAGCGAATATAATATAAATGACAATCCTACCTAAATTAACTTACTTATTCAGTGCCATACTATCAAACTATCAAAAAACTATCATATAGAACTAGAAAATAATAACAAGTCTCTCCTCAGTCATATCCCCTCTGCCCCTGTAGTCAAGCAGTTGCTTTTCCTTGGTATTTTTACTGCCACAGTTTGTCCTCTGCTTGTGGATACTGTTTTTCTCCTAGATCCCTGCAGATTGTTCAGGGACATTGCATTTCCACTAATGGAGAAGTCGATTACCTTCGATTATACCATGGTGTGTCAGTCTCTGTGTACGTTTTACTGGTTCTGCTCCTGTCACTCTGCGTCACTTCCTGGAGGTTGTTCCAGTCTCCATGGAATTCCTCCACTTCATTATTCCTTTTAGCACAATAGTATTCCATCACCAACATATACCACAATTTGTTCAGCCATTCTCCAATTGAAGGGCATCCCCTCATTTTCCAATTTTTGGCCACCACAAAGAACGCAGCTATGAATATTCTTGTACAAGTCTTTTTCCTTATTATCTCTTTGGGGTACAAACCCAGCAGTGCTATGGCTGGATCAAAGGGTAGATATTCTTTTGTCGCCCTTTGGGCATAGTTCCAAATTGCCCTCCAGAATGGTTGGATCAGTTCACAACTCCACCAGCAATGAATTAATGTCCCTACTTTGCCACATCCCCTCCAGCATTCACTACTTTCCTCTGCTGTCATGTCTAAATGAACACTTTAATGCAAACACCAACAACATGGAAATGGGTTCGAATCAAGAACAATGTGATACCCAGTGGAATCGTGCGTCGGCTATGGGAGAGGTGGGTGGGTGGGGTTGGAAAAGAAAATGATCTTTGTCTCTAATGAATAATGTTTGGAAATGATCAAATAAAATATTGTTTAAAAAAAGAAAATAATAACAAAATTCATCTGGAAAAATAAAAGGTCAAGAATATCAAGGGAAATAAAGAAAAAAAGTGAAGATGGTGGCCTAGCAGTACCAGATCTTAAACTGTACTATAAAGAAGTGATTATCAAAACAATCTGGTACTGGCTAAGAAATAAAAGGGTGGATCAATGGAATAAAATAGGGGTAAATGACCTCAAAAATCTAGTGTTTGATAAACCCCAAATCCCAGATTTTGGAATAAGAACTCCCTATTTGACAAAAATGACTGGAAAAATTGAAAAACAGTAGGGTGAAAATTAGTTGTAGATAAATATCTCATGCCACCAAGATAAGATCAAAATAGGCATATGACTTAAAGTGTGATATTATAAGTAAATTAGGCAAATGTAGAATAGTTTATCTGTCAGATGAATGGAAAATGGAAGAATTTATGACCAAACAAGAGATAGATAAAATTAAAAGATGTAAAATGAATAATTTTGATTATGTTAAATTAAAAAGGATTTGTACAAAACAAGATAGAAGGGAAGCAACAAACTGGGGAAAATGTTTTATAATAAACTTTTCTGATATATTTCTCAAATATATAAAGAACTAAGTCAAATTTATAAGAATCCAAGTCATTCCCCAATTGACAAATGATCAAAGCATATGAATAGGCAGTTTTCAGATGAAGAAATCAAAGGTATCAATAATCATATGAAAAAATGTTCTAAATCCCTATTACAGAAATGCAAATTAAAACAACTCTGAGGTACCACCTCACAACTCTCAGATTGGCTAATATGACAGTAAAGGTAAATAACAGATATTGGAGGGAATGTTGCAAAACTGAGACATTAATACATTGCTGGTGGAGTTGTTAATTGATCAAACCACTCTGCAGAACAATTTGGAATTATGCCAAAAGGGCTATAAAAGAATGCATCCCTTTTGATCCAGTAATACCACTGCTAGGTCTATATCCCAAAGATATAAAAAAAAATGGAAAAGGACCTGCTTCTACAAAAGTATTTATAGCTGCAATTTTTGTGGTGGAAAAAAATTGGAAACTAAAGGGGTGTCCCTCAAATGGGGAATGACTGAACAAATTGTGGCATATGATGGTGCTAGAATTCTACTATCATATAAGGAACAAGGAATAGGATGATTTCAGAAAAAAAAACTGGAAAGATATACATGAACTGATTCAGAGTGAAATAAGAAAAAACTGTAGAACATTATGCATAGTAACTGAAATATTGTGGAATGATCAAATGTGATCAACTTTGCTACTAACAGCAAAACAATGATCCAGGATCATTCTGAGGGACTCGTGAGAAAGAATGCTATCCACCTCCAGAAAAAGAACTGTTCGAGTAGGAATGCAGATGTTTATTTGGGTATATGATTTGGGGTTTTGGTTTTATAATAGTGTCTATTTACAAAAATGAATAATAAGGAAATGTGTTTTATGTGATATACATGTATAAACCAGAAAAACAAAAATAAATCATTAATTTATTAAATAAGAGTATCTGATTCATTGCTAGGTTTGGGGAGGAGAAGAAGTGTCACTATATGAATGAATGGTTCTTGTCCTCATGTGGCTTATGCTGTAGTAAGGGCAATATACCAAGTATCTAGATTGTTAGAAAACAACATAATATGACAAATGCTGTAAGAGAAGTATAAACAAAGTTCAAAGAAATGAGAGATCATAACTAGTTGAGATGTTTAGGAAAGACATCATCAAGGATATCATATCTGAGTACACCTTTGAAGGATGAATAGAATTTTTATAGGTTACTATAGGAAAAGCAGGATAGAAAAGAGATTCAGGCTGGAAAATGAACATGAATAAAAAGAAGAAACAATAAAATATCATTTATGTACAGGGAACAAATAGGACTAAATACCTTATATAAAGTGAGAGAAATAAAGGAGATTGGGATATAATGGTAGCATGTAATGAATACCAGAACAAAGTGTTTGAATTTTAATTAATAGACAATGGGGAGCCATAGATGGTTTTTAGATCAGGGGATGCCATGCTTATTCTACATTATCAATATCATCAATTTGCCAGTATTGTGCTGGATGGAGCAGAGGCAGAGAAACCAGTCAGGATGTTATTGTAATGGTCTAGGTGAGAGGTGATTAGAGTCTGAGTCATGGTGGAAAAAAATTGAAAGAAAGGCACTAATGTGAAATAAATTGTTAGAGTAGAATTCACAGGGCTTGGCAACCAATTAGACATGGCAGAGAGTGAAGGGGAAGGGAAGGGGCTGAATTAAAGATGATGCTGAGATTTTGACCTTGAGTGACTGGGGAAATGTCAATGTCATTAACAGAAATGGGAAAGTCAGTAGGAAAAGCTTCTTGGTGCAGATTGGGTGGCATGGGAGAAGTGGGGTGGTCAGAAAGGTAAGGAGGTGATTTTGAAGTATTGAGTTGGGATACATTTAATTTTTCAAAGACTGTTAAAATTTCACATTGAAGCCTTAAAAACTGGAGATTCAGTTAGTGTTGTCACAATGATGTCTGTAACAGAAACTTAGCGAATTATATGTATCTAATAAAGGTATACCTTTTTAAAAAAAATTGAACCACAAGCAGAACTCAAATTCATTATGGCAATAGGGTAGGATAAGGAATTAGACTTGTAATTACACTGATATGGGAAACTCCTATCAATACTGGTCAGTGCTGGCTCTCCAAAAAAGGAGTTAAATGACTTTTCCAGGGTCACACAGCCAGTATGTGTCAGAGACACAGGACTCTGAAATCTGAAAGCCAGCTTTTTCTGGTTTTCAATAAAAGTTCTATATCCAGTACACTATGTTGTGTTCCAGGAAGAACAAAACAAAACAATGAAGTATAAAAATAGCTAGCTTATTGGAAAATGAGTACAAGTCCTAGCTCTTCCATTCATTTGCTCTGCAACTATGAGCAAATCACTTAGTCACTTTTACATCTCAATTTCCTTATCTGTGTAAAGTTTGTAATAATTCTTACACCATTTATCTCAGGGTTGTTGTGAAAAAAGCACTTCATAAATGGTAAAGCACTATAAAATTACTTTGTTAATATAACTTTGCTACCCCAAAGTTTTTAATTGCCATATATGTGTATTTTTGTGAATATGAATGGACCTGCCCTCAAGCTATGTACTATGAAATCTCATCATGGCATAGAGGCCATCCTTTGTAATCAAAGAGAATGTCAGCTCAGTGTAAGCTCTGGAAGGTTCTACCAGCATAAAAGCCTTCTTTTACAGTCCCAATGAGTAGCTATATTTCTTTACATAACTCTTGTACAGATATCAGTTTAGCAAAATTATTACAGGCTCTTCATCCACACCAACTCATTTCCTTTTTACTTCTTATCTTAACAATTGCAGAATACTCCAAATCTTTCCCTACTCCTTCTAAAGCCAAATATCAAAGGGATTGTCCTAAACTGTAGTTTTACACATCTCTTCTCTTTTCAATAAACTTCACTGGCTCCTAGTCACTTGTTTGAAAAACTATAAACTCCTCCTTTTGTCATTCCCTCCACATACTATATAGTCCACCCATAATGGCCTTCTTATTGTTTCTCCTATGCTTTCACTCTCATTTCTGTGCCTTTGCACTAGCTGTCCCTCATGCTCAAAACATCCCCCTTCTAACTTGTCTCTTTGAATTTCTAATTTCCTTCAAGACTCAAATACCACTTTATACCCAAGATCTTTTGCTGATCTCTAAAGCTGCTCTTGTATTTCCTCCTTAATAATACATATGGGGTATATAAAGTGTTTTGGAAGGACTAGCACCTCTGGTGTGAGGAATAGCTGAACCTTTTCTTTTCAGGACTTCTCCTCTACCTTTGGTATCCACCTGTCACCCAACTTTCCCTTGTGGTTCCAAAAAGCTGTAGCATGCACTGCAGCCACATCCCAGTAAAATTGCCTCAGCAAATAGGCTAAACCAGGTTGAGAATAAATGACGAGTCTCCAACATAACTCTCTGTGAGTCAGGGACCTGTCTAATTCAAGCATGGGGAGACTTCCCTCCAAAGAGTGGGAGGAGGAGAACAATCCACTCCAGCTGTCATGAAGGTCGTCTACTGAATCCCAAGCTATTGCTAGTCTTTTTGACTGATTATCCTATCACTGGACTCCAGTGGCTCTGGAAGAGAGACTGAGGTTGATGACTTTGCTCAGCTCTGCCTCAATAAATCCAATCTCTGCTACTGGCAAGATATCATCCCCATGATGTCATTGGTCTTCTTTGAAAAATGGAGTAAGAAAAACAATAATTGTATATTTGCATTAATCCTATCACTACCCCCTACATAAAATGTAAACTTCTTGAGGGCAGGAAATGATTTGCTATTGCTGTTGTACATGTGGTTCCTCATTAAGTGCTTGACATATATAGTAAGTACTTAATAAATGAAGGAAGAATGGACATTTATTAAGCACCTACTATGTGCCAGGCACTGTGCTCAACACATCACAGATATTTCATTTGATCCTCACTACAACCCTCTGAGAAAGGTGATGATCCCCATTTTACAGTTGAGGAAATTGAGGCTGACAGAGGTTAAGTGATTTGTCCAGAGTCAGACAGCTAATGAGTCTGAAGACAGATTTGCCTTCAAGTCTTCTTGACTCTTAAGTCCTATCTACCTAGCTGCCTCAATGCATTTCGATGGATCAATTGGTTACCAGAGAGTTTATTAGTCATTAAGTGAAATTATTTTTTTGCTCACAGCAACTCATGAAAACAGCTTATTGAAGTGCAAACTGCTTGTACCCTGCATCAGTGGAAGATAAAGCCATACAGATGAATTAATGGATAGTTGGAGGCTGAAGTATATACTCCATATTTTAAACACATATGAAAATATTCCTCTAACATGTGTAGAGGCAGCCCACATATGTAGCAAAAACTAGGTATTCCATGTGGATAATCCAAGTCATATCAGCCCATCAAGGACCCATGACTTTCGAGGGGTGAGAACTTTCTCTCTTGAGGTAGATTGCAACCTCTTTAATTAATTGTCTTAGAAACTTACTTTAGACTCTCAGAGATCAAGTGATAGGATTTGAACTCATCTCCCTAATTTCTGGTCCAGCTTAATTTCACTAGTCCATACTACCTCGATGGCAGCAGTATTCCCCTAAAATAGAAAAGTAATCAAATAAAGAAAAGGAAGTCCTCTAACATGTGGAGTAGACCCTCCACTGATTATTTATAAGAAGGCATAGATCAGAATTGTATTGAATGAGAACTGGGATGGTGATCAGCACAGCTGGAAGAAGCATCCTTGCACATAGAATCATGGCTCCACCAAATTTTGAAATATATATATTTTATATTCTAGTCACCTTGTATACCACTGAGTACTTCATGAGTACTCATCCGGTGCACACATTCACTGTTAATGAGGAACTGTTTACAATGGCTGCTCTCTTTTGCTACACAATCTTTTACTGCTATTATTATTACAATGACAAATTTGGAATGTTCACCTTAACCATCTTGGAACTGCTGAAGTGGTTTTGAGATTTTTAACTTCCTAAGTTGGAGAGGGTGCTTTACCAAAATGCCAGTCAGAATTAATTCAGAAGACATTCATTGCAGCTCCCCAGGGCCTTGAGTTATTGGCATGTTGTTTTTCATTGACATATTTTGATGGAAGATAGCATTTTAACAAGGGTGGGGAGGGCATGATTTGGGATGATTCAAGCAGTAAATCACCAGGGATTATATTTATAGTAGTTCTAATGCTCTGCTTTTACAGGGATCATCTGATGTTGTAATTCCCACCCATTTAAAAAATTTCAACACCCTAGCTTTGCTTTGATTATGAAAATTTTCACCTTCTTAAAATTACTACATAGCTTGAATTTCACCTGGGATAGAGTAAAATTAAAAATTAGACTTGTTTTAATGGCTATAGAAGAAAATTCATTAAAACCTTGATATAATTTGATAGGTCCATAGGGGCTGTAAGACTCGGGTTCTTTGTTCACTGACCTTATAATAAAATCAACCAAAAGTTAAAAAAAAAAAAGATTCCAAAGATAGCCCTGCTAAACAGTACTTGAATAAGAAATTGTCTCTTTAAAAATTATATGCATATTCTAGTTACAGAAATTCAAATGAACATTTGTTTTATCTTCTATCTCAAATGTCAAGAAGACAGAATCATGGGTGAGAGATATTTGTTGTTAGAAGGGACACTTGATAATATCTGGGCTGATCTTTTCATTTTATAAATGAGTACAAAGAGGCCCATGGAAGGGAAGGGACTTGTCCAAGGTCACACAGTTAATTATCTAGAAACAGAACTCATTTCTCTTGATTCCCAGTCTAGTGGTCAGATGAATGACTTTAATGTGTGAAATTTTTTTCTGAGGTGGGATAGACTTGGACCTGTGATTTCTTTGTCTGAGGGATGTCACTCCATTGGTGCATGCAAATCAGTATCTCATCTGAGCTGCCTCTAGCATTGAGTCATTTGCCCATGAGCATACTACAAGTATGTATCAAAAGCAGGACTTAAATCTATGTCTTTCTGACCCCAGGTCCAGTCTTTTACTCATTGTATTTTATCTCCTATGAGTAAAACCAGGCAAGAAAAATAAAAGAAAGATTTAGCACACCGTCCTTTAAAGTACTCCCACTTGTATATTGCTTCAGGTGTAATTGACAGTCTTACATACCTTATGAAGAGGCAGCATAGTATATAGTGAAAAGCATACTGACGTTGGAATCAGGAAGATATGAGTTCAGAATTGGGTCCAAGGTAAATTGCCTCATCACTCTCTTCCTAAGCCTCCTCATTTGTAAAATGAGGGGTTTGGATTCAATAACCTTTAAATTCCCTTCCAGCTCCAAATCTATGATAAGATGTTGTAAATCACCTTCTAACTTTAGTATTTATAGCAATATTTTTGAGGTTATTTTTAAGGTGTGCTGATTGTAATTATTGTTGTTCCTTCATCTTTGAAGGGGACCAAGGTCATCAGGGCTGACATCTTGACTTGCACATAAATTGTATTTAAGTGAGGTAGAGTTACACAAAGTCTTCATTCAGCCTCCCTCTCTTCCTGAGTCATCAAAGTCTAGTGGCAAGAAAAAAAGAAGGATGTTTGGAGATCACCTGGGATGTGGTGGATGACCTTGGTGTCTTTGATATCTAACCAAGCTCTAGGTGCTCCACAGAACCTGCTAGAACAAACTGTTATCTACCAATCATTCAGCCTGAGAAGTCTTCACACATTTGGGGCAGACCCTCCCCTGCCCTCCTGCCCAACTCACCAATGGGTTTGAGGTCTGTCAATTATCCTTAACCTGTTTTAGCCCAACTGATGAGACAGTTTTAATCTTAGATTAAATAACAACCCTAAGTAAAATCAGATTTCTCATTGAGGTAACACAGGATAACTCGTTAAAGTTATCTTCTCATAACCCCAACTTGAGAGACTTTCTCTTGAGATTGGGAAGAGAGATTTGCTAATTCATCATCATTGGAAAGTGTTTAGGATAAATCTATCTGAACATAAAACATGTTGCTTGTCATTGAAAGACCAGAGATGCTGGCTAATCTCTAGAAATTTAAGGAAAATAAAAAGAACAGATATAACAGGTATGTGGGTAACTAAATAGCATTTACTTAATTCTTCCAAGAATTGTGATTTCATACCTGTAGGTATATCTTCCTTTGAACAATCTTACAATGTGGGAGATAGTCTTTGAATGTTGCTGTACCTAAAGATTTTAGTTGTCAAATCTGTGGATGAGTTTCTCAGAATTTAGTTAGGCTAGTCCTTGGACAATAGGCATACAACCTGTTACCAAGCCCATAATCAAAAGCTTGATAGTACCTGTCAAAAGCTCTCCTTATTTAGCATTTGAGAAACAGAGGTTCCTTTTAGGGTACAATGGAGTATTATGGCATTCAACAAGTACCTTAATAAAAACAAATGCCATATTGACACTATATATAAACAAAAGGTCAATTGCATAAGCTAACAAGGTGAATGAAAGAGTGGATGCTAAAGTTTAATTCTTAAAATATTTGGGACCAGAAAAAATATTCCACATGCCTTCTAATTGGAAAAGGCTTCACTGAAGATTCAGAATTTTGAAAGGTTTTTAGAGAAAGGGACAAGATCTAATGTGCTGTGGAAGGAATATAGGTATGCTTCAAGCACAGGTTTTTGTCTAGGAGAAGGTTTGGAGGTGAAATGAAATGAAAGCACTAAGATAGTACAACTGAGAAGAAAGACTGTGGAGAATGACTGTAAAGAAAAAGAAGTATCTGGATATGATTTTATTTTTTTCATATTAAACTCTTTGGCAAATATTTTGATTAATCCATGGCCTCAGTAAGAGTAAGCATAATTTTTTTCTTTTTTAAGTTAATCTCATTAATCTATAAAAATCTATTTAAAAATCTCCAAATCATCTTTCTAAAGATTAAGCAGGAATTGTATTCCTACTAATGTCTCCCTTTTTTGAATAGTCTGTTTTGTTCCAAACCAGAGGCAGAGATGTCAGTTTCTAGAAATCAAATCCTCTTCCAAGAACCATATGGGATCATATGCCACAGGATTTTGAGCTGGAAGAGACCAGGACAATTATCTAGTCTAATTCATTCTTTCTCCAAATGAGAAAGTACAGACCTAGAAATTTTAGATAACTTGCCCAAGACTCAGAGTAATAGCAGAACTGGGATTCAAACTCTGGCTTAACAACTTCAAATCCAATGCTTCTCCCCCCCTCCCCCCAATTATATCACCAGTTCTCCTCTTCCCAAGTGGTCATTGGCCACAGTGGCTATGTTTGTTTACAGAATGGGAATAAAATATTTGAGGAAGAAATAGAAGATATATTTGTTATTTTTTTTCCTTGACAAGTAGCAAATGACTGCCATTGCTAGAGGGCGGAAAAGTTGACTTCTAAGGTGGTCATGTCACGGACAAGATATATTTTCAGTGCCATAAATTCCAAGCTGAAACTTAGAAAATATTTTCTAATAGAAACAATACAATATTTTAGAACATATAGTTCTTTTCCTTTTTCCCTAATCACTGAAATATACAGCAACAGAAATATTGTTTGAAAAATGACTTGTGTGTGTCCATTTCCAGAAGATGAACTGATAAACAGAAATAAATAAGACAGAGTTTTACATACATATGTATCTTTTTCTGTCAAGTGATGCCTTCTCTAAAGGCAGTGGGGAGTCAAAGGAGAGCATATAGGAATTAATCATGTCCCTATAACAAATTATTTAATAAGAAAGAGAAACAGTGGTATAATTTTAGACTATCTCATAAAGCTATTCATCTAGGTTATTTCACAAAGCTATTCATCACTTACTGCAGTTAAAATAGGCATTTTAACCCATCATCTCCAGGTCTGGTTATCTATCCATTTGACCACATAGCTGTCCCTTCTCATATATATTCTGCACAGTGGTCCACCCAACTTGCTAGAGCCTTTCTTCAAGGTCTCTTGACATTAAACACCTAGAAATGGAGTACTCAAGCTGTCCATTGGTCATCTCTCGCTCTTATCACATGACTACATCGACATTTTTGTGAACATTCTTCCCTGAGAAAAACCTTTGTGCCTCTTGTTCAATTCTTGCTTGGTAATGCTGTTGGCTTAAAAAGAATAAATTTAGGGGTTCCACCGGTGATTTCACTGATATAAGGAAATCCCAAGTGATGAATCTTCCTCTACCAGGTTAACAATTATAGTCCCAGAGAGTAGCCTAGAGCACTGAGAATGGAAGGGACTTGCCCAAAATCACAGAATTTGCCCTCCTCCTCATGATTCTGAAGCCAGCTCTCTATCCAGTATACCACAGAGCCTTTCCACCAGAAGAACATTGAAGCACACTCAGATTCTTCCTCCTAGAAGTGAGTTCCGGGACTACAAGGGCAGAATGATGTTTATATCTTCAGTTGTGATAATGGGACTGGTTGTTCTTGACTAATATTTTTCTATTTTTCAAGGGAAGACTATACTTGGGGGTGAGGTGGAGGGAAATAACTATAAATAACCTTAAAAGGGACTTATGTTCTAGGGATGACTCTTGGAGTCATACTATCCCAAAGACAATTCAGCCTACACTTACTGCCATGGTCAAATCTGGCTCTCTGACTGACTCGTCCTTGGGCAGTATAATGGCAAACATGCTGATGCAGAAGTGTCAAATACAGGCAGGGCTGCAGGCCTTTGGCCAAAAATACTCCAAAAGGTGGCCAGAATCAGATTAAAATATAATTAGCCAATATTTAAAATATAAAATAGGAAAAATAAAAAAATGAATTTATAATAGAACATAGTGTTAATACATAGTTTTTAAAGTCAATTTGTTGTTTGCAGGGAACCTCATGTATGTTTTAGTAACCCTGTTTCTTTTGGGTTTGATACCACTGGAATAATAAAAGTTAAATGTCTCTTCAAAAAAGTCATCTCCCTTTCCCCACTAACCCATTTTAAAAAATGAGTGCTAGTACTCACTTCCAAAAGATAATTCATTAAAAAATGACTAACATATTTGAAATCTTGAAAATAATTATTTACCTCACCATTAGTAAACACATCATCCATCTATTTGATGTAAACATCTTTCCCATTAGAGAGTTGTCCATAGCATGATTTGGTGTTGCTCTCAATATACCATTCAGAGGAAAGAGATACATTTTAAAGTAACAAAGAAAGAATGCTGAAAAGAAAGCATAATCTAGGTATTGTTGGAAATATATCCTGAAAATATTAAAAACAAATAAAAACCATTCTTTTCATACCAGCTTGTGAAACATTGTAGATATGTCATTACAGTTGATTCACAGAACCCTGTGAGGTAGGTAGAAGCTATTATTGTTATGCCCATTTTACAGAAGAGGAAAGTGGGGCACAGAGAAGGTAAATGACTTATCCAGGATCACAGAGCTAGTAAATGTCTGAGATAGGACTTGAACTCAGGTCTTCCTGTCTCTAGAGCTCTTGTTCTGACCACTGCACCATATTGCTGCCTTTAATGATAGAGGCAAAGCAGTCCCTCAGTCCTTTCAGAGATAACATACATAATAATATCTTGTTTTGGAAATATTGCTAAAATGTATGACTAAAAATCCTGTTTAAGATTCAAGTGGAGTGATAGAAAAATTGAAATGAATTCATCAAAACTAGAAATGAAAATTAATATAACCATAAATAATTACTAAGCAAGTTTAGTTGTTTGATGTTACATTTTTAATAAGGGATTTAATTAAAATGAAAAAACATAAACATTTGTCTTTTATCATTCTTTCCTTTCTCATATGTTTTGTTAATTTTCATATAATTTTTTAAATTAAATGCTTGTATTGACTCTTAAAACACATAAAGGAGTTGAGGGAATAGGAAGGGAAAGAAGATGAAAACAAGGAATGAGGGTGGATTGTGTGCCCATTTAGATTGCAAAGGATCTAGATAATAGAATAGAGTTCTAAAAATGTCCAAATCTCCCTTAATTCTTCCTGAAAAAGTTGTTCATACGGTACAAATGAAAGTATATTGTATACTGCATATTTTATTTTGTATAAACCTGTTACAAAGCACCGCATATATTTTTAAACTAAACATTATAATGATTAATAAACATTTCCCTAAGTTTAATTTTTCTGCTGTCAAATACTTTCCTTCTAATTCACCTCACTTGAATATAATTGTTTATTATTTGTTAGTGGTCCAATAGTTATTTTTTTATAAATTTCTTGAATGCATGAAAAACTCATTCCAGCTTTCATTTGTGAAATTATCATGTCTCTTAAGAAAACACCCTTTAAATTCCATCCTGCCTGTTTCCATCCCTCCCCCACCCCCCCACCCCCCAGGCCATTAATGTAGAAGTTTCCTGCCTCTTAAAAGCTCATCTTCTAAGGCCCTAGACTATGGGTATGTAATATACCTGAAGGATCTATGATAGCTTCAGTTTGAAGAATTCCAGAGGAAAGATTTGACCCTATAGCTTCTTGGCTCCAAAGCTAGCCCCTTACCTACTACTCCATACTGACTTGAGGAATAGCTAGATGAGTTATTTATTGGTTTAATGTTTTATCTTTTAAGTCAGCAGCCTTGGAAATCTATTTCAAAGTGTAGGCTCCTTACTAGCTCCAACCTATAGCATTTGCTTAAATTAAAAAGAAAAAAATATTCTCACAATAAATATCCATTGCAAACTGGAAGGTTGGCTTTTGAAAACACCTTTGTGACTATGAATCAAGTTTATAAAAGAATGAATATTTTAAGCAATACTGAGAGACTTCCTAAAACAAGATGTCATTATATAAATGATCTTTGGAGGGCCTCAGAGCTCATGAGAAAAACTACTAAAGAGCTTATTAGGAGAAAAACAACAGCTCTGCTGAGATGAATGTGATAGGCATGGCATAAAAAGGCGCATCTCCACAAAAGCTGAGATCTGGGCGGTCCACCTACACAAATTCAGCTCCAACATCAGGATGGCAAACTCTTTGAAATTCTTTAGCATGGAGTATTCACTCAAAGACCGCATAATTTTATCGACTGTCAATAGTGCCACTTGCCAACATTCATATATTTATTGAAGTGCAAAATTAAGAACAGGAAGGAAATCTGTATTGATATTAATATGGGACTCACTTGAAAAGATGGCATTTCTAAACAGTACATCTAGCTTAACATTCATGGTACTCCTTAAAAGCTGAAAACAGCCAAAGCATAGGAAAATGTGATGCCAAATCTCATCCACCAGCCACTTAATAACTTGATAATTTTTCATCTTTTTCTCCATTCCGAAAACAACCATTCTCCTACAATTAAAAAAAAATTAGTTGGGTAGAATGAAGCTCACACAAAAGCAGGAGCAGAAAAAGATTACAATGCATTATACATTTGGGGGGGGGGGTTGTGTTAGTGCAAAACATATTAGTTTCAAAAACACTATGTTTTGGGAACAGCTGGTGTGGGCTGAACATGGAAACAACTGTTGTAAAACAAATGTTAAGGAATTGCTATAAACAAGATTCCATTTATTTACACTATGCTTCCTTCTCTCTCTCTCTCTCTCTCTCTCTCTCTCTCTCTCTCTCTCTCTCTCTCTCTCTCTCTCTCTCTCTCTCTCTCTCTCTCCCCCTCTCTCTCTCCTCTGTCTGTCTGTCTGTCTTCTCTCTATTTCTGTCTCTGTCTCTATCTTGGTGTCTCTCTCTGTGGCTGTCTGTCTCTATCTCTGTCTGTCTGTCTCCTCTCTCTCCTTTCTGTCTCTATCTCTCTGACTCTATCTGTCTGTCTGTCTGTCTCTCTCATATTTGTGTAGACAAAGATACCATATTTTTCTCCTGTAACAATGTCTAGTTTCTTCATTTGGCCTTTTATTCACAGAACCATGAAAGTGATGTGATAATATTATGGCCAAGATGCAGGTGGTTTGTAAAAACCACACATCTTGTTTTGCCCATGGATTTGACTGCCAAACACCCCTTGGGCCCCTCTCTGAACTTTTTGGCGTTCAGTAGGGGTACCCACAATGCAATGTGATTTGGCAGTCAGTGAGACCTCACTTCACTTAGGACCAACCTCATTTCACACATGACCTAAGCAGTCTGTAATCTATGTCCAGAAAAACAAGAAGGAGGTTTCAGAGAAAAATCCACATGGGCATCTGCCAGATTTCAGTTTTCCCCCTTAGAGCTATTCTATGTCAATTTCCAGTCACGTAAGAACAATATCAAGAATTTAACACCCTCTTGTCCTTTTTTCAGTGTCTGCTTTTAGCCCACTCTTGCTCAGCTGTTCAGTACAAAAGGAGCTCAAAATATTAGTGTAACTTACAAATAACGTGGTGCTTTTACCCTCTCATACTTTCCAAAATGAATATAATCACCACTTAACTAGAATGAAAAAACAGAATTTTTTTCAAAAAGTGCTTGTGCAAAATGTCTCATGTAGTACTTATTTCTTAGACTGGAAGCTTTCAGAGGGCAAAGATAATGTTGGATGCTCTTTAGGTTTCTGAACATCCTGGGTAATTAGTTAATATAACTTTATATCCCTAGGAATGGAAAATTTTGCCGTAAACACTTTAATTCCTTCTTAAAAGTTTTAATACTCTACTGAGGAGAGACTCTAAATGAACACTCTAATGCAAATACCAACAACATGGAAATGGGTTCGAACCAAGAACACATGTGATACCCAGTGGAATCGTGTGTCAGCTATGGGAGAGGTGGTGGAAGGGGGGGAGGAAAAAAAAATGATCTTTGTTTCCAATGAATAATGTTTGGAAATGACCAAATAAAATAATGTTTAAAGTGAAAAAAAGAAGTTTTAATACTTTGTTGTTTATTGGCTGGCTAATTAATGTATTCTCTATTACATAAGGTAATATGGTTTGTTCAGTTTGACCAGTTGAACAAATTCTCCTTGGGATACAACTTTTTTAAAGTAAAATCCAAGAGTGATTAATTAAGGACTGACATACTCTTCTATTTTTTTTTTTTTTTGTATCTCAGGGTGATTATATCCTGGAAAGTTTTGGTCTTTTTCCCTACCTGAATGGATTTCCCATAGATGGAACATTTGATTATTCCTCTTGATTATGAACTGCTAAATATCTTCCAATATTTCTCAAGAAATAAAAATTTCTTTTGTGTTTTCTTCTGAATCTTTCTTATTTAATATATCTTATGGAGTTTCTAAAGTGCCAAAGTCATATTCACATGGCTGAATGTGCAGTCAGAGACTTTTGCAGGTGAATTGAATGAGAAATAAGTTTATTTTACTAATTTAAAAAATATATATTTATTTAGAATATTTTCCATGGTTCCATGATTCATGATTTTTCACACCCCTTTTCCTTCCCCCCTCCCAGAGCTGACAAGCAGTTCCACTGGGTTATGCATGTATTGTTCAAAACCTATTTCCATGTTATTCATACTTGCAATGGAGTGATCTCTTAACATCAAAGCCCCAATAATATCCCCAACAAACCACATTCTTTTTATATGTTTTTCTTCTGCATTCCTGCTCCCCAGTTCTTTCTCTGGATGTGGATAGCATTCTTTCTCATAAGTTCCTCTGGATTGTCCTAAATCATTGCATTGCTGCTAATAGAAAAGTCTATTACATTCCATAATAACAAATTTTATCAGTCTCTGTGTACAATGTTCTCCTGGTTCTGCTCCTTTCACTCTACATCAATTCTTGGAAGTCTTTCCAGTTCACATAGAATTCTTGCAGTTCATTATTCCTCTCAGTACAATAGTATTCCATCACCAACATATACTATAATTTGTTCAGCCACTCCCCAATCGAAGCGCATCCTCTCATTTTCCAATTTTTTGTCACCAAAAAGAATGCAGCTATGAATATTCTTGTTTGGTATTCTGTTTTAGAGGACTTGGCTATTTTTATTTATTTTTATAAAGATATTTTACTTTTATCTTATACATAATAAATGGCTACATAATCTTTCTGAAGTGATATGATCCAAATTGTCTCCCTCTTTCCCTTCCCTCCCTACTCCTAGAGCTGGCAAAGATTTGATCTGGGTTATATGTGTATTACCATGCAAAACATTTTCATACTGTTCATTTTTGTAAGAGAATAATCATATAAAACCAAAACCCCAAAACAAAACTTCAAATAAACGTTAAGTGAAAAACCGCATACTTTGATCTGCTTTCTAACTCCAATAGTTCTTTCTCTGGAGGTGGAGAGCATTTTTTTGTCACAAATTCCTCAGAATTGTACTGGCTCATCATATTGCTGAGAGTAACTGAGTCTATCACAGCTGATTATTCCACAATATTGGTGTTACTTGTACAATGTTCTCTTGGATCTGTTTATTTCACTCTGCATCAAATCATATGAGTCTTTCCAGCTCTTTCTGAAATTATCCTGATCATAATTTCTTTCAGCACAATATTATTCCAGACTTGGCTGTTTTTAACTCATTTTGATTCTTGACTACAGGAATACTCATCCATACTCTAGGTTATCGGGGACAATGGAAGTACTTTCTTAAGAAGAAATGAATGAGGGAGGTAGGTGGCTCAGTGGATTAAGAGCCAGGTCCAGAGATGAGAGGTCCTATGTTCAAATATGATCTCAGAGACTTCCTAGCTTTGTGACTCTGGACAAATCACTTAACCCACATTGCCCAAGACGCTTATCATTCTTCTGCCTTGGAACCAATGTACAGTGTTGGTTCTAAGAGGGAAGGTAAACGTTTAAAAAAATAAAAGGAAATAGTATTCAGGCAGACTGAGGGAATAGCAGAAAGGAAAATTGACCTTTGATAGGGAGTTGGAGAGTACAGAAATGTCATAGAGGAGGAAAGAAAAGAAAAAGAAACTGAATTATTTAAAAAAAAGAAAAGAAACTCTCTCTGAAGAAGAGGAAATTGCATCCTTTGAGGGGGAATAGCTAGCTACTTATTCACCAAGAATAGACCTGTCAACCAATAATATATATATGTATATATATATATATATATATTTAT
Source organism: Monodelphis domestica (assembly GCF_027887165.1). Taxonomy (NCBI): domain Eukaryota; kingdom Metazoa; phylum Chordata; class Mammalia; order Didelphimorphia; family Didelphidae; genus Monodelphis; species Monodelphis domestica. The sequence continues at coordinate 215,206,984 of NC_077227.1, forward strand.
ATATATATATATATATATATAGTGCATGTAGATACATATACACATCCTGCCCATATGGGGAAGGCATTCAAGGTTATGAATGAACTGCGGAGGTACTTTTCCCATTTCACATGTATTCTTCCCAGGAGAATTTGTCCCCTTGGAACTGCTTGGAATACCAGCAGGGCCTGCCATTTTCATTTCCATATGAGTTGTTCAAAAGACCAAGGCTCTGGCGAGGTTAGAATAGCACCCCTGTGCTATGTCTCTTTCCTCCCACCCTAGGAAATTAACTTGGTTTGATTTTTTTTCCTATTTTAAATTTATGGAGAACAAATCTTGTGTAAATTGAAACCACCCTCTCCCTTACTCTTTCTCTCTTTATATTTCTGAAGAGTCTATTGCCTTAGTATTCAAACATCACAAAAAGATTCTTTATGAATACATCAGGTCTATTCATAAACTTGGTTTCCAATCAAGCCAGCTGCTTGAAGACCAATAATAGAATGATTGAGATACCTACTTACAATTGCAGATTAAATATTCTAAATGCCAATGTACATCTTCCCTTGTCCTTATATTCAGACAGAGCTTGTTCCTCAGACTGAATTTAGTTTGGAAAGAGCCCTGCAGAAGTAGATAGATGATTTATCTCTATCCCTGAATAAAGCAGACACTCTCTTGAACCAGGGAGGGGGTGATTAGGCATTTATTTCATGGGACAAGTATATCTATGTTTTTCTTTCCTTATGCACAAGAGAGCTTGAGGGCATGCATGTATGCTTAGCTTTTGTGAAAAAAAGAAAGGCATTAACTTTTGTCTCTGTCCAAATGCATTAATGTAAGCTTTAAGCATGTTCTACTTGCTGCTTTGTGTTTCCTTTCTGTGCAGGGTCCAGAGTTACAGAGAGGCTTTGAAAAATTCTTTTAAATTAAAAAAAATGTCATTCCTTTTTATCCCTATTCAATTTTTTCCAGATATCTATTAACTCTAGTTTTTCTTATATTTTATTCACTTCCCTTCTTATTTATTTTTTGGATTGATTTATCTAGTTCTGATAGGGGAAGGTTGAGGTCCCCCACTAGCATGGTTTTATCTATTTCCTCTTTAAATTACTTTAATTTCTCCTTTAAAAATCTGGATGCTATACCTTTTAGCAAGATATAATAATTTCCTTCCTTATCTCTTTTAATCAGATCAATTTTTACTTTAGCTTTTTCTGATATCATCATTGCTATTCCTGCTTCCATCTAAAGTAGATGATGCATAATAAATTCTGCTGCAACCTTTTACTGTTACTCTGTGTGTGTCACCCTGCCTCAAATGTGTTTCTTGTAAACAGCATATAGTAGGATTCTGGTTTTTAATCCACTCTGCTATCCGCTTCCATTTTATGGGTGAGTTCATCCCATTCACATTCAGAGTTATGATTATTAACTGTGTATTGCCTTCCTTGCTAAACCTTGTGAGGGTAGCCATCGAGTTGTAGACCCCTGGTGAACTAGGGCTTTACTCACCCAGCATGTGAAGACTGCTTCAGTCGAACAGATGGAAGAAACCAATAAGAAGGTTCAACGGCTGAGAGGGCGACGCAGCAAAGCACTGTGGAGTGCTTAGGGCGTGTTGGAGCACAAAGGACAACACGGCCATCCAATGCAGCTGAGGAAATCTCCAAGTGTAACGATTTTCCGTGCCATTGGATCCAGGCTTCCAACGCCGAGAGAGTGGGACTGTCTCTGTGCAACGACTTTTCCACTTAAATCTCCTTCACACACAAGTGTTTTTTGTGCACACTCATCTACATCACAGATGAAAGCGCACAAAGACAATCGTCATCCTCGGTTACCGAGAGACTACTACTATACATACATACATATATATACCTACTATGTGTCAGACACAACAACAAATCCAAAAGAGTACTTATCCTCAAAGAGTTTATGCAAGTTCTTACTGAAATTTAGAATGAAACCAATAACCGAAATATGACTGGTTATACTATTTTTGGAAGAAATAGAATAGGCAAAAGGGGAAAGGGTTCTATTATGTATTAATCTAGTATTTTCATCTATGTATTTCAAAAGCAGCAATCATATTTCTCTCTGACTCTTACTGCACATATGTCAAACACTATATTTTTGTGTATAGACAAATGAGGAAATCTAGAAACAGTAGGGAGGAAGAATAATGGTAAGCATTTGAATAAAGATTAGAGAAGATAAAGAGAAGTTATAATATCACTGAAGTATATCACAGATCAACTGTGGAAAGAGAAAAAAAAAGAGGAAAAAACAGGGAAAAAAAACTTTGGGAAATAGACCAGACACATGGCAGAATCTCTTGATATAGTAAGATAAGGGATTTAATTTATCCAGACAACAACTGCAATTCTGTCTCTGTTAAAAACAGGACAGCTAATAACTTCTTTATTTGCAGTTGTATATATTTCAAATTTTCTTAGCACATGGGCCCATATAAAAAAATGGTGAGCTGTATTTAATGC